>NW_027187367.1:12600949-12696044 GCF_028583685.1 Petaurus breviceps papuanus
GGGACGACCTGGAGATCAAATCCCGGGCTCAGACACTCAGCACCACACCCAGAAATAACTGGCCGTGTAACCTTGAGCAAGTTACTTAACCCCAATTGCTTAAAAAAAAAAAAATTTGGGAATGAATAGTAATTACGATACTTTAAACGGTCTTTTTAAAGCACTTTCATATCTATCTCCCTTATTAGTCATTCCTGTAGTTGCTTCCAGAGAAGGCAGCTCGTAGCCTCTCCCATTAAAAAAAATGTTTTAGCCAAGGTTTGAGGGATTCAGTATCTCATCTAGGTTCTTGCAGCAGAAGAAGGGCAGGTTGAGACTCAGATCCCAGATCATCTGACTTCTGGTGTTCTTTAGAGTCAGATAGCCAGCATGAACAACCTAAAATGCATAGCCCAGATCTACTGCCATTTATTAGCTGTGTGGAGTCACTTAGCCCTTTTGAGCGTCAGTTCTTCCATCTGTAAAATGAGGTGAATAATACTTTTACAACATACTTCACAGGGTTGTTGTGAATATAAAAATGAAATGGTGTGTGTGGGTGGGTGGAATGGTTTGTAAACTTTTTAAAGCACTATGTAAATATCAGTTATTAAGGGAAGAGAGAAAAAAGGGTGAGAAAAGACAGGATAGAAAGTATGAAGGGTGCATCATTAAATTCAAGCATTTGCTTAGGTTCTTGCTGTGGATATGTCTTAGGGAAGATGCAAAATTTTGGTCCCTGCCTTTAGGGAATTTACAGTCTAATGCAGGGATGCTTAACCTTTTTTTTTTTTTCCTGCAATGGATCCCTTTAGCAATCTGGTGAAACCTACAGACTCCTCAAAATAACATTTTTAAATGCATTAAAAACTTGAAACCCCAACCCCTGAAATCTATCCATCAATGCAAGATTAAGAACCCTTGCTTTTAAAAAAAAACTGATATCATTTTTTAAAAATCTATGATTCATTTACTTATTTTTAGTTTTTCAGCATTCACTTCCATAGGATTTGAGTTTTTAATTTTCTCCCCCACCCTTTCCTCTCCCCTCCCCAAGACAGTGTGTAATCTGATATAGGTTTTACTGATGCATTCATATTAAACAGGAGTCATGATGTAAAGAAGAATTAGTACTAATGAGAGGAACCATGAGAAAGAAGAACCAAAACAACAAAAGAAAGCAGAGCAAATAGTCTGCTTTACTCTGCATTCAGACTCCCAAGTTCTTTCTTTGGATGTGGATAGCATTTTCCATCATGAATCTTTTGGAGTTATCTTAGATCCTTGCATTACTGAGAAGTACCAAGTCTATCAAAGTCATTCGTCACATAATGTGGCTGTTACTGTGTATAGTGTTTTCCTGGTTCTGCTCATTTCAGTCAATGTCAGTTCATATATGTTTTTCCAGGTTTTTCTGAAGTCTGCCTGCTCATAAATTTTTTTTTATGCTTTTGGGGGAGGGGGGGCAAGGCTGGGCAATTGGGGTTAATTGATTTGCCCAAGGTCACATGGCTAGTATGTGTTAAGTGTCTGAGGCCAGATTTGAACTCAGGTCCTCCTGACTCCAGGGTCAGTGCTGTATTCACTGTGCCACCTAGCCACTTCCTGCTCCTCATTTCTTATAGCACAGTAGTATTCCATTAAATTCATATACCACAACTTGTTCAGCCATTCCCCAGCTGATGGACATCCCCTCAATTTCCAATCCTTGGCCACCACAAAAAGAGTTGCTATATATATTTTTGTACATGTGGGTCCTTTTCCCATTTGTATGATATCTTTGGGATACATCCCTAGAAGTGGTATTGCTGAGTCAAAGGGTATATACAAATTTATAGCCCTTTGGTTATAGTTCCAAATTGCTCTCCAGAATGGTTGGATGGATTCACAGCTCCACCAACAATGCATTAGTGTTCCAATTTTCCCACATCTTCTCCAGCATTTATCATTTTCCTCTTTTGTCATGTTAGCCAATCTGATAGATGTGATGTGATACTTCATAGTCGTTTTGATTTGCATTTCTCTAATCAGTAGTGATTTAGAGCATTTTTTTCATATGACTATAGAAAGTTTTAATTTCTTCCTCTGAAAAACTGCCTGAAGAACCCCTGCTTTTGTGGGAGTTATATGACATACAAAATATTTATAATATAAAATAGCCCATGAGTTTATAAGAAAAGTACAGAGTACTAAGGGAGAGATGAAATTCCTAAAGTACAAGTCTGACCCTGTCACTCCCCTACTTCCTAAAATCCCATGACTCCCTTTTAGCTCTAGCAACAAATATAAGCTCATCTCTGGCATTCAAAGCTCTTCACAACCTGCCCCTAACTTACCTCCCCGACTTTATTACACATTATTCCCCTTCACACATTTTATGGTCTCTCTTTGTCTCACACATGACACTCCATCTCCATCCCCCTGCACTCTTTGTCCCTCATTCTTATCTCCCAGTCCTTTCTTACCTTCACCTCTTGGAATCCCTAGTTTCCTTTAAAACTCAGATGCTGTCCCAACTTCTGTGTGAGGAAGATTTCTGATCCCCTCAGCTACTAGTCCCCTCCCTTACCCCTGCAAAAAGACAAGAACGTACCTTGTCTCTTTTTTGTCCATGCTTATGTGTGTGTGTTTCACCCTCACTGGATTGTAAGCTTCTTGAGGACAAGGACGTTCACTTTCGTTTTTATATCCCCGGTTGTTAGCACAGTGCCTGGCACACTGTTGTTGTTGCTCGGTCATATCCAGATCTTTGTGACCCCATTTGGGGTTTTCTTGGCAGAGATACTGGAGTGGTTTTCCATTTCCTTCTCCTGCTCATTTTTACAGATGAGGAAAATGAGGCAAACAGGGTTAAGTGACTTGCTCAAGGCCGATTTTGAACTCAGATCTTCCTGATTCCAAGCCTGGTGCTCTGCCTGCTGTGCCACCTCTCTACCCCTGCCTGGCACATAGCAGACATTTAATAAATAGTCAGTCATTGATCTATTGATTGAAGGACATTAATTTCCTCTCTTCCCCCGGAGTAGAATGTAAACTCTTTGAGAACAGGGATTGTTCAGTTTTTTGTCTTTGTATCCCTATCAAGTATCACAGCACCATTCATCCAGTAGTTAATTTAAGTGAATTAAATTATACTTTGGTCCATGATTTAATGGAAGTAGAAGATGTGATTTGGTGAATGTGGAGAGGGAAACTCATGTCATTTGGTATGTTCTGAGCAGGAGAGATGGTCAAATTTGCGTCTTGGTCCTTCACAGTGGGACAGTTGGCCGTGTTATGTTGTTTGGCATCTTTGTGTAATAAAACTCTCTTGTATTTCAGGGTCTCCTCATGTTGTTGCAAAACCTACCTACGATACACTGGGGCAATGAAGAGATCGGCCTTCTCCTAGCAGAAGCATACAGACTAAAGTACATGTTTGCGGACGCTCCCAATCACTACCGACGATAGGTGCTGCCCCCATACAGAGACCTGGACTTCCCCCATCACTGATGGCAATCTAATCACTGTGGCAATTGTTCGAGCCCTTGGACCCCAAGCCAGGAATCACTCCTGCTGTAAAAAGCTCACATCAGTCTAGGTCTTCACTTTGTGTGTGCCTGTACACCACTCCGTGTCTCTTGGATGTCAGTATTCCTTGCTGTGTAGGTGGGCTCACTTCTGGGAGAGGGTGGAAAGGAGAGGGCAGGATTGTCTCCTGCTGAGAGAGGAGCTGACAAAACAAGGTGAAGGTTCAGGGTACATGCCTGATTGCGCCCCTGCTTTGCCTGATTGTCTCTTGTTACCCTCCTCTGGCTGAGTCCATTGCTCTTCAGACACAGCTTGATCTGACCACAGGTAAAAATGCCTTATGTTGTTAAGACACTTGATCTCCATCGTTCTCTCACCAACTCCACTCCCTTTGGCCAGTGCCCAATGATGGCCAGCTTTCTAGGACCATTTTTATCAGATGATAGATGCGTTGAGGCATAGAGCTTTCCTGAGAGTATCTGGGAAATACAGTGCATTTAAGGGCTGGGAACATTTATTTTCCCTTTATTCACCCACATGTGTGCATGTGTGTTTTTGTGTGTACATCTCAGAGTGTATGTGTGTGTGTGTGTCTGCGTTGGCGTGCATGTCTGTATTGGCATGTGTGCACACCCTCAGGGCAAGGTGTCCATTTGTGTCTAGACTAGCCCCACCATAACCAGCTGTGAATGACCCAAGTGAACAGGTATACAAGCAGCCCTTTAAAAAGGATGGGGTAGGAGGGAAAGGGACTTTTTTGTCTTCTCAGACCCTTTCTCCATCACGACACTCCTAGGCATTATGTGTATATTGTGTTCTTATGTATATGGGTAAAGATGTACAATATATGTCCTCTTTGTAGCAGATATGATTTTATATTTATTATGTGCACCCATGTCTGAAGCCAATCTCGGTCCAATGCAGTAGGTGTTCTGTCTGCCAGATTAGGAAGGTGGAGCATTTTGCCTACACACGAGCACATTTGAGGTTAGAAAGCTTCGCTCCTAACAAAATGCTGAGCTCCAGTTTGCAGGTTTTGCAGGCCCTCTGGTGGGAATGGCTTTTGAGGAAGGGCTGTTCAGAGCCAGAGTGACTGTGGGGGAATAGGTTGTGCTTCCTCTGACACCAGCCCCTGGACGTGCATTTGTCCTCCCAGCTTCCCCTCATCCTCCTCTTCCCTCTTTACCTGGTCCTCCCTGTAGTTTCTGCTCTGCTCCTTATACTTGTCTCCCATTCAGGGGGGGGGGGGGGGTAGAGCTCCTTGAACTTCAGTACCCTCTCACAGGCAGTGTCATAAGCAGAGGAGGAAACCAGATCCATGCTTTTTAGTCCCTCCCCTTCCTTTTGTATCTGCAAATTTTTTTTTCCTTTTTTAATCTTCATTAAGCATTTTATTCAGAATGGAAACTGTGACTGGTCAGTGCCAAGGGGAAAGGGAGGTGTGGTGTGTGCCCTGGATTTTCTGGCTCTTACTCTCAAAAAGAGCTAAAATGTCACACCTCCCACCCCATCTCAGCCTCATCCCTCTGAACAGTATGCTGTGGGGTTTGGGGGTGGTTAATAGAGAACAGCAGTGTCTGCAGCAGATGACTCCCACAACCTTCATTGCCAATAAACTCCAACCACTCTGGTACCGTGTTGTCTTCCTCATCTGGAGCTGTTTCTCAGGCATTCTTCATAGCCCTTTCCTCCCCCTTCCAGTGGTATGGGCATCTCAGGGGGTCCCTAACCAAAGGGAGGGGGCTTGTGGTCCTTCCTCAGCTGGACTAATTAAAGAAAGACACTTGTGTTCCCAAGTGGTGGTTTTATTTTCTTAGTTTTTACGTTTGTATGGGAAATTGTGGATAAAGTGAAAGAATTGTAAATAAATAGTGAATTTCCTCCTCCACTTGCTGATTTTTCATCCCCTAAGATCATGAAAACTGGGGACTTAAGGACTTGTCTTCAGTTCTTGCATTATGACACTATGAAAAATAGTTAAGTCGAGGCAGAGGTCCATTCCAGATCATAAGAGGAATCAGGAGATTCAACAAGCACTTTGGGGCTTTCAACATGCTAATGCAAATCCTACAGAGTCTGAGCTTTAAGGTTTTTTTATCGAAACAAGAGATCTCCAAAATTTTTTGATGATGCATTAAATCAGTAAAAAAAAAAAAAGTTGATATACATCCCCCAGCAGATGTCTATTTAGTTACTAATAAATTACATATGTGTTACTGTAGCAATAATTATGTACCTTGTAAAATTTACACAAGAAACACTTTAAAAGAATAAGACAAAGATGAAATAACCTCAAAACCAGTAGGGAGCCACTGGAGTTTGATTAGAGAAATGACAGATGTAGAACTCCACTTACTGCCGGCTCTGTGGAGAATGACATGGAGTAATGTGGGGATTCAAGGCAGGTCGACCAGCAGAGCCAGGGGGACCTTCATGGTCACAAAATCCAGCGCCTTTATTTTATAAATAGAGTTACACTCTTCTGTTAAGTGTCTGAAGCAGGATTTGTAGTCACGTCCCCCTGACTCTGCTCTAAACTTTAAAGGGTGGTGGTTTTGTAAGTTTGAAGGGGAACAGATGTGAAAGACAACGTAGAGATTGAAATAATAATATTTGACAACTAATTGGATATGGGGAAAAGGAGGAGGGAGGGACAGGTGAGGGAAAGTGATGAGTCCAGGATAGCACCAAGGCTGAGATCCTGGCTTAAGGATGGCAGTGTCTTCAACAAAAATAGGGAAGTTCTAAAGAAGAATGGTTTTGGGGAGGAAAGGTAATATGTTCTGTTTTGCACATAATGAGTGAAATACTTACAAGCATATCCAATATAAAATGTCTGATAAGCAGTTCATGATGTGGGACTGGAGCTTCCACATCAGGATTGATTAGGGCCAGACGACCTGGGAGTCATCTGCATAGAGAAGATAATGATTAAACCCATGGAAGCTGATGAAGTCACCAGATGAGTGTACAGGGAGAAGAAAACAGGGTGCAGGACAGAGCCTTCCATTCTGCCAACAGGAGGCATGATATGGATGATGACCCAGTAAAAGTGACTGAAGAAGAGTTGTCAGACAGGTGGGAAGAGACCATAGTGTCTGTACTCCTGAGAGAGAGTAACTATCCAGGAAAATGAAAATGGAGGGGAAAAAATCAAATTTGGTGATTGAGGTCACTGGTAACTGAAGAGAACAGTTTCAATTGAATAAGGAGTGAAAGAGAAGATTGAAAACCCGAAAGGATGGTGATCCCCTTTACAGGTTTAGCTGGAAGATTCTGTCAGATTATTTTTTCTCTAACAACCTTTTCATGGAATATTTATAAAAATCATCGAGTGTATTCTGCCCACAAAAACGGATGGTTGTGGATTCCCTAACTAATAGGTCCTTCTGGGAATATTTCCTAATCTTATGAGAATTTACTACAGAACCATGTTGCAGTTGAAGGTGGGACTTTTCCATATATAATATGGGGAAATTTAATGTTCAACTTTAGCATACTATATATCGTCCTAGACATTTCCAGCTTACTCCAGTGTCTCACTGTACCATGGATATGCTAAGAGAGTATAAAAAATGATGAAAAATATCAAGGCTTCCAGGACTGGCCTGAAAACAGTCTATAGACTATATTGTGACTATTGTCTGATGGGGACCAGCATAACTTATTTTCGGAGGCTCACCAGATTAACCACAGGGTAATGTAATTTTGGCCAGCTCTAAAACATACAAGTCACTAAGAGGACTTGCTATCTGCACAAGTGGAGAGAAGATCCACCTCAGTGAAACCCTAGATCTTTAAGTATATGAAACTGCTAACAATATTTTCCCCTTTTGTGTTTGTATTTAGAGAGAGGTTATTCTTTGTGATACCAGTGAAGAAAATAATGGGCTCACTGTAATTTTTCCTCATATCATTCATTGATGTTGTCCTTGTGCAGGAAGGTAATCATAGAGATGGCTTTTTTTGACATCATCATCATCATCATAGCCAATGTTTACATAGCACATTTATTAGGTGCCAGGCACTGTGCTAAACACTACAGTTATCTCATTTAATCCTCACAACCACCCTGGGAGGTAGGTGCTATTATTATCCCTATTTTACAGATGAGGAAACTGAGGCACAGGTTAAGTGACTTGTCCAGGGTCACATTGCTAGTATCTGAAGCTGGATTTGAACTCAAGTCTTCCTGACTCCAAGCCCAGCACTCTCCACTGCAACACCTTACTACCTAAATGTTTGGGTGTTTTTGTCAGTATTAATGATAGATACCAATGTATGTATTCCAAACCTGCAGTTTTTCCAGTTTGCCAGTAATTGAGTTTCCACAATTAAACTTCAATTGGCCCTCTGCATCCTCTCACTCACCTATGAAGAGAGCTTCTTTCACAGCCTTCTTTTCTCCAGAAACTATCACAGCCAAGTCCAGATAATGATTCCTATTTATATAGCACTTTAAGGTTCACCAGGCACTTTATTATCCATTTGAAATCTATTTATTATTTCATTTGAACTTTACAACCTCTGAAGTATGTGCTACTTTCCCCATTTTTTTTCAGACAGGGTAATAGGTTCAGAGAGTTCAGTGACACCTCAAAATCACATAGTGTATGTACGAGGTAGAATTGGAGTCTGGGTCCTCCTGAATTTAAGCCCAGCCTTTTATCCATTGCCCTACACTGTGCTTGATCTTGATCATCTTGATCTTGGCACGTACCTAGAGAACCAGAAGCTGAAAGCTATAATTGAATTGAAATGTTGGGAGCAGCTAGGTGGCACAGTGGGTAGATAAAGCACCGGCCTTGGAGTCGGTAGGACCTTAGTTGAAATCTAGCCTCAGACACTTGACACTTAATAGCTGTGTGACCCTGGGTAAGTCACTTATCCCTGATTGCCTCACCAAAAAAGCAAACAACAACAAAGAAATGTTAGCAAAGACTTGATCTTTTCCAAATTCTTATGGCTAACTTTCTTCTGCTGCCCAGTGTAGAAGTTTTTTGACATCTCTATGGCCTTCCTGGACACCAGATAGGTCATCATGGGGTCTTCTGGGAGGAGAAAGCCTGTTTAGATGACTACATGATATATGGGCAAGTATGCAACAAATATTAATTAAGCTTCAACAAAGGTTCAACAAATATTAATCAGCCTTACAATGTGCAAAGCCCTGTGCTAAGCACTCAGAATACAAAAACAAAAATAGTCATTGTGAAGAACAGGCATGGTTTGAAAGAAAAGATTTGAAAAGACACCCCCATCCTACCCCTTTACAGAGATGGGAGATCCACCACTGTACTCTGCACTTATTTTCAGATTTCTTTGATCATTGGTCAGTTATGCTGATTTTTTCCTCTTTTTCTTTTTATGTCTTTAAGAATACTATTTGTTGAAGGAAATCACGGTAATGTAAAAAGCCAAAACATCAATAAAAACTTGTTTTAAAAAATGAAACAGTCCCCACTTTCAAGGAACCTACATCTTATTGTGATATGAATGAATGAATGAATGAATGAATGAATGAATGAATGAATGAAGATACTAATGAGTGAATGAATCATTCACTAGGTGCTTATTATGTACAGAGCATTGTGCTAAGAACTAGGGGGTCAGAAAAGTAAGACAGACCTTGTTCTCAAGGATCTTCTATTCTTATGGAGAAATAGAACATGGAACTTTTTTAAAGTCAGATGGAACATGTTCCCTAGTTCTTAGAGTAGAGCAGCAAAGCAGATTGGTAATCCCTCTTTAATGTTATTTCCACTGACAAAAACATGACCATTTCCTATTGTTGAACTATTTCATAGTGACAAGGACTTTGGTGACAACTATATTTTCTGAGTCTTCAGTAGCTGTTCAGTAGCACCTGCCATGGCCAGGCTGCATCTCCACAAAGGTTCTTTTCTCAAGATGGTGCCTAACTGCCCTGGGCTGCAAACAGCTACTCTCACCTCTCCTGGTACTGAACTGTCTTCATTGGGCTCTGTACGGGAAGTGATGGTCAAGATGGTGGTGGTGGTTTGACTTCTCGGGTATGTGCTACTCATTTCTCTCAGGGTGCCCTACAGCTTTAGCTGTGTTACCTGCCCCGGGGTGTAGAAGTAGGTTGGCAACATGTGGGGATGTCTGACCCCCTCTCAACAGGTGTTGCTTCCCCAGATGATGTGAGGGTGCTGAGGGCTAGGCTAGAAGCAGGCTTTGTCATTTGGGTAGTGCTGCCACTGTTCACCTGTCAGTCGTTGGTCAGCAGTTGGTGGTGGTGGTGATGAGGAAGGTGGGCCCCTTTCTTACAATAATTTCTTCCCTCACTGATAACTGTGGGGCAGGAAGAAGATCTGATGATTAGAGTGGTGCTGCTTTTCCCAAGCTTGGCTCTTGGACTCAGGGTCCTGGACTGTCTCCATCAGGGTTTGAGGGAAGATGGTGGTTAAGGTGGTAGTGGTGATCTGACATACCCGGGCCATACTGCTTCCTTTTTCTCCCTCAGAGTCTATTGTATGAAATACACACACACACACACACACACACACACACACACACACACAGAGTTACATGTAAATAAACGAAGCAGAATCGAGTATACAGTACGCACAATGAATGCAATGTAAATGGAAAGAAAAAAAACACGAAATTCACAAAAGTGGATATTGCAGAATTACAAAGAATAATCCTGACACAAAACCCCCCACTCCTTTGTAGAAGTGAAAAGTTCATGGATGTGGTTCCTTGTACATATTTTCAGACTCTTTTGATGATTTTTTCAATGATCAGTTTTAGTGGGGGATTTTTCTCTTTCTTTTTAATACCATTATATGGGATGCCTTCCTAGGAGGGGAAGGCAAAGGATTTTATTTTTAAAAATAAGAAAATGCACAATATATGCAAAATCATTTCAGTAGAGATGGGGTCAGGGAAGTCTTTGTGTTTAAAATGGCACCTGAGTTGTGCTTTAAAGGAAATTAAAATTTCTAAGAGGTAGAAATGAGGAAGTACATAGAAAACATGGAGGACAGATAGCCTGCACCAAGTCAGAGGTGGAGATGGGGTGTTCTATAAGGGGAGGAGCTAACCACAAGCCAGCCTGACCAGAGAGAAATTAGGAAGGGATTTGGCCTGATCTCTGTTTTAGGGATTTTCAGTTTGGCAGCTGTGTGGAGGATAAAAGGGGGGGCTAGAAGCAGGGAGCCTGACTAGGACACTATTGTAATGAAGGGCTAAGCTGGGGAGGGGATGATGTGACTGGAGAGAAGGGATTCAGAAGGAGAATCAATAAACCCAAGCCTGATTGGCTGGGGGTACAGCAAGGTAAGAGGAAGGACTAAAATGATAAGCTTGTTGGTCAAAAACGCCCAAATGCTCAAAATTCCCCTGGTCTCCACAAATTGAGGACAAGGAATATGTACATCCACATGCACATGCACACAATTTTCAAAAAATTGTTCTTTATTTTTTTAAAGTCAGGTCTGTGATTTCTTTGTAGTAGGAAACTTCCCAGTGTGGAAACTCCCTCTACCGATGCTTATTAGCAACTCCCCTGCAACTTAGAGAATGGTTTGTGGCACCAGGAAGTGACCTGTGTATGATCATGTGTCAGATCTTTCTGATTTCATCAACAACCCCCATCTATTTTCCTATACTTGTCCTTTGATGTTTACATACTCAGAAAATGCCTTGTTTGCAGAAATTTTCAAACATAATTGTGTTTAGATGGGGCTTTAATGTTTACATTTTTCTCACAATAACCTTGTGAAATAACTGATGCAAATTATATGCCCATTTACCTGAAGAAGAAACTGAGACCCTGGTAGGTTGGGGTTTACAAACTGCAGCTAAAGAGAGGAAGCAGCACAGACCCTCTGGACATCACATGACTGGGTTAAAGTTACCTCAGCTTAGGGACTACAGGGCTTCTTGCCCACATGACCCTCCTGGTGGCCTTCACCATCTTCTCCCCATCGTTATGTACTCTCTATTACTCTCTGTGAAATCAATGCAGCTCCATCACCACCAATGGCCATCAACCCATGTTGGGCAAAAATCCCACTTCCTCCTCTCCAGTCTTCATATTTCAGAACTGTTATCTTGTGGAGGCAAAAAAAAAAAATCCCTCTTCCTTAATACCTCTCCTTGTGCTCTCAAATCTCTCTAGCTCAGCTCCTTCCATCCCTACCCCACCCTCAAACATCTTTGTCACTCATTGATATTTCCAGACCTTCCCTCTGCTTTGGTTATCATTGAGCAACCCCTCCTGAGATTCAACTGATCTGTCAAGATCACCCTGTCTAAATCTAAATCTAAATCTTGTTGCTGTGCTCTAGCTTTATGGTCACTCCTGTTTTTCAAGGAGTTCAGTACTTGACCTAAAGTAACTCTCTGCACTCAGGAGTGTGCTTATAAAATGTTTAGCAGCCAGCTTTTGATAGGAAGGGGAAAAGGGAGGGAGAAGGGTATACACATGACACACGAGTTTAATCTGCATTTCTAACATTTTCTTTATCACTTTCCTATCCAGACAACAAAACAGTGAATCAAGCCCCAATTTGTAGTATTTAGTACTCTCTGAGGGGCAGCTAGGTGGTGCAATGAGTAGAGTGACAGGCCTGGAGTCAGGCAGACCTGGGTTCAAATCCAGTTTCAGACACTATCAGTTTTACCACAGACAAGTCACTTAACTGTTTGCCTCAGTTCCTCATCTGTAAAATGAGCTGGAGGAGGAAATGGCAAATCACTCCAGAATCTTTGCCTAGAAAACCTCAAATGGGGTCACAAAGAGTTGGACAACTGAAAATGACTGAATTGAACTGAATTCTGAGGTTTGAAAGCTCACACTGAAAATGTAGTAAGAGTCATTAACCAGAGCTGTCCAAGGTGGCTCCAATTCACCACTGTCTGTCTGTATCTCAACCTTTAAGAATTAAGTATTCATACCAATGTACTTTTGAACTAATGTCTCCTACTTCATCAGTCTTCTTAACAGAGTTACATAGATTTCAGGGGGTCTGTGAACTTGTATAAGAAAAAAATGCATCTTTATTTCAATGTAATTGGGTTTCTTTGTAACCCTATGTCTTTTATGCATTTTAAAACGTGATTCTGAGAAGGGGTCTGTAAGTTTCACCAGGCTATAAAAGGGGTGCTTGGTACATCAGAGGCTAAGAACCCCTAATCTAAAGTTATACCTTAGGGGCTATCACCCAAAACTTACTTCTTTCTCTCTTTAACTCCGAAATTCCCATCTCTGATTATATTCTCCTCTCCTTCCAACATTCTTTCTGTTTCAGTCTTCTTAAATCTATTCTTTGTCCCACGAGCTCTAGGCCTGCTTCTTCTGGTCTAATATCACAACTTTAGCTTTGCTTTCATGAGCCCACAGCTTTTAGAACTAGAAGGGACCATACAAGTCATGGGTACAATTCTCTCAATTTATAGATGTGGGAACTGAGGCCCAGAGAAGTTAAGTTACTTGGCCCAAGGTTACAAAGGTGGAACAGTCATGATCCATACACTGAATTCAGTGTGTTTCCTCCTCCCCCCCCCCCCACGACAGGGCACTTCCTTTGCAGTCATTACCTGTTTAATTGTACACTTATTGTAGAACAGAACTGACTCAGATCAGGATTGCAGTTCAGGTTCAAGATTAGAATATAATGACATTCATAGACTATCTCACTGTTAAAAAAAAAAAAAGTTTCTTAGCCATAGCATGGAAAGGATACTTAGCAAGGACACAGCCCTGGTTCAGATAGATGCAGCCCCTACCCCCCTCCTCTCCACATAGAAATACATCTGATCAGCAAGGTGTGATTACTGTCATGGCAGTGGGACATCCAACAAGTCTGAGGGGCAACTGGCCTCAGACCCATTCGTATTAAAAGCCTAAGCCTTAATACTCTGGACCAGTAAAGTCCGGGGGAAGGGGGGGAGGCAGGGCAATTGGGGTTAAGTGACTTGCCCAAGGTCATACAGCTAGTAAGTGTGTCACGTGGTTGAATTGAACTCAGGTCCTTCTGACGCCTGAGCCAGTGCTCTATTCACTGAGCCACCTAGCTGCCCCAACCAGTAAAGTCTTGGAGAGAGTTTCCTTACCTTTTAGGGGGGAAAAATTTTTAGCCTAGCCTACAATGTGGTCACTCGGAAAGATTCAACTTCCAAGACCTGTTCCTCCTTTCTACTTCAGATACACCCAGAGAAGGTCATATTCTGGATCTTGCCACTTCCCTGCTTAAGAACTCTGAACTTCCTATATATGAGCATCTCTTATCTTTCCATATCCCTCCATGCCTTACTCTTGCTAAGTTCACTGTGAATATGAATGCCTCTGTTTTTCAGTACTGTTCCAGGCTATTATCCTTGCCCTGGCTAAATTCTCCTCCCTTCCCAATCTCAATTTTTGGTAAATCAGTTCAACTCTATACTATTCTCTGCTTTAGAAACACTTGTTCTTTTGTTCCCTTGTCCTGTCACCAATACTATCTTGGCAAACTCTAGTTTTGTATTATTCCTACCATCTGCCTTTTTTCCCCTCCTACTTATGTACTTATGAATAGAATATAAAGAAATAATGACACCATGCTGACTGTATCCACTATACATTTATACTATCTAGTCTAGGGGTGGGGAACCTTTGGCCTGGAGGCCACCTGTGGCCCTCTAGGTCCTCAAGTGTGGCCCTTTGACTGAAGCCAAACTTCACAGAACAAGGTTCCCCACCCCCGATCTAGTCTCAGCTGGACCCTCACTGCATCAAAGTAATCCTACCTTACCTGCTTAGCTTAATCCTCCCTTCCCATTCACAGTAGCTGCTCCAAACCTTCTGGTGTCAATTCCCATATCACCTCCTTCCCCTACCCTCTCAGCTGAGGACCTTGCCTCATACATCTCTGGGGGAAAAAAATGGAACCTTTTGAGAACAGCTCCTCTTTCACCTTTCCTTCTCATCTCCTATCTCTCTGACATTAACCTCCACTATACCCTTCTTTGCTCTAGTCACTGAGGATAGGATGGACTTTGTGCTTCACAAGGCAAACTACATGAACTCTTGACTTTGCTGTTGACTTCAGGAGATTGCCATTACCATCAACTCCATTCCATATTACTTAGAAAACCTCTTAAGTCTCCATTGTCTTCAAAAATCCCTTACTAGGATTCTACCATTTCCACATCTTTATCTCTCCTGTTCTCAGTTAAACTTTATGAAAAAGCCTTTTATAAGAGGATCAGCCAAGATAGCAGACCAGGAGGAAGCAGTATGGCCAGCTTCCTCCAATAACCTTCAGGAAATTGAAGAAAAAATTATAGTTGGTCATCTTTTTGTTCAAGATCACAAATTTGAGATCAGGGTAGGAACTGTGGAATAGGTGTGAGCTATGATTATAGACTCATTGCCCAGAGTTCCAAGCTAGGGCAGTAATCAGGGTGGAAAGTAAGGATGTCCCTAGGCAAGGCTATGTGGTCTCACAGAGTGTCCTAGATCTCTGGATACTAGACCAGAAGCACTGGAGCACCCAGAGTTGATCTCAGACAGAAGCCCCTGCCCAGGATAGCAGTGCAAGGATCTCCCAGGCATCTGGTGGCACAGTGAATAGAGCTGGAGCCATGAAGACTAAGTTAAAATCTAACCTCAGAATTTTACTAGCTGTGTGACCCTAGGCAAGTCACTTAATCTCTGCCTTAGTTTCCTCATCTGGAAAATGAGGTTATAACATCTACCTTGCAGGATTATTATGAGAATCAAAGAACATATTTGTAAAAATGCTTAGCACAGTGCCTGGCACTTGACTCTATAAAAACATTTCCTTAGCCCCTTCTTTTACCTCTCTAGAGGGGTCTAGATTGCAGATTCAGCCCCCAGAGCTCCCAGCTAGGCCAAAAATGCTGGGTTATACAGAGCAAATCAAGCAGATTACTGGAAAAATGAAAATACAAAAAAATATTTAGAGTCATTTTATATTAATTTAATTTAATTTTTGTTACATATTTAGAGCTATTATGAAGCCAGGAAAGCCCAAGACAAAGTCAGAAAAGGAGAGTAACTCCAAAATACCTGCAAGCAAATCCTCAAAGAAAAACACAGCTTGTCTACAAGATCTTCTAGAATTACTAGAAGAAATGCAAGAGCTTAAAAATGATACTACAAACTAAATGAAAGTAAAAAAGGGAAGAATTGAAAAGGAAATGAACATTATGGAAGAGATAACTTGGAAAGAAAACAACATGGCACAAAATATACAAAACCTTACCAAAATACCTTGCAAATTAGAAAGATGAAGTGACTCCACAAGAAAACAAGATATATTAAAACAAACTTAAATCATTGAAAAAAATAGAAGAAAATGTAAGGTATATCATGTCAAAACCAAATGACCTAGAAAACAGATTAAGGAGAAATAATCCAAGAATCATTACACTACCTGAATTTAAAGAGCCTAGATTATCATTCCCTACCTTCCCACCCCCAAAAATCATGAATGAAAACTGCCTACATCTCTTAGAACCAAAGGACAAAGTAAAAATAGAATCTACTAATCACCTTTGGAAAGAAATTGCAAAATGAAAATTCCCAGGAACATTTTAAATCTAAATCCAAAGCTAGGTCAAAATAAAACAAAAATAAAACTTGTATAGCAAAGCAGCCAGAAAGAAAGAATCACACTCAAGATCAAACAAGACTTAACAACTAATATTATCAAGAAGGAGAGAGTATGGAATACAATATTCCAAAAGACAGAAGCTACAGGCTTATAATCAAAAATAACTCAGAAAAACTGAGTATAATCCTACAGTGGATTAAAAAAAGAATAGACCTGCCTTTCCCCCATGATGGTGCCAAAGGCAAAGAAGGAAGCCATTGTCCCCCACCAAGACAAAAGCCAAGGCCAAGGCTTTGAAGGCCAAGAAGGCAGTGCTGAAGGGTATCCATATCCACAAAAAGAAGAAGATCCCAACATCCCCCACCTTCCAGCTACCTAAGACACTAAGACTTCGAAGGCAGCCCAAATACCCTAGGAAAAGTGCATCTTGCAGAAACAAGCTTGATCACTATTCCATCATTAAGTTTCCTTGGACCACTAAGTCTGCTATGAAGAAGATTGAGAACAACAACACCCTCGTCTTCATTGTGGACGTCAAGGCCAACAAGCATGAGATCAAGCAGGCTGTAAAGAAGCTGTATGACATCGACGTGGCCAAGGTCAACACGCTGATTCAGCCTGATGGAGAGAAGGCCTATGTCCATCTTGCTCCAGACTACAATGCTTTAGATGTTGACAACAAAATTGGAATCATCTAACTTACTGTGTCCAGCTGTGTTCCATTCCACCTACAATAAAAAGTTTTCCAGAATAAAAAAATATATACCTTTAATTAAGTAGAGTAATTCCAAGAATTCCCAATGAAATATGACAGCTGAGTTAAAATTTTGAAATAAAAACACCAGAGTAAAGAGAACCAAAAAAATAAATGCAAGTAAGTGATGAGAAAAGACTTTAAAGTGTGACATATTTGCATGGGGGTAGGGGGAAGGCAATAGGGTTAAGTGATTTGTCCAAGGTCACACAGCTATTAAGTATCAAGTATCTGAGGCTGGGTTTGAATTCAGGTCCTTCTGACTTCAGGGCTGGTACTCTATTCATGGCACCACCTAGGTGTTCAATATCTGCATTTTAATGTAAGAAGAGGGATGATATGAGCCTCTAAGAAACAAAGTGTCAACACTCTTATTATGTTTTGATGATTTTCAAAAAAAAAAAAGGAAATGGAGAGGAAATAAGGATACAGTAGAGAAAATAAGGGAAGCAATGAAGGGGAAATGGGAAAGCTTATCTGGCTAATCAGGGAATGTAAGTAGATATATATATACAAATGAGGAAGCTGGGGGAAGAGCAGGTAACACTCAAGTCTTACTTTCAACTCATTTTGAGTAGAGTGAACAGAAAGAATAATATATACTTTAATAACACTGTAAAAACAAACAATTTTGAAAGACCTAAGAACTCTGAAAGACCCAATGATCAGCCATAATTCCAGAAGACCAATGATTTAAAATGTTGTCTAACTCCTGAAGGACAGATGATGAAGTAGGTATTCAGAGTTAGACTTAGCACTTTTGGACATAGCCTCTGTGGCTATTATTTATTTTGGTTGACTACATATTTTTGTTTTGGAGGTTTTGCTTTTCTTTCTTAGTTGGGGGAAGAGGAAGCAAGTAAAAAAGGAAAAGTACAGATGCTTGTTAGTTGAAAAAATAATTTTTAAAAGATAAAAATATTAGAGAAGCAAGGAAGAAATTATACTTCAGATCTATGTATCTGTTTTCATGAACCAAAAAAAAAGGATAAAGAGGATTACAGAAGGTAAAATAATTGATTACATAAAGTTAAAATGTTTCTACAGAAACAAAAATAACAGATTTAAATTAGAAAGGAAACAGTTAACTAGAAAAAGAAATTGGTGTAGAAAGTTATTCTGATAAAAGTTCTTGTTTCCAAGATATATGGGAAAAAAATTGAAATTTTTAAGAACAAGAGCTATTCCCTACTTGATAAATAGTCAATGAATATGAACAAGCAGCTTTCAAAGGAAAAATTCAAGCTATGAATAACCAGATGAAAAAATTCTCCAAAATCACTAATTAGAGAAATCAAAAGCAACTCTCAGGTTCAACATCACACCCATAAGATTGGCAAAGATGACAAAAAAGAAAAATTACAAATGTTAGAGAGGCTATTAGGAAACAGCTACATTAATGCACTGTTGATAGGGCTGTGAGGTAATATTGGAAATTGATTTAGATCTATAACTTAAAAGTCACAAACCTGTCCATACCCTTTATCCCAGCAAAACCACTAATAGACCTACACTCCAAAGAGATCAGAGAAAGAAGAAAAAAAACTAATTTGTTCAAAATATTTATAACAGTTATTTGTTTTTGTAGTGGCAAAGAATTGGAAACTGAGGGATGTCCATCAATTGAGGAATGGTTAAGCAAATTATGGTATATTGTTTTCATCTTAGATCTTTGCCTTTCCTACTCCAATTTTCTGGCTCTGAGACCTGGCCCTCATACAGCCTCTTTGGCTACCCTTTCTAGCATTGTTTGCATTTTCACCCATTTCCCTCACTCACTAGTTGGGGTGTAGAAGTTAGAATACTCTTTGCCACTTCTAGACTCTCCCTCTACCACCAGTATTCACAAACTTCTCCTTTGAGATTGGCTCAATCCATATCTACCACCCAATCACCTACTAATTTCCAGGATACTTTTCTTCCTTCCTTAACTAATTCAATACCTAGCTCAACATCTTTCTCTCCTCCCCAAATCCTGCCCTTATCCTAGGGAACTTTAATATACATATATTGATATTTCCTCAAACACTCTAACCTCTGAGTTCCTCAACTTATTTCCCATGACTTCACCCCATCAACAACACACAAATGTGGTCATACCCTTGATCTTACCATCACCTGCAATTGTTCTATTTCCATCTTCATGACTTCTGAAATTTCTTTATCTGGTCACAATTCATTGTCATTCCACCATTCCCTTTGCCTTTCAACCCCAAGCCCTGTTCTTCATTCTCATCATTATCTCCAATCCTTTCAGCCTTCAGTTCTTTCCTATGCCATCACCCTTGTACTGGCTACACTTCCCTTCCTTGTCCATCTTGTCCTCTTAGTGAATTAGGTCAACTCTACACTGTCCTCTTCTCTTTAATCCCTTGACCCTTTATGCTATTGCTAATCCTGCTTGCCAAACCTCAGCCATGAATAACTTCCACCATGTGCTTCCTTCGCTCCTAGTCATGTGCTGCTTAGCAATAGAAAACCATGAAACCATGCTGACTGGATCCTCTACAGATTTTTGGTACATAATCTCAACTGGGTCCTTGTAGCGGCAAGCACCCCAGTGTCCCCAGGGTGTCTGCCAACACAGGTTCTTGGATCTGCTTTGATAAAGGAAAGCAAATCAAAATGGGTTAACAAGCTTACTTTAATCAGTCAAATATGTATCGTTTACCTAGTTCAAGGGAAAAAGGTCAGCACCCTGAACTTCAGAATATACAGACAGAATTATCAAGACAGAAACAGATCAAGTAGACAGATTTCCAAACTGTCCAACTATTACATCCATACCAAATCAACATCTGGGTTTTAAAGCGGGAGGGTGGGAGGGGGGGACCTCTGGACAACGGCTTCCCAGCGTTTCATCTGATCAAATCACAGAACACTTCTCAAAGTGAGCCCCAAAACAAAGCTACACATCAGGGCTTATATAACCTTCTGCTGGCTCAGAGAATGTAACAACCTTATTGGCCCACTGGCCAATCAAAAAGTATCTACTGAAAAATAAGCCTCCCACCCCAGGCTCCAGGTGCACTTTAGCCTAGGGGCAGGGAAGATCTTTAAAATTTACATTCCTATTACAATCCTCACCATGGCAAGGCAATCCTATATCTCCCCAACAGACTCACCACAATCCCTTTAAAAAAAAAAACTCTTCATAGTATTTTGTTTTCTAATTACATGTAAAGCTAATTTTCAACATTCACTTTCTGAAAGATTTTGAGTTCCAAATTTTTATCCCTTCCTTCCCTCCCCCATCCCCAATACAGCAAGCAATCTGATATAGGTTATTGTATCATTTTAAGGAGATATATGCAGCTGCTTTAACTATTTTCAGGATCAGATTGCACAGTATAATGAATGCACTCACACCAGATTAAAATCAGTATAACATTTATTTTGCATGCAAGGACAATATAAAGTAGGATTAAAGAAATATAGAAATATACATGTAAAGATAAAGCCTAACAAAATAATAGAAATATTGACATGCATCACCAAATCACGGGAACATTTGCGTCTGGGTTATGCAGCTGGGGAGTACTGGTTCAGCCTCCAGAGTTCTAATTGGGAAAATGTCCCAGGCAGAGAGTCCTCCCCCTCCAGGTTATAGTCAGTTTTAGACAAAAAAGACACTGGGCCAATTAATCAGCTTGTCACCATAGCCTTGTGTGACTTAAAGTAACTAACTGTATGGGTGTGTTGCAGCTCTGCACCAGGCCAGAGTCCAAAGGAGCAAAGCATCCATGATTGATATGGCAAAATGTGTTCAAAAGGACACAGGATGTATTCTGTTTGTTCCTAGAAAGGCAGCCAACACTGGAATCAACCAAGGGCAGGTTGAACTTTTAATCCTGGGAACCAGGGTAAGGTGACTTTTTAGTCCTGGGAATGTAGCCCCTGTTCCAAGGAGAAAGAAACAACATATGTGTTCACATAGGCCTATAAATGTATGGGGAAGAGCTTTAATATTTTATTAACCCTTCAGTTATACACATGCAATCATGTAAAACATATTTCCACATTAGTCATCTTTTGAAAGAAGAAACAGAGTAAAAGGAAAAAACCACACACACAGACAAAAGTGAAATAGTATGCTTCAATCTGCATTCAGACTCCATCAGTTCTTTCTCTGAATGTGGATAGCATTTTCCATCACCAGTCTTTTGGAATTCTCTTGGATCATTGTGTTTTGGAGAAGAACTAAGTCAATCATCACACAATGTTATTGTTACTGTGTGCAATGTTCTCCTGGTTGTGCTCACTTCACTCAGCATCAGTTCATATAAGTCTTTCCAGGTTTTTCTGAAATCTGCCTGCCTATCATTTCCTATAGCACAATAGTATTTCATTACATTCATATACCACAACTTGTTCAGCCATTCACTGATTGTTGAGCATCCCCTCAATTTCCAATTCTTTGCCGCCACAAAAAGAACGGCTATAAATATTTTTGTACGTGTATGTTCTTTTCTCTTTTTTTATGATCTCTTTGGGATACAGACATAGTAGTGATATTGCTGGATCAAAGGATATGCCCTTTGGGCATAATTCCAAACTGCTTTCCAGAATGGTTGGATCAGTTCACAATTCTACCAGCAATGCATTCATGTTCCAATTTTCCCACATCATTTCCATCATTTATCATTTTCCTTTTCTATCATATTGATGAGGGTCAGGTAGAGTTTCAGCAGGATGTCTCTAAAGAATTTCAAAAACTCAAATCAACTCCAAGCTAGTTGGAAAGATTTAGTATAGTTTTATGGTTTCAAGCTCTGGTAAGTGCTAAGTTCCTTGGAGGAATTAACAGCTTCAGTAATGCAAGATGTACAGTTTTATAGAGAATATAATGCTGATTACACAATCAAAATTGACAGAATTTAGGATTATGATTAATATTAAAAAGGCAGGAGGAGTTCATTAAGGGGTTAGGTAAATGGGGGAGGGGTATCAGCCTCAGTGGAACTGATCATGTGGTTACTCACAATTCATACAGACAAACCCATTTAGGGGGGATGTATGTATAGTAATGATAGTATAATAAGCCTCTCTACATCATAAGTTCACTCTAGGTAAGTTCTTTACTATTACTGTGCAGGTACTGTCTTAGGGTGGGTCCATTCCATGGTTTGGTGGTCAAGCATCCTGCTCTACATCCTGGTGGTACTGTCTTCTGATCAGCTAGCTGTTGTGGTCTTGTCTGGTCAAGGTGGATAATGTGGCTGAGGTTGAGTGCATGGACACTCCTGCTTCTGTGGTAATATGAGGAATGAGTCTGGGGGCAATGGTTAGCTAGAGGCAGTGGCTGGGATCCCATCACATGAACGTGCCTGCCGTTTCTGTGAGAAATATGAGTTCATAGACACACCTGTTGTTCTAGTAAGCAGTGAGGCAGATATGAAGAAGTTAGGATACTGGGAGGTGGTTAGGTAGGTACAGTGGCCCTGCTGTTCAGTGGGACCTATAATGAAGTTAGAATACTGGGGCTGGGGGCAGCTCTATTAGGATTCCATCAATATTAGTCAATCACAGTGACTTTTAAAAACCTTTTCTTCCCTCCTCAAACCTCCCATAGCTCCTCTTCATCCTACCCTCTCAACTGAGAACCTTACTTCATATTTTACAGAAAAAATTGAGTTCTTTCACTGAGAACTCCCTTTTCTCCCTTCTTCCTCATCTCACATTACTCAGATGCCTTCTGCCAGTATTTTCTCCTTCATCCCTACCTCACATCTAGAAGTGGCCCTTCCCTTTGCAAAGGCAAACTCCTCTTCACGCATTCTTAATTTTATTCCATTCCATTTTCTCTACAAGTTTGGCCCCTCAATTATCACCGATCTTTCATTGCTCTTCAGTCTCTCCCTGTTTATCAGATGCTTTCCTATGTACTACAAATATGCTCATGTCTCCCCCATCTCAAAAAATTTCCATTTGATCCATCCATTCCTCCTAGCTATCATCCCATATCTCTCCTCCCTTCTGTGACTAAACTTTTTGAGAAAACCATCTATAATCAATGTTTCATTTCTACTTCATTGATAGCTATTGCAACGATCAGAGTATCTTTCAAAGTTTTTTGTCTTTATAATGTTGCTGTTGCTGTACAAATGGGACATGGTGACCATCGATTTCCAGAGTACTAATAATGAAGCATGCCACACCACCTCCTGACAGAAAGGTGATGGATTTAATATGCAGAATGAGAAATACATTTTTGGACATAGTTAAAGTGGGAATTTGTTTTGCTTGACTATGTATATTTGTCACAAGGATTTGTTTTCCTTCTTTCTTTTTCAGTTGTGAGGAGGTAGAAGGGAGAGGGCAGATTATAACAATGATATATAACAAATATAACAATGCCAATAAATGTGAACCGTTTTAAAAAATAAAACCAGTAAATTTAAAGCAGAGAATTTTCCTTTCACTCAATTCTAAACCCTCTTTAACTTCTAGCCTGATCATTCCACTAAAACTGCTCTAGCCAAAGTTACCAATGCTTTCATAATTGCCAAATACATTGGTCTTTTCTTAATCCCAATCCTTCATTAAATCTCTGAAGCATTCAACAATATTGATGTCCTGGATACTCTCTCTTCTCTGCATTTTTATGAACCTACTCTCTTGGTTCTCCTCCTACCTGTCTGACCTATTTTTTCTGTCTCTTTTTCTTAATCGTCATTCATATCACATCTACTAAAAATAGGGGTCCCCCAAGGCTCTGTCCTTGTCCTTCTGCTCTTTTCTTTTCTCTCATTTAGTAATTTCATCAACTCCCATGGGCTTGGTTAACATCTCTATGCAGATGACCTTCAGATCTTCTTATCCAGCCCTAATCTCTCTCCTGAGCTCCAGTTCCACATTACTAATCACCTATTGGACATTTTGAATTGAGTGTCCTATAGGCATCTCAAATTCCCATGGAACCATTATCCTTCCACCCATCCATGTTCTTAACCCCAGTGTTATCCTCAACTCCTCTTTCTTACTTATCCCACTTTATCCATTAAATTATTTTTTAAAAGAAAGGTATTGTTTCAAGTTATAAAGTTATAATGACAAAAATGAAATACTCCCTACTCTCAGGTCTATTCTGCTGGAGGCAGTGTAGAGACAGTTCAATAATTAAACATCTCTGATGGGTCCATCTAACACTAATTCCCACTCTAAGATAAGGAATAAAATGCTAAGGATATAGATAAGTTCGTTCTTTGGCTGTTTCATAAAATACTGAGCCAGGTCAAGGATTAAAGTAGCAACCCCAATCAATATTTCTTCGCTTAAACATCTCTCATGTACATCCTCTTTTATTTACTATACAATCACCACCTCCATTCTGGAAGGCCCCTGTTATCTCTTGCTTGAACTATTGCAATAGCCTTATAAATAGATTCCCTGACTCATACTTCCTACTACAGTCACTTCTTCACATAACTGCCAATCTAATCTTCCTAATGTGTAGGCCTCCCCTCCGACCCCAATACCTGAAATGCTTTCCTTCCCATTCCCCACTTTGTAGAATCTCTGGCTTCCTCCAGGACTCAGCTTGAAGCCAGCCACTTACAGGAGGCCTTTCCTAGTCTCCTGAGATACTAACGCCTTCCATTGTAAGGCTACCATCAATCCGTTCTGTATGTATCTTGTATGTTCTTACTTAGAGAATGAAGAACTGATGCATGTACAGAGTGCATCAACATCCTTAGCTGACCCAAATTTCCCACTAAGGAGAGGCTGGGAAGCCTGCTTCTGGGAGAGCTATGCAACAGTGTATAATAGAAGTGCCTTTGGAGAGACTTGAGCATGTGTTGAGCGTTCTGTTACTGGTTCTAATCTTCTAACTACATGATGAGAAGATTTTTTGATTGTATTCATAGGCAGAACTTCGAGTTCCTTCAAAAAAGCATTAACCACAAGAGAATCAGCTACTATCAGATCTTAGTGGATAACTTTGACTCCTTTGCTTATAGAATCTGGTGAGAGATAATACTTTAAGAGCCCTCTAGCTTCCAAGGACATGTGGCCCTGTGAATTTAGGCCTGGTTTTTAAAATTATTATTATTTT
Source organism: Petaurus breviceps papuanus (assembly GCF_028583685.1). Classification (NCBI taxonomy): domain Eukaryota; kingdom Metazoa; phylum Chordata; class Mammalia; order Diprotodontia; family Petauridae; genus Petaurus; species Petaurus breviceps. The sequence goes on from NW_027187367.1 coordinate 12,625,839, forward strand.
ATTTTTAGTTTTCATCATTCACTTCCACAAGATTTTGAATTCCAAATTTTCTCCCCGTCTCTCCCCTCCCCTCACCCCAAGGGGTTGTGCATTCTGATTACCCCTTTCCCCAATCTGCCCTACCTTCTAACACTCCCTCCCCTCTTCTACCCTTCCCTTCTATTTTCCTGTAGAGCAAGATAGATTTCTGTACACCATTGCCTGTATATCTTATTTCCAGTTGCATGTAAAAACACTTTTTGTGTTTAAAACTTTAGTTTTCATTCTTTCCCTTCCTCCCTCTTCACCCACCTCATTGAGAAGGCAAGCAGTTTGATATAGTAGGCCCATTTTCTTTATCTCCCTGTAAGCATAAGCAAAGTGGGATTTTTTTTTCTGAAGTTGTTTCCTAGGCTGGGGCTAAATTGAAACATCTGAAGGACTAATCTCCTTTGAACCCTGATAATTCACAGCTGTGCTGAGTTAAGCAGGTTTTGTGCCTTCTGGCTCTGAGCCAGGAGGTTGGCATTTTGCTTTGGGGGTTTACTTATGAGAAGGACCTTTTAATTCCCTGGACAGGACTCTGTTAAGAGCCTCCCAACTACTCAGAGGTTTGTGCTCTCCAGATCTGGTAGTGTATATTGGTGATTGTATTACTTTGTTCAGACATAAGAGCCCTGTCTATTGAATCTCTGTGCTAATTTCTCTGCTTGTATTTTCTACTTATCTGTAATTAAAGTAAGATTGTTGACCTCTTTAAAAGTAGTCTTTGCTTTTAGCAAAGCAGATAAAAGAACCTGTGCTAGCAGGTCATCCTGAGTGTGCTAGGTATTTGCTAATACACTGCCCTCGTGCTTGGATTTTAAGTGAAAGGAGAGTGATATCCCAGCATCTAGTATCCCAAAGACCTTTTTGACCCAGACCACAGCCAGCTGAAACATTATCTCATTGGGTAGCCATGTAGAATCTGAAAATGAACTTGGTAGGATCAATGTTACAGAGGAATTGAGATAAGTGGAGTTTTCTCTCACAGACTAAAATGGGATAAGAATGAGTACACACCTCCAAAATGTTGGGAGATGAGGAATGTTTGTGCTTTTGTTCTTGCAATGCTTAGAGTAAATGGCTTTGCTAAAGAATCTACTGGCTGATTTTTAAAGGGATGCATACAAATTGGGGATTTATGAGCTATGGTTCAGGAGGGTAGCCAACCACAGGGTTACTTCTACAACCTTGAAAGTAGCAATAGTCACACTTTTGAGGACCTAACTGTCAGTGAGAGTTGGGTGAGTGATCCCTGAGGGGGTGTTACACATAAGGACTTCTGGTCACTAAGCTGCTGTGCTCATCTCAGGGCACAGCATCTCTTCTGGATGGGGTGATCCAATGAACTCCCTGAGTTCACTCTTCAGTGGACAGATGAAGTCATTTTCTACCTTGAGCCACTAACTTGACTTGGTAGACTCATCTTCCTGAATTCAAATCAAACCCAGACACTTACTAGCTATGTGACCCTGGGCAAGTCACTTTGATGAGGAGGTCAGGGAGTTCAGGGAGTCCAAGAACCCCAATAACCAGAGTCCCTGGAAAGCAGTCTGGAATGCATTCATAGACTCAAGCATTCTCTGAGTCAAGGTGGAAAAGATTTATAGTTATGCTTTATAGCAGGCAAGAGTTCTTAAGAAAGCTACAATATATTATGATTTATATAGGATAACTATAGTGAAACCTATGCCAAATATGCTGACTAGGTGAGTCAGGGCAGGATTAGGGAGGAGTTAAGGAGCGGTTAGTTCTTAAAGGAACATGCACTCTTAATATCTACTTCGTAGGCATATTGCCCAGAATTCATGGGGAAATAGCCCAAGGGGGGACAGCTCAGAGGTGTGGTTTTAGGTTTGAAACTTCACTAAGTCACTAGCATCAGGGCTGACCAAAAAGTGCCAGGTCTGCCACCCATCAATGTCATGTTTGACAAGATGGATGTTGGGAATATGCATATGTCCCAAGCTAAGGAGGGAGGATTCAGGATATATATGCATATATATGTGTATATATCTATATAGATATAGGGCTAGGCTAGGGAGCTACTTATAGATAGTCTAGTGAAGGATTCATAGGTGCAGCTTGTAATGACAAGTACCAAGGGGAGATAAACATTTGTCTGGAGCTTTATCTTGAATGATTGCTAGAGGCAGAGTACTGGCTGGTGAGAGGGGGCAGAGATAATGCTCTGAGGCTGGGGAGATTTGAAGCTAGGGAGAAATGTGATTTTACAAACTGAAGTTTTAGCACAGGCATCCAAGCACCCTATCAACTTCACCCTGTTTGCCTCAGCTTTTTCATCTGTAAAAGAAAGTAGCAAACCACTCCAGTATCTTTGCCAAGGAAACCCCAAATGGGGTCACAAAGAGTCAGGAGCAAATGAACAACAGAAGGTGAGAGAGCCTTTCCTAAGCCCCTTCTTCCAGCCAACTCCCTCCCCAACACTGAAACAAAAATCAAAAAACAAAAAAACCACAACAACCCTGGTAGCAAACACGCATAGTCCAGAAAAACAAACATCCTCATTGGTCAAGTCTCATTCTTTATCTTGAATCCAACACATTTTGTTGGCCAGTTCGTAAACAATAGAGCTATTCAAGCCTCAGGACCTTTCTAGGTTGGGGAATATCTACTTTGAATCTGAAGGCAGCTCCCTTTATATTTCAATGTCCTTCTCTATTAACCTCTCAATGCTCCTACTTTTGCTGAAGCCTCACTGGGCCATCCTTTCTTTCATCTATCTGCAGAGTATATATCCCAGCGTACCTTGCATTTTGTTGTTGTTCAGTCACTTTTTTCCCATCATGCCCTACTCTTCCTGTCCTATTTTGGCTTTTCTTTTCTTTTTTTTTTTCTTTTGGCTTTTCTTGGCAAAAATACTGGAGTGGTTTGCCATTACCTTCTCCAGTTCATTTTATAGATGAGGAAACTGAGACAAACAGGATTAAATGATTTGCCCAGTATTTGAGGCCAGATTTGAACTCCAGAAGATGAGTTTTCCTTACTCCAGGCCTTGCTCTCTCTCCATCATACCATCTAGTTGCCTTGTCCTTGCATCAAGTAATTGATTTTAAAAAGCTTTTGGAATTAATCTCCCTGCCTGAGGAACATGGATCACTGTAGTAGATGAGCCTGCTGCTGCCATGGCTATGAGTTCTGTGTTCTTCTGTACTGCCCCTGTGGTACTCTGAGATCCTACTGTAGAAGGATGCTACTCTGCAGAGGTCCTGACCTGGATCTGGACATTGAAGCCCTGCAGCCCTGCTGGGATTGCCACTGCTTCCATTGCTTTGGGGTCAACTACTCCAGGGACCTCTCTGAGGAGGAGGAGGAGGAGGAGAAGCTGGAGGAAGAAGAGGAGGATGGTGGTTTTGATCAAATGGACTAGGGGACCAGCCATGTTTTTGAAGGACTGGTGGCCCTTGGTGGGAATCTGGCCCTCTCTGAGCAGGAGTCTGAATGGCAGCATCCAGGATTGACTCCATGACCCAATTCAAGAAGAATGGCACCAGACAAAAGGGGAAGGTGAGCCTTGGAAATTGCCTCTTGTTCTTCCCTGTTTGGGAGACTTTGCATTTGGCGTCTTAGGGGACTTGTTCAATGGCCTTGTCTGGGGGACTTTGACAGGAAACCCAAGTCACAGAAAGCAAGAGCACAGAGCTATGGTTTCTCCATGTAGGCCGAGGATTAAATAAAGTCTGCCTTGGTGACTGAAAAAAAAAGAAGCTTTGAATTGATTGATCAAGGAGGGAAAGTGATCTGGAGGTCTACTACTAGAACTAGGACAGATTGGAGTGAATTTAAAAGAGGAGAGATGGTTGCTGAATGATAGTGATAGAGGGAAGGTATAAAAATGGCAATGAGAAGTTAGAAGTGTGCCAACTCTACCTCCTGGCCCTGTTGTCCTGTACTGAGTCTAGTATGAAAGAAGTAGCCAAATCAAAGTCAGTCTTGGAGAGGGTGTCCAAGGTGAAAGATGTCAGGTGAAAGATAAGGTGTCAGGTGAAAGATAAATTTCAATGAGCACCAAAGATAGAGAAATGTCAAAGAAAGAGACCTAGGATCATAGAACCATATATTTAGAGGTGGGTGGAAGGGACCTTGGAGATCATCCAATATGATTCAGTCATTTTACAGAGGAGGAAACTAAGGTCCACAAAGAAAAGTGAATTTCTTGAGGCCACACAGGTACTAAATGGCAGATCCTGGTTTTGAACTGGTCCTCTGTTTCCATTGAATTGAGAGGGGAGGGTTGGGGAAGAGAGGCAACTTACAATCTTCAAGGGAAAACTGCTTTCAATGATGATTCCCCTTGCCCCTCCTCCCTACCCCAGCTGGTCCTGTGATGATCCAGGGCATTGAATAGGACATGGGTTCCAAAGCAAGGCAATTCATCTAGGTTTGGGGGAAAGTAATCCCCTTGACAGGTGGGGAGGTTTGAGGGAGACAGGTGTAATGCCCAACAGACCCTTGAGGGAAGGGAGGGGTGATGGGATGCTCTGGCAGATAAGGAAGATAAAAAAGATAAGGAAGCAGGCTCAGAATTAGGGACACCAACATTGGGAGGGGTCTGGAAAGAATCAACTCTCCCTCTCTGAGTTCATGCAGTAGGTTACTGCTGCCAAATACTGTATATATTTACCATAATGCAGAAATTAAGATAAAAAAATCCTAGGTTTTATTTATATGCTCAAACACAGTACACTTCAGAGAAAGACAAAACCTGAACCCCAAATAGGCATCTTACAAGCCCTCTTACAGGCAAAATGACATCAGAGTGACAGAGAAATAATGCTTTTACATATTGTGATCTCGTACATTTCTCTTAGACCATAGAGGTTAAATAAAGATAGATCCATAATCTCACACTTTTCTGTTATTATAAAAGTCAAACAAATTTAGGGTCATAATCTCATACATCCCTTAAGGAAACAAACTCTGTCAGACTCTATAGGTAAACTAAGTCAGGTTACAGATTAAACTACACTCACATTCACAAATAAGCAGATTTACATGTTGGCCAGGAGTCAGGAACAGGTGAAATTCTTTCCTGCTTCTTATCTAAGGAATGTTTATGGCTCTAAGTAAATTTTCACATCATATGGGATAGATTTTAGTCAGGTGAGACTGATCTTGAATCTGGGTTTTAGTTAGCCAAAATTTGCAAAGAGTAATGGACCTGAGTCTCACATAATAAAAGGAAATTAAAAATTCCTATAACAACCTCAAAATCAACTTGATCAAAAAGCAACTTGCTTGCCTTCCAAACTTCCATATATCTATTGAGGATGCTGTACCACCCTCCCAAGCACTCAGGCTCAAAACTATAGAATCACCCTTGATGCTATACCCGTCTTCACCCCCAGTATCCAACCAGTTGTCATGTCCTGTCATTCTACCTCTTCCACATTTCTTTCTTTCAACACTTTCTTCTCTGGACTACTGTTATTAACCTTCTAATTTACTTCTTCCCTGGCCTTCTCCTCTCTCCAGTCCATTTTCCACATCCTGTCAAAATAATATTCATAAGATACAGGTCTGAGTAGATAGCTCCCCTGTTTAAAAAAAATGGAATAATAGCTATTCCCTGTTGTCTCTAGAGTAAAATGCAAAGTGGTTAGCCTGACATTTAATGTCCTCCACAATCTGGCACCAACCTACCTTTTCAGCCTTATTTAACATTACTTTTCTTCACACAGTCTACCTTCTACCCAAACCAGACCTCTAGCTATTCCCCAAACTGAATATTTTTTGACTGCCTCTGAACCTTCCTCCTTAGAATCTAAGAAGGACATAGGGACCAAAGCTGTCTCAAAAATAATGAATGAAACAAAAAATGAACAAAGTATTTGATTAAGAATTATTATGTGCAATTCACTGTGCTAAGTGCTTGGGCTTCAAATAGAAAAGTAAGACAGTCCCTGCTCTCAAGGAGCTCACATTCCAACTAGGGGAGATAATACTCATGGAAAGCTTCAACTGCAAGAGAGAGAAAAGTTGCATGGTCCTTCAGGGGCAATGGCAAAGCATATGGTAATGCTTCTTTCTTAATGTCATTTCCACTGATAAAATCTATCCGTTTCTGATGCTGAACCATTTGACAATGACAAGAACTTTGGTGACAAGAACTTTCTTTCCTGGGTCTTCAGTAGCTGTGGCTGAAGCTCCTGCAGGAGCAGTGGCCAAGGCTGAATCTTCACAGAAGCTGCTTCCCAGGGTGATGACTGGGTTGGGAGCATTGCTATTTCTAAAGCTCTTGTGTTCATCATCCTAGGGTATCTCCTTCTGGGTCTGAGGGGAGGTGGTAGTCAAGATGGTGGTTCTTTTGGGCTGCCTGGCACATGGTTGGCCTCTTGTCTCTCAGGGTGCCTTTATGAATGACATGAACTAATGAAGCCAACATTAAACATTCTGTGTAAAAGCAAAGGGGACTAACCAAAAACATCAAAAGGGTCTAAGTTAGAAAAGTATGAAAAGATGCACCATATATGAGGTGAGCCCATAGCAGTGTGCTGGAGTCAGCTGAAAAAAGCTCAGGAGGGTCTATTATGGTTAGCTAAATGCTCTGAAATCAGCAAAGTTACATATTAAGGCTTGAATTATTATTTTGTTGATTGTCTAAAGTGATGGAGAAAATTTTAATAATGCAGATTAAACTTAATGTCTTGCATACTTTTTTTTTGGGGGGGGGGGGTCAGTTAAACATTTCACAGCACAGCCCTGCCAGGGGGCCCTTATCCCTGTTCCAATACAATAAGGACAGAATAAGATTAAATGACATTGAAGGAGGAGGTGTGTAACAGTAATGCAATTCGAAGATCCCCTTGTATTGGCAAGCACTTAGCACCTTGTTTCAAGTGTGATTGTATCAAGTATTATGGTCCAGAACTTGTGAATCCAACAGTGGGAGGAACTTCCTGTTGTAACAGGAAGGGGCAAAACAGGGAGGAGCTGCTATACCATATACAAGGAAAAGCACAAGCTGAGAGAGGCCAGAATTTTTCTCAGCAAGCATCTGGAGGCTGGTCTACTACTGCTGGACTGAGGACTGAACTGAGAATTAAGAAGAACTGAGAAGAGAAATAAGAACTGAGAACTGAGATAGAAGTTTTTGGAGCATGTTGTGTGGAGGCTCAAGAAAGTGATTTTGATTTTGAGAATGGAGCTTATGGTGGTGGAGCTTCTTCTGAGAGCCAGCCAAACTCCTGCTGAGAGCTTCCAAGAACAGCCAAAGCTGCCAAAGACTTCCAAGGGCTAGCCGGAGCTGCCAGAGCGAGCATGGCTGTGGTGTTGGTACTTTGTCTGTTTTGGGTCTATGTTGATTTCACAGGCAGAAAGTGAATTGAGATGATAGTGCCGACCATGTGTGTGAATATTATTGTAATTCTGCTAAGCTTGATGTGTGTGTGTGTGTGTGTGTGTATAGATATTGTGGTTCTGTCAAGTTTGCTCTTCCCAGGAACAGAAACTGTGAAGGACTTGAGGTAGACTGTACACTGTGAGCTTCAGTGTGTAGCAGGAACTGCACAGAGAGCTGGACAAGGAACTGGGAGCTGTCTGCCTTTGAACTCAGGTGGCAGTTGGTTAGATTTGGGCAGGAGCTGAGACAGTGGAAGAGGAATCATGGAAGCTGAGAGCCTGCCTCAGTCAAGATGAAAAGACCTCTCCTTGGGCATTTAATGCTGACTGATGAAACTGTAACTTACTTGTGACCTAAGGGTGGATGGCCTTTGTACTTTCTACTACCCCTTAAGAGGGTACTGAGTAGTGACTGGTGATATTGTAACTTAATTGTACTCTGTGGGTGGAGGACTTTGACTTTTGTACTTTGTGATTGAATTAAGGACTTTGTGATTAACCAAATGAATGTACTTTGGGAAGTAGAAACAGGACTTCCTCGGGGCTCTGGCTCCCACCTCCTCCAATTCATGTAAAAAATGACTATACAAGCTTTGGAGCTACAGAACCCATAAAATGACACAGAGACGATAACCTCACACTGAAGACAGTCCAGGAGGACAGCAGGAAGGGGCCAGTGCAGCACTCTGGTTGCCAAGCCCAGCCCTGCATGAGCCAGAGGTTTTAGCCTCAGGGTGGCCTGACCATCAGCCAGCTGGAGGGACTTCAGATCACTAACAGCTGTGGCAGTTTCCAGAATTATCAACCCATAGATGCTAAGGACAAAGTGAGAGGTCAGTGTAGATTTTTGGGGAACAGGGGGTTTGGGAGTTTGATCTGGCCTTTGCCCCTGGGGCGAGAAGCGGCTGAGGCTCCCCCTGTGTAGCCGCCTGCCACGGGGCTGCTTCAGAGCTCCTGGTCTGCAGACTGTAGGGGGACCAAGTAACCGGTCTGAGGGGTAATCACTCTTGCTTTACTTGCTTGGATCTGGATTGCTGTCTAGGGTAGAGGTCCTGGTGTGCATGAACAGTCTACCAGAATGTGTGGAGGCTTCAGAGAGGGCACCCAACTAATACCTTTGGCAGCTGAGAAAATCCCAGCATTTGGGATAAAGCTCTCCTTTCTGGTAGCAGAGTTCTACTGTGGCAAAAGGCTCAAAAGTCAAGTAATTGAGTGGCAACATGAGCAAGCAAAGCAAACAGAGCAATCCTACATCAGACTCCTATTTTAGGGACAAAAAGGATCAAAGCATGGAGCAAGAGGAAGACAAAAAAGTCAGAACTCCTGCACTTTAGCTTCCAAGAAAAATATGAGCTGGTTGCAGGCCACAGAGGAGCTTTAAAAGGATTTTGAAAATCAAATAGGAGAAGTGGAGGAAAAATTGGGAAGAGAGATGAGAATGATGCAAGAAAATTATGAAATGAGAGCCAACAACCTGACTGAAGAAAATAACACCTTAAAAAATAGACTAACTCAGATGGCAAAAGAGGCTCAAAAAGGCAATGAGGAGAAGAATGCCTTAAAAAGCCAAATTTTCCAGATGGGAAAAGAATCTCAAAAGCTTACTGAGGAGAATCATTCCTTCAGAATGGAACAAATGGAAGCTAGTGATTTTATGAGAAATCAAGATACTATTAAACATATCCAAACAAATGAAAAAAAAAAATAGAAGGCACTGTGAAATATCTCATTGGAAAAAACCACTGACCTGGAAAATAGATTCAGGAGAGATAATTAAAAAATTATTGGACTACCTGAAAGCCATGATCAAAAAAAGAACCTAGAAATCATCCTTCAAGCAATTCTCAAGGAAAATTGCCTTGATGTTTTAGAACCAGAGGGCAAAATAGAGGGTGAAAGAATCACCTCCTGAAAAAGATCCCAAAAAGAAAACTCCTAGGAATATTATAGCCAGGTTCCAGAGTTCTCAGATCAAGGAGAAAATATTACAAGCAGCCAGGAAGAAACAATTTGAACATTATGGAAACACAATCAGGATGACACAGGATCTGGCAGCTTCTACACTGAGGGATCGAAGGGCTTGGAATATGATATTCTGGAGGGCAAAGGAGCTGGGATTAAAACCAAGAATCACCTACCCAGCAAAACTGAGTATCATATTTCAGGGGAAAATATGGTTATTCAGTAGAATAGAGGACTTTTAAGCATACTTTATGAAAAAACCAGAGTTGAAGAGAAAATTTGACATTCAGATACAAGGAGCAAGAGATGCATGAGAAGGTAAACAGGGAGAAGAAATCATAAGGAACTTATCAAAATTGAACTACTTATATTCCTACATGGAAAAACAATAATTGTAACTGATGAAACTTTTCTCAGTATGAGAATAGTTGAAGGGAATAGAAATGTGTATATATATATATATGTATGTATATATATATATGTGTATGTATATATATATATATATATGGATACATATGTGAGTGTGTGGATATATGTGTACAATTATACATAGACAGAGGGCACAGGACCAATTGAATAGGAAAGGATGATACTTAAAAGGTGAAATTAAGAGGTGAGAGAGGAATATAATTAGAGGAGATGGGGAGAGACAGAATGGGGTAAATTATCTCATATAGAAAGGCAAGAGAAATTGTTACAATGGAGGGGAAGAACAGGAAGGCAAAAGGGAATGGGTCAATCTTACTCTCATTGAATTTGCCTTAAGGAGGGAATAACATACACACTAAATTGTGTATCTTACCTTGCCGGAAAGTAGGGGGGAAGGGGATAAGAGGGGGTATGATAAACTGGAGGGCAGATTAGTGGGGAGGGTAGTTAGAAGTACACACTTTTGAAAAGGGACAGGGTCAAAGTAGAAAATAGAACAAGTGGGGGGTGAGACAGGATGGAGGGAATATAGTTAGTATTTCACAATATATCCACTATGGAAATGTTTTGCATAGCTATGCATGTACAACCTATATTGAATTGCTTATCTTCCCAGTGAGGGTGGGTGATGAGGGAGGAAGGGAAAGAATCTGGAACTCAAAGTTTTAAAATCAAATGTTTAACAATAAATATATATAATTATTATTTTACATGTAACTGGGAAATAAGATACACTGGGACATAGAGATCCACTGTGCCCTACTGGAAAGTCAGAGGGGGTTTGGGGGAAGATATGGGAGAGAGCAGATTGGGGGAGGGGATATTCAGTGGGATAGATGTTTTGGGGTGTTGGGTAGGGAAAAATGGGGAGAAAATTTGTAACTCAAAATCTTGTGGAAATGAAAGATGTAAACTAAAAAATAAAAAAATTTAAAAAATGAATGTACTTTGCTTAAAACTCTGTGACCAATTTGGTGAAAACTATGTGGCTATTTTAGTGATAAGTTGTAATATTGTGAATGCTGTACCTTGATTTTCCTTTAAATGTTTTGTCTTAGTTTGTTACTGAATAAATAGAGAGTTTGCTATATGGTGTAATCAAAACCTTGAAAGCTGTTAGCAGCTGCAGTCCTCTGGAAAGCTGCTCATGCTTGGCTTTACAAAGGGTCAGTGTGAAATACTACATTAGCACAAGCAGAAATGACCCCCAAATATAGATTACCTCCCTAAGCCTCACTTTAAAAGGGGAAAAAAAGTTATGCACTAAAAAAGAAACAAAATTATAGGTCACAGATTTTTATATGTCAGTTTTTGAGGGCAGGGCATGAAGTTAGGATTTAATGATTTAGAGCTAAAAAGGATTGTAGAGGTCATCTGGCATGACCCCCTAATTTTACAAATGAGTTCTACAGGAAGTATGAAGTCAGGATCCCCATGACAAGATTACTCTTTTTTTACTCTTCTCTCTTTACTCTTAGGAGACACCCTCTTTTTTTTTTTGAGGGGCAATTGGGGTTAAGTGACTTGCTCAAGGTCACTTGGCTAACAAGTGTTAAAAGTCTGAGGTCGGATTTGAACTCAGGTCCTCCTGACTCCAGGGCTGGTGCTCTATTGACTGTGTCACCTAGCACCCCTCCCCCCCCACAACCTCTTTTCCTGAGCTAAGGCCCAGGAAACAGGCTGTGCCCTGAGCTCGGCATAACAATAATCCTTTGCACGTACCCTCTGGGTGTACTCATCAACAGCAAAATTCCAGAATTGTTTCACAGCAGTACAAGGTGGTACCTGAGCTCCAACAAATACCTGCAGGACTCATGTTCTAGTCACAAAACCCTGCTATGAAAGAAAATTTTCTCATTGTTGCTGTTACCCCTCAATGACAGGGCTACAGCTCACTTAGCCACTAGTACATGTATTGAGATTTGCCCACACTAAGATGGATCTTCTCAGTATCAGAGGAGGTCCCTGGCAGCTGTCTAGTTTCCCTACTCCAGCAGAATAAAGAAAGCTTTTTACTTATGACCACTGTTAGATCTTTGGTTTTATTTTACTTTATTTTCCAGAGTTAACTATGGTTATGATAACCTGTGTGAGCTCTTTGGTGTTTTCAGAGTTAAAAGAGACTGTGTAACTTCTGTGGGACTCTTTGGTCATTTGTTTTCAGGGTTGACAATACTCATAAATTATTTAACTTAAAATCTATTGTAAAAGGTCTCTAATTTTTGGCTTTGAAAGACCAGTTCCTACTATGTTAACATGAAGTAAGGGCTTAACATATTCTTTTTGTTTTGGAATAAATGTGGTGAAAATGACTGTCATGCAAAAACATCATTTTGGAAATATATATATATATTTTGCTTTTTGGAGGGCAATTGGGGTTAAGTGACTTGCCCAAGGTCGTAGTGTATTTATTAAAAGCAAATGGGGGGGGGGGAGCGTCTAGGTGGTGAGGTTAATGCAGCACTGGCCCTGGAGTCAAGAGGACCTGAGTTGATTCGGCCTCAGACATGTAACACTTACTAGCAGTGTGACTTTGGGCAAGTCACTTAACCCCAATTGCCCTCCCTCCCGCTCCAAAAAGAAAAAAAAAGATTAAAAAGTAAATACGATAAATCCACCAAATGCTCAGGTTTTGAAAAATAATGTAATGAAACATTTAAAATTCAAATATCATGAACACAATAAACACTAGAATGAAATGTTTGTAAAGCACTTCACACAGTGCCAGGCACATAGTAGGCAATTAATAAATGCTTGTTTCCTTTTTCCCTTCTCCTCTCCCCTCCCCCCCACTCACTTGTCTGGACTCAACATTGCAGTTTCTCACAATGCATTGAGGAATCTAGCAAATATAACTGTCCCTCGTTCGTAATTTTTATTTTTTTCATAACGTTGTGAAAATAAAACTGGAAGGTGTCAACAGAGGTCCTGTCTCTGTAGTTACAAGCAGAAGTTCACTGAGTGTAGCCAGCTAGAGAGGCGAGCCGAACTACAGATCCGGGATGCCTCCACCCGGCTTTCCCCGCCCCTGGGGCTCTTAATGCCCTAAAGACACGGGCGCTAGGGTTTTCTCCCAGTGGGGGTAGAGGGATTTCGGGGGAAGGATAGGTACTTTCTCACGTGCCCGCGAGTTGGGCGTGGTCTTTGAAGTCCAGGGGGAGGGGCGAGACTGGGAGCCGGGGCCCTCGAGCGCCCCTAGAATCCATTGCGGTTGCGCGGACCGGAAGCGTTGATTGCTTCTGTCTGTTATTTAGATATGGCGGCGGCGGATACCGAGCTCTCGGTGGGACGGCAGAGGAGGGACGGCCGGGCCCGGGGGCCTGGCAGGGGCCCTGTTCTGTGCTGACTGAGAGCGTGGCCGGGATTAGGTCCGGATCCGGGACCGGAATCGGGCCTGGGTCTGTGCCGGCCTGACTGGCCATGGGGGATCCTGGTGACGGCGGCGGCGGCGGCCGGGCCTGGTGCCTGCGGCGGGTGGGGATGAACGCTGAGTGGCTGCTGCTCGAGGATCGCCGCGAGGTTAGGGGGGTGGGCCGGGGAGGGCCGGGGGAGGAAACTGAGGCCACCTGGGTGTGTTAGCTGAGTGTGTCTGCCTCCACGTCGGGGGCGCCAAAGGACCCAGAAAAGGGGGGGCGGGGGAATGTCCTGCTGACAGAGCGGAGGGGGAGAAGTGGGACAAAAAAAAAAAAAAAAAGAAATGCGCTGTTGGCAGAAGGGAGGGGGCGACCTTTGAGGAGCGAAGTGAGAACCCAGAGTGGGATAGAAAAGAAAATTAATGCTCATTTTATGAGCTTCTTAGTTCCCATTTCGGCCCCCCTCCCCAGATCCCTTCGTAGTCAATATACATTTATGAAGCGCCTACTATGTGCCGAGCTTCGTGCTAGGCACAGGGGAGCTCAATAGCCTTAATGGAGACAAAGTGCAAACATATTCTAAACAAACTGTATACGGGATAAAAAGGAAATTGACGGAAACTAGAATTAAGAGGGATTGGAAAAGGATTCTTGTAGAAGATGGGAGTTTAGTTGGGACTTAAAGGAAGCTAGGAGGAGAATTCTAGGCATGGGGGAGAGCCAGTTAAAAAGCCCTGGGTCCGGAGACTGGGTTTCTTGTTGAAAGAGCAGAGATTATAGTGTCACTGGATCGAATTGTATGTATGTCTGGGAAGTGGTGGTAGTAGTGTAAATTGTAAGACTAGAAAGGTCCGTGGTGGGGCTAGGGGATGAAGGGCTTTGAACACTAGAGTATTCAGCTTTTGAACCTGGGGATGATAGCCATTGGAATTTACCGGGGGGAAGAGGGGATAAGGGTTGTGTTTACATGATCAGATCTTAGGAAGATCACTTTTGAAAACTTAGTGGAGAATAGACAGGCGGAAGGAGAGACTTGTGGGAAGAAGATCCATGAGCAGGCCATTGCTATAGTCCAGGTAAATGGTGGTGAGAGCCTGTACTGTGACGTCATAGAAGAGAAGGGGGCAAATAGGAAAAATGTTGCAAAAGTGAAATCACTAGGCCATGGCAACAATTCAGATACCTTCTGACAAAGTGACACTTCTGCTTGGCAGATATTACTCTTGAACCCTTTCCTCCTCATCTCCTCCATGAACTTGTCCTCCAGCAGTTTAGTCCATCTTTTATTCTCTTGGTATTGCCTCTTTGCTCCTTTGTGCCTAAAAACATGCCTCCTCCCCACCCCCATAACTAAAAGCTCTGTACCTCACTTCTCAAATCCCTTCTTTCTGATTCCTGACTTTACCACTCTACTCAGATTGCTTAACAATAACCTCTTAACTGTTAAATCTGATGGCATATTCTAAGGCTTCTTCCTCCTTGAATTTTCTTCATCTTTTGATGTAGTCATCCGCCCCTTTTCTTGGATACTCCTTCATTCTCTGATTTTCTTGATAGTGCTCCCTACTTTTTCTGTTTCTACCTGGACCTTTGAGTGCTGGTAGCCTATTTTCTTTGGCTACCTTCTGCTACCCTTGGTGATCTCATTTGTTTCTGTGGGTTTAAATATATTTCTGTGTTAACTCAGAATTTTTGTTTGTGGATTAAAAGGAAACTCCCTCCTCTACCAGTGCAGGTGGGTAGGCACTGGGAAGTGATTTGCCCTGTTCACACACCAGACTGAGGAGGAAGTTGAACCCAGGTCTTACAGATTCTTAAGCCCATTTCCTATCCACTGTGTTAATGAACTCAAACTAATTCTTTTTGGTAAACCTCTAGCAGAAAGGAATTTTTCAACACCCCTATGTTTGTATTTTTATAAATTATATGCATACTACTGTACACACATAGGTATATTATAAAACACAAGACATCAAAAAATGAGATGTTAGATGAAATAAACAATCTTTAAAATTTTTATTTAACAGTACATTTTGGTGAAACAGATTGTGATACAGGGGCCTAGAGCTAAGTTTGCTGTATCTTGATACTTCATTTTAATGGTTGGCATGGCTGAAAAAGATAGCCTCATATAAAGATCCAGATGAAAGAAATGCTTCATTTGGTTGTGTTACTAAACCATTATACACAATTTCCTAACCCAGCCACTAAAATTATTCATAGGTTTTTGTTGAAATTTGTCTTTTTAAAGCTTGAAGTTAATAGCTTCTTTCTTCCCTGGTGTCTGTTCTTACAAACTAATCAGAAGATAGTGCCTTTTTTTAAACAAATGAATTGAAAACCTATTGAAACTTTCAATTTGCTAGATTTTTAAATAGGTTATAAAATTTTCCAGTTTAAGTGGCAGATAGTTTTTATAGGTGACACATTGTTTTGGCAACAAAAGCTTAGTTTTAAATGTTCTACTAATTATTGGCTTTATACAATCATTAATATCTCAAAGCACAATATAAACTTAGGATGAAGTTACTCATTAATAAAAGAGGATATAAAGCCACATTTTAAAGTTTTCTTAATCATAGGTTTGTTGATTTAGAACTAGAAGTGACAGTTATCAAGTCCAACCTTTTCATTTTACAGATAAGGAAACTGAGGTCCAGAGTAGTTAAGTGGTTCACGCAACTGATATATGTTTGAGGAGGAATGATTTTTAATGTTTTTTGCCTAATTTTATCATATCTGATTAGATTGTTTTTAGCTTGTGGCTGATGAAATGCCTATAGTGGGAGTAGAAGTTTCTTGTTTATCAGTACCTCAAATGTTGGTATTATCTTCAGTGTTCAGTTTTCTTTTCAAGAATCTTTTTAAAGTAGGGCGGCTAGGTGGCACATTGAATAGAGCCAACCCTGGAGTCAGGAGGACCTGAGTTCAAATCCGGCCTCAGACACTCAACACAAAAACTAGCAGTGTGACCTTGGGCAAGTCACTTAACCCCAATTGCCATCCAAGAAGCAAAAAAAAATAAAAGGTAAAAAAAATCTTTGTAAAGTAATTTTTCCATTTTTATGAAGATTAGTTTAGTCAAAAGTAGATAATATAATATGTAAATCCACTTAACCAAAGACATTAAAATATTTTTTACCTTATAATATGCAAAAAGTGAATGAATGCATATGCTACCATCAATCCCTCCATGTTGTGGAATTCTTTCCTCTGGATACCTGGCATACCATTGTCAACTTTTATGTTAAAAAATATTGATAAAGCTTAATTTCTTTCTTTTCTTTTTGGAAGGCAGTTGGGGTTAAATGACTTGCCCAAGGTCACATGGCTAGTTTTTGTGTTAAGTGTCTGCTTTTTGGAAGGAGGCAAGGCAGTTGGGGCTAAGTGACTTGCCCAAGGTTACACGGCGAGTTTTGTGTAAAAGTGTCTGAGGTTGGATTCGAACTTAGGTCCTCCTGACTGTAGAGCCGGTGCTCTATTTGCTGCGCCATATAACCACGCCAATTTCTTTTTTATATAAAGTAAAGGTAGATGGTCTAATTTTTTTTTCCCACACCTCAGTCAACTCCTGCGCATCCCACTTTGGAGACTGCATGTGAGATATCCAATTCTAATTTCATGGGGATCATATAACCATAATTTAAAACTGGAAGGGATCTTAGATGTCATCCAGACCAACTCCTTCATTTTAGGGATGAGAAAACTGAGACCCAGAAAGGTTAAAATGACTGTACAGGTAGTAGATATCTGAATTAAGGGGTCAGAACTTAGGGTTTCTTGACCCCAAGTCTAGTGCTTTATCTACTATACCCTGAACTCCTCTCCCACAGGTTTTTTCTGCTGAATATTCTCTATCTGCATGTCCCATCAGTGTATTGAATATAATGTATTTGAAACAACTCATCTTCTTCCCTAAACTTCTTTCTTTTGACAGCATGGCCATCCTTCCATTAGTTAAAATTTATAACATCAAAATCACTTTCATCCTTCTTCACCCTACTATATTCAGTCAATTGCCTGGTTGTCATTTTTCTGTCCCTACCACCTCTTAAATCTGTTCCCTTCTCTCTACTCACAATATCACCATCCTGCTTTATACTCACATCAGTTCTTTACTTTCTATTTGTAAGAATCTCCTGATTAGGCTACCTTTTCTACTTTTCTCCTTCTTTTAGTTTGTTCTCAGAACAGCTGACAAAATAGGTCTTTCGGCACAGTTCTGACCATGTCACCCCCCACACTAAAACCCATATTGGCTCCCTATTGCCTTTAGGGTTAAATGCAAATTCCTTATTCTGTCATTTAAGGCCCTCCATAAGCCTTATTTCATATTATTTCTTTTTATCCACTCTATGTTCCAGCCAAATTGGACTACTACTGGCTGTTTCTCAAACTGGACATATCTCCTGGCCCCCTTTGGGCACATTTATACAAGCCCAGAATATAATTGTCCTGAACTCTGGCACTTATTTTTTCTTCAGGTCTCTTTCAGGAGCCACTTTATAAAACCCCAATCTTCTCTCCCAAGTACACATTGTCAGTGCTCCCTTCCTCCTCAAATTACCTTATATTTACTTATCTATATACATATTCATTTTTTTTTTTTGCTCATTCTTTTAATATATTGTGAACATTTACTTTAAGGCAAGGATTGTCTCTGAGATCTTTGAATCTGTTATCTCACAGTACCTTTGCTACATAGTAATCACTTAGTATTTGAATTGAGACTACTTCTCCTGCAGGATGGTTACATAATAGCCAGTTTATGGGATAAAAGTATCAATAAGATACAAACCTTTCACTGAAAGAACTTCTGAAGTAGAGGGGATAAAAGTGGATCAGTAACTATAGATGGGGGTGGAGTGGGGATGGGAAATAGAACTATACTAGTTGTGGGTGAGTAAGCAATGCTGCATAAAGAAAGAAATGAGATGTGTGAATGGGTAGACAGGAGAAAATTTGCCTGAACATAGAGATGGATGGTAGCTGAGGCTGGGACAAGATGGAGCGCCCGGGGCCTTAGGGCAATGAATTAAGAGAGAAATGTGGAGAGGATCTAGAATTGAAAGAAGAAAAGATGTAAGGAAGAGCTAGATGGGAATGCTAATGTGATATACAAAAAGGCCTGGGAGAGGGAAGAAATAGAAACATGCCCTGGATAAAGGTTAAAAAGCTGAGACAGTGAAAAGGGTAGTTGCAATGAGGCTGATAGATGATAGTTTTAAATTTTGTATAAAGTCAGTGAAATAAAATCAGAAGAAATGAATGGAGAATGGGTTTTTTTTTTTACATGAAATATCTCTGATAAAACTCTACTAGCTAAGCAAAATATTTAAGAGCAAAAGTCAAACTCTACAGTACTTGAGCATTTGAAGCCTATAAATTTGTTTTCAAAGTAAGAAATGCAAATGATCAATAATCACAAATACTCCACTAGTAATAGAAATGCAAATTCAAACAACCGAGGTTTCACCTTGAGCCCATCAAATAGGCAAAGATGATAAAAGGTAGGAATTGTCAGTGTTGGACAGGCACAATAATACATTGTTGGTGAAGCTGAGAATTGACTAACCATTCTAGAAAACAATTTTGAATTATGTTAGAAAAGTGACTAAACGATTAATACCCTTTGAATTTAGTGATGCCAGTATTAGGCATATACATGAAAGTCAAAGACGGATATTTGTTGATACTTCTCTTGTTTATGATTTAAAACATTTTTTTTAATAAAGAGGGAAATCGGTTTTAGATATGCTAAAATATTCATAGGGGACTTCTTGTGGTGCAAAACTGGGGAATGACTGAAAAATGTGATCTGTGCATGCAGGGCAATGTTATAATACAATAAAAAAAAGATAAAGAATTTGGGGAAAAATGATTAGAATGAATTGATGCAGACATAGAACCAGGAGAAAAATGTACATAACAATGTAAATGAAAAGAACACTAAAGACAGCCTCAACTGATAACTTGCAAATGACACATCTTGGAACATGTTATGTTACACTTCCCTCCTCTTGATACTAAGGACCTTTGGGCATAGAATGTTGTATATGCTATCAGATTCCATGGCTTTTCAGTTGGTTTTGCTTAACTGCTTCTTTTTTTTTTAAGCAAGCATAAGGGTATAAAAGGTAATTACTAGTGTGAAAAACAGAAGGCACTAAATTAAATTCATTTTAAAAAAATCTACTTTTCTTCCACTTCTCTACACTTTGCCTCCAAAACTGAGTGGTTGTTTTGGACACTTCACTTTACATATTTGGCCTAGTTTGTTAGAAAGCTGGTTTTCTTACTTTGATAACTGATATAGTGAAAAGGATACTAGATTTGGAGTCAAGGACCTTTGTCTTTTGAAATAGAATTTATTAAATTAATTTATTTTTAGTTTTCAACATTCAGTTCCACAAGCTTTTGAGTTTTAAATTTTCTCTGCCTCTTTCCCCTCTACCCTCCCCAAGATAACATGCAATGCAATCTGATATAGTTTCTATATATACATTCATATTAAAACATTTTCACATTAGTCATGTTGTAAAGAAGAATTAGAACCAATGGGATGAACCATGAGAAAGAGGAAACAAAACAAAATAGAATGAAAAAGAGAGAGAGGGAGCAGATGGTATGCTTTGGTCTGCATTTAGACTCCATAGTTCTTTCTTTGGATGTTGATAGCATTTTCTATCATGAGCCTTTTGGAGTTGTCTTAGAACCTTGCCTTGCTGAGAAGAGTGAAGTGTAACAGAGTTAGTCATCTCACAGTGTGGCTGTAACTGTGTTCTCATGTTCTTCTGGTTCTGCTCACCTTACTCAGTATCAGTTCATATAGGCCTTTCCAGGTTGTTCGGAAGTGTGCCTGCTCATCATTTCTTATAGCACAATAGCATTTCATTACATTCATATACTACAGCTTGTTCAGCCATTTCCCAGTTGATGGGCATCCCCTCAGTTTCCAGTTCTTTGCCACCACAAAAAGAAATGCTATAAATATCTTTGTACATATGGGTCCTTTTCTCATTTTTATGATCTTGTTGGGATACAGCCTTAGAATTGGTATTGCTGAGTCAAAGAGTATACACATTTTATAGCCCTTTGGGCATAGCTCCAAATTGCTCTCCAGAATGGTTGGAATCAGTTCATGACTCCATCCACAATGCATTAATATTCCAGTTTTCCCACATCTCCAGTATTTATAATTTTCTTGTTTTGTCATGTTAGTCAATCTGATAGGTGTGATGCAGTATCTCAGAGTTATTTTGATTTGTATTTCTTTAATCAGTGATTTTGAGCATTTTTTCATTATGACTATAGATAGCTTAAATTTCTTGATCTGAAAACTGCCTATTCATATCCTTTGACCATTTATCAATTGGGAAATGACTTATATTCTTATAAAATTTTTTTTGTTTTTTGTTTTGCTTTTTTTTTGGAGGGGGGAAGGCAGGGCAATTGGGGTTAAGTGACTTGCCCAAGGTCACAAGGCTCATTTTGTGTTAAGTGTCTGAGGCCAAATTTGAACTCAGGTCCTCCTAACTCCAGGGCTGGTGCTTTATTCACTGTGCCACCTAGCTGCCCCTATTCTTATAAAGTTGACTCCGTTTTCTGTATATTTTAGAAACAAGTCCTTTATCAGAGACACTAGGTTGTAAAAATTCTTTTCCAGTTTTCTGCTTCCCTCCTAATCTTGGTTGCATTGACTGTACAAAAGCATTTTGATTTAGTGTAATCAAAATTATCCATTTTGCATTTTTAAATGTTCTTTGTCTCTTGTTTGGTTATAAATTCTTCCATTCTCCATAAATCTGACAGGTAAACTATTCCTTGCTATCCCAGTTTGCTTATAGTATCAGCTTTTACATCTACATTATGCAGAGGATTTTTTTTTTCAATAAACATTTATTAATAGGCATATTAAGCACTTACTATGTGACAAGTACTGTACTAAGTGCTGGGGTTATAAAGAAAGGCTCAAGACGGTCCTTGTTCTCAAGGAGCTCACAGTTGAATGGGGGAGAGACAACATGCAAATAACTATGTACAAACAAGTTATAGACAGGATAAACTGGAGATAATCAACAGAGAAAAAAGCATTAGAATGTGTGTGCATGAGGAAAAGCTTACTGTAGGTGGGATTTTAAAATCTGGGACTTGAGGGCAGGTGGAGATGAGGAAGAGAACATACCATACATGGAGGACAGCTAATGAAAATGTTCAGAAATGGGAGATAGAATGCCTTGTACATAGTGGGGACAAGGTATAAGGTAGAGAAGACTGGAAAGGAAGGGTGGGAGTGGGAACATTTAATTGTTTGAAGGACTTTGAATGCCAAATACAATGTCATATTTGATACTGTAGGTGACAGGGAGCCAGTAGAGTTGATTGATTAGGGAGGTGACATGGGAGATTAGGGTTCAAGGAATATCCCTTTGAGAATTTAGTGGAAGATGGCCTGCAATGGGGAAGAGACTTGTGGCAGGAGGCCAACCAGAAGGCTGTTTCAGTAATCCAGGAGTGAGGTAATGAGCACCTGAAATGCTCATGGTGGGGACAGTATCAGATGAGAAAAATGGGCATATAGGAAAGAGAAAATTTCTCATTATGAAGATAAAATCAACAGAATTTTACAGTAGATTGGGGGAGGTGAGGAAAGAGAGGGAGGAAGGAAATGAATATTTATTAAGCCCCTGCTATGTCCAGGCACTGTTCTATGCACTTTCAGAATATCTCATTTAATTCTCACAACAGTCTTGTGAGGTAGGTGCTATTATTCCTGTTTTTACAGTTGAGGAAAGGGAGACAGAGGTTAAGTGGCTTGACTAGGGACACATAGGTAGTAAGTATCTGAGGGAAGATTTCACTCTAGGCTATGTAGTTAAGGAGTTGAAGATGACATCTAACTTTTGAGCCTTGGTACCTGGGAGGATGGTGGTATCTTTGATAATAATAAAAAAAAAAGTTAGGAAGAGGGGAGGGAAAGAGAATGGGGGAAAGATAATGAGTTCAGTTTTTGATATCTTGGGTTTAAAATGTTAAAAGACAATCCAGTTCAAGATGTCCAGTAAGCATTTGTATATGTGAGACTAGAGGTCAGTAGAAAGTAGGATGGGATAAGTAGACCTGAGAATCCTCAGCATAAAGATATTAATTGAATCCATGGGAGCTGTTGAGAGCACCAAGTGAAATATTATAGGGATAGAAGGGGATGAAGATAGAGCCCTATGGGATACCTACAGTTATTGTGGGTGACCTGAGTGAAGATCCAGCAAAGGAGACTGAGAAGGAGCAGTCAGCTCCAGGTAGGTAGGAGGAGAACTGGGACAGAATAGTGTCATGAAAACCTAGAGTAGAGGGTTTGAAGGAGAAGTGAGTTCTTAACAGTGTAAAAAAAAATTCAGGAAGATATTATTCAAGAAGGCTGAGGATTGAGAAAAGCCCATTAAGATTAGGTAGTTAAGAGATTGTTGGTAACTTTGGAGAGAACAGTTTCAGTTAAATGATGGAACTGGAAACCAGACTAGAGATTTAGGAAGAGAGTGGGAGGAAAGGGAGTGGAGGCACTAGTTATAGATAACCCACTCAAGGGATTTAGAAGGGTAGTGGAGACATATAGATCAAGTGAGGGTTTTTGAGGATAGGAGGACATAGGAATGTTTGTAGGCAATAGGAAAGCAGCCAGTAGACAGCTAGAAATTGAAGATAAGTGAGAGTGGGTATGGTACGAGGATCTGGGTTCAAAATTTGGCTTTGCCTTACACTCTCTGTATTACCTTAATCAAGTTATTTCATCTCTCTGGGCTTTGGTCTCTTTTTCTATTTAAGGGGGTGGGGTGGGGGGTAAAGGGTTTGTATTAGATAGTCTTTTCCAGTTCTAAATATATGATCCATCCTGTGGTGCATATTGAAATCTATCTTTGTCATCTCATCTTAGACAATTTTTGTTCACATAATCCCATATTTATTTTACAAAAAGACTGAACAGGGGCAGCTAGGTGGCACAGTGAATAGAGCATCGGCCCTGGAGTCAGGAGGACCCGAGTTCAAATCCAGCCTCAGACACTTAACATAAAAACTATCTGTGTGACCTTGGGCAAGTCACTTAACCTCAATTACCCTACCTTTCCCTCTCCAAAAAAAAAAAAAAGATTGAACAAACACCATAGAGGTCTCTTTCAGGTCTTTTAATGTTCAGTGCTTAGTCTTTTTCTGGACATTGCTTGGAAACCATTGTAGCATCCATGCTATGCAACAGTTATCTCTTGCTTTCACTACACAATCAGCTCACTTTCTTTTCATACATCACTTTCACGACATTCTTTAAGAATCTTCTCCTTTGCAATTCATTAGAAATGTGTCATATTCTACTTAAGTTCATTATGTTCTCTCCATTGCTATTTTGATATCTCTTAACTTAAAACTTTGGAGATTGGGATTTCTTGACTCCTAGCTGTGACATCATCAGAAGAATATATATATATATTTTTAAGATAGGCCTTCTGTTGGTAGGGAG
Organism: Petaurus breviceps papuanus; assembly: GCF_028583685.1. Classification (NCBI taxonomy): domain Eukaryota; kingdom Metazoa; phylum Chordata; class Mammalia; order Diprotodontia; family Petauridae; genus Petaurus; species Petaurus breviceps. The sequence continues at coordinate 12,649,476 of NW_027187367.1, forward strand.
ATGTTATTGTTCAATTGTTTTTCAGTTGTTGTCTGACTCTTTGTGACCCCATTTGGGCTTTCCTTCTCCAGCTCATTTTACAAATGATGAAGCTGAGGTAGACAGGGTTAAGTGACTTTCTGGGTTGTTACACAGCTAATAAGCAACAGGAAGAAGAGGGGTCTTAGAAACACAGTGTGAACAATGGAACTGGAGCTCTGGATACACTGTGGAGGAAGTTCTTTTGTCAGTTGGTTTTGCTAACAAGTAAGGGGTTCAGAAGTTGGGGGAGGGGGTTGAGTATGTTGGGAAATAACTGATGTTAATGAAAGATGTCACTAAAACTTAAAGAGATGGAGTTTTTTTTAAGGAGGGACATGGAGTCATTAAAAAGCATTGCATTGGGGTAGCGAGGTGGTGCAGTGAATAGAGCACCAGCCCTGGAGTCAGGAGGACCTGAGTTCAAATCCAGTCTCTAAGACACTTGACATACTTACTAGCTATGTGACTTGGGCACGTCACTTAACCCCAATTGCCTTGCCTTGCCTTCCCCTCTCCAAAAAAAAAAAGCATTGCATAATTTCTCATAGACAAACCAACCCACTCTCTTTTTTCATTTTCATTTCTGGGCCAGACTCATTCAGTGTTTGACTTAGATATATGCCTTGATAAATCAGCTCTTGGTTGTCTTTCTGTTTGTACATCATTTCTGAACAATAGGTGATTTTCATCCACTTGGGTTTTCCTGTATGTATAATTCGGCTGGGTTTTTTTAAACTTATACATGTTTTTTAGAAGCTGATCCTGGGTTTGATGCAAATAGTACAATCTCATCTGCAAACAATAACATTTGGAAATCACTTGCCACAATAACCATAAAAGCCTAGATAGAAACTGCTTCATCCAGAAAGCACTTGATTTTTTTTTTTTTGGCCTAAGTAGAGTGGTATGGCAGCTAAGAATAATAAGCTTATTTTTAAAATCTTAAAGGAGGGGCAGCTAGGTGGCGCAGTGAATAGAACACTGATCCTGGAGTCAGGAGGACCTGAGTTAGAATCCAGCCTCAGACACTTGACACACTTAGTAGCTGTGTGACCTTGGGCAAGTCATGTAACGCCAGTTGCCTTGCCTTTCCCCCCTCAAAAAAAATTTTAAAAATAACTTACAGGAGAAGAGTGGAAGGTTGAGATGTATTATCTCATAAAACAGGGAGAAACAATATAGGAAAAAAACAAATTTATAGAAAGCTTTACTAGAGACCTCATCTAAGCAAAATCATTCTTAGAATATTTAAAAAGGAAGAAAGATAAATAATGGATTAAAAAATGAAAAAGATATGTCAGTGAGCAAGAATTTATTACATTACTGTGACGTATGTCAGTATGTATGGGACACTGGGAATACAATGACAAAAACAAATAATCTCTGCATTCAAGGAATTTAAAAATTGTATTAGAAGCAACATGTACACCAGAGACATCAAACTTGAGACAATTTAATATGTAATTGGGAAATGTTTAGCAAAATTAAAATACAACATAGATAATATTAATTTTTGTTTTTTTTTTAAGTCAGTATATGACCTCAGGGATCTGTTTCTCTTTGAGCTTAACACCACTAATTTGTGCACAAATAAGTATGTAGATATAGTGACACAAAGCAGTTTTGGTGTGAAGAGGGAGGGATAGGAGTCACTAGTAGCTGGAGCAGTCAGGAAAAATCTCATATAGTATGACACCTGAACTGAGCTTAGAAGGAGCAAAGTGTTCAAAGAGGTAGGTGTTAGTAAGGTGTGATTTACAGGCATGGGAAGCTAACCACCTTTACAAAGACACACAGATGGAAGATGAAAAATGAGTGAGAAGAAGTCATGATTTTTATAATAAACTATTTTATCCATCAGTGACAGTAGCCACATTTATTTTCTCAACATTACCATCCTTATGTGTGGCATAAAAAAGTATATAGCAGTTATATATAGCATTTTAAGGTTTTCAAAACACTTTACATATATTATCTCATTTAATCCTCACAACTCTGCTTTGAGATGAATGTAATACGTATGCAAAGTCTTCCCTGTAGAAATACATTAAACTCACCAAGAAAAGAGGTACCGGGAGAGATGGGATCATTGAGAAATTAATCATAAGCAGAACAACCTCCAACAGCTGATGATGAAGGGGGAATTAAGACTAAAGAAAGAAAAAGAATGTGTGATCAGGGTCTAGCCAAGGAGAATAAAAGTGAGGCAGTGGAAAGGAAGCAGTACAGACCACTAGTGTTAAGCACACTCCTCTTTCACCACTTTTTTGTAGAGAAGGGGTCAGGGAAGGAAATGGAGAGGAAAGAAGTTTAAGAGAATAGGATGAAAGAAAATTCACAATCTTCTGAAAATGAATGGTTTTGACACATGAAGAACATAGAAGAGGATAGAATAGATTAGAAAACAGAATCTAGTAGTATATTTGAAACTGGAAACAAAACATTGGAAAGGAAAATTCACACAGTTAAGTAAAACTGGAGCGAAATCTATTGTTTCAAGTTAGCTAAAAAAAATCAGGGATAGTAGTCATGACCCTGCAGATAAGACAACAGTAAAATAAATCCAAAGAGATCAAAAGGTGCCATAGATAAATCAACATAAGTATTCAATTTATATGTATTAGGCTAGTATAACTCAGGGGTGGGGAACCTGCAGCCTCAAGTGCAGCCCTTTGACTAAATCCAAACTGATTTTTTCTGTGAAATTTGGATTCGGTCAAAGGGCCTCACTTGAGGACCTACAGGGCCACATACAGGGCCATAAGTTCCCCACCCTTGGTATAAAATTTAAATATTTAAAGAGGTTAATTACAGGCAGAATCAATAAAACTATAATAGTAGAAGGCTTCAAAATACCCTTTTCAGGATTTAGATTTGTCTAACAAAAAGGTAAACAACAGCAATCCTGTAAGGTAGGTGCTATTATCTTCATTTTATAGATTAGGAACAACAACAGATTAGGAAACTGAGGCTGAAAAAGACTAGGGGACTTTCCCAGAATTGTACAGTTAGTAAGTGTAAGATGTAGGAAGCAAAATTTTTATTCAGGTTTTCCTGATTTCAACTCCAGTATTTTATCCACAGAGGTGAGGCAGTTTCTGCTAGACCCAGGTGGTTTTGATGCATTTCTTTAGGGTGTAGAGAGTGATCCATTTCCAGAGTATCTGAAGAAGCATACAAAAGACTTGGGGGGAAAAGCTTAGAACTTGCTATTAACCCCCAAAGGTAACCAAGAAAATAATAGTAATTGCTGACCTATCTGTCTCTTTTCCTGCCTCGATAACATTTTAGTGAAAATAATTTGCACTTTAATGAAGGTAAGAGAAGAGTTATAATTATTATAGTTAAAAAGACTTGATTAGCATACGTCATTAGGTTTCATATCTTCTCAGTTTCACTCAATAAGTATTTGAATACTTAGATGATTCTGTGGAAAATACGGTATCAATGGCTCAGATTTTCCAAGACAGAACACCATTTTATCATAGTAATCCTTATTTTAAAAATGTAGTTATATATTGTTTGTAAAAAATTTTTGTTCTCAGGAAACCCAGTGTCTTTGGAGAGATAAGATTTGGACATCTGAAACAGAACATTAAGCTTGTTTATAAGCAATTAAATTCTATTCTGTGATTCTGCTAAACTGGACTGTTAAATGTTACCCCAATTCTGCTAGCATTTTTCTGTTTCTCTGTATTTTCTGGGGTTGCCCCTGTGACTGGAATGGCAATCCTCATCTCCAGCTCCTTAAATCATGCCTCTCCTTCAATACCTAGGCTCATTGCCATCTCCTCCCAGAAGATTCCCTTTCATGGGAAGGTTCCCCCAGCTAAAAAGTAAGTCATCCTACTAGAAACTACAGGAGTACTTTGTGGCTCTTCTGCCTGCCAAGTTATATTTTAATTCAATTAATTGCCGCTATTTGCAATTTGCGTCATTATGGAGAAGAATTTGTCAGTCGAATAGTTAGAGTTGTACCATCTTACAGTGAAAAACTATGTAGGGGGAATTGAGCAAGCAGAAAGTATGGCTTTGGACTGAACCTAGATAATTCTGAGAATGTTTAAAAATGTAATTGAAAGAACAACCAAATATGTAGGAAATAATATATGCTGGTAGTGACAATTTTAGTATCACCAAGAGTTCAATTTTCTCAAAGATAGGAAAATTCTAAAATAAAATAAAGTTCACAGATGGCATTATTCCCCCAAAAAAGCCTGCATAGAAGAAATCATTAATTATTGATCCATTTGGGTACTTTTTCATATTTATGAAATCATTATGACAATTATGTATCAGAATAATCTATCAGAATAGTCTTTTGTTTCTGAAGCATTAAAAAAAAATACTATCTCATTTGATCCTCACAACAGCCTTGTGGGGTAGGTGCTGTTATTACTCTCATTTTGTAGTTATGGAAACTGAAGCAAACAAGTTAAGTGACTTACCCAGGATCACATAGCTAGTAAGTGCTTAAGGTTAAATTTGAAGTTGGGTCTTCAGAGCTCTGTCTGCTGCCCACCTAGCTGTCTCTATGTCAAGGTGTCTTTGATGAGATTGTAAGAAAGGTACAGGCATTTTATAGACTTTTCTATAACATGATATCTGTAATTACACATTTGACAAAGGTGTAGGCAATACAAGATCCCATCCCATTTTTTCATGATTTATCGATTACCAAAAAGAAATAAAAATTGTTTTAGAGCAAAGAAAAAAAAAGACTTATGGTCTTCCATATTATGTTAAAATCATACAAGTTTCCTTGATACAACAACAGATATAAAATTGTTTAATGATCCTCCAAATAGCAACATCAAGCAAGGCCTAAAATGTATGGAACATATATTTTTAACAGTGTTGTAAAAGTTTCTTGCCAGTGTTGTAAAAGTTTCATGAAAAAGCAAATGGCAAGGATCATTGTTTTTTTGTTTGTTTTTTTGTGGAAGGTATTGTGTTGATTGTATGGAGCCATGGAATAATGTTAGCTGACATTTAAATAGCATTTGCATTTTATAGATTTTATTTGATCCATGTAACTAGAAAAGAGCTGTGTAAAAGTTGTGTGGTTAAAAATATTCAAGTAAAAAAAATATTCAAGTCAAAAGTCATTATCAAAATGGTTTCATATGGTAAGTTATTTCAATCATGTGCAGGCCCATGGGCCTTTTTTTTTTTTAATAGTTTATTGCTATCAACTTTAGTGTGATAACCTGAGAAGTGTCGGTCCTGCTCAATCAGTGAATAGTCAAAGGTTTCATGAATACCTTTCTCTAAAGTACACCTTACCCTTTTCATCTCTCCCTCCCATACCTAATCCATTATTTATTTATTCATTCGTTTTTTTACTCAAAGCATCTGCCATGCTTCAACATATATTTTTAACCATTGTTTCTTTTAAGACCTTAGCATTGTGTTCACAAAGAATAATCATATATGAATGTGGACTACTAGGGGGAAAACCGCCTCTGAATTATTTTAAAGTGGTGTAGTAAGATAAATAAAATTTCTTTTTCCTAGAATTGTTCAGCATTAAAAAAGTTTCCTACTGCTCAGTGTTTACAAATACTCTATCAGTTTCTACCATGAGCTAGTATGTAGCCACCAACCAGATAATCTCCCAGCTAACAGCCTCATATAAAGCCTAGAACCAGTTATAAAACAACAGAGAACTAGGAAAGGGCTTAAGACTGTGAGCTTGCTTAGCTCTTGGGCCTGCTTTATAAGCTTCCCAAGGACACTTTGGTCAGAATGAGCTTTCTTCTCTACACAGGAGAGATGGAACTGAATGAATAAAAAATTGCATAAATAGCTTTCCCACAGAACATGCAACCAGAGTCCCTAAGAACTGAGCTCTCTTCTTTTAATTTTTTAATGGCTTTGTCCAAAAGAAATAATTGTTGACTGCTCCTTTCCTTTTTGGTTTGGGTTGCTTGGGCCTTTTTAGAACCCGAGTTAATATCAAAGGGTCTCAAGGCCAAGTGTACAGAGAGAATTCCCTTCACAATTAGGATCACTCACATTGTAACAATGATTGGAGAAACTATGGCACCTAAAGTATTTGCTGTTCCTGTGGGACTTTTCCACTGTTTGTGTACTGACTGATTAAGTTCCCTTCAGAAAAAAACAAAGGACTTATCCCTTGGAAGAATTTTTTCCTTCATTTGTTTTGGGAAAATCCTTTACAATCTTTTTTTTTTCTTTTTTGGAGGGGGAAGGGTAGGGCAATTGGGGCTAAGTGACTTGCCCAAGGTCACACAGCTAGTGTGTGTGTGTGTGTGTGTGTGTGTGTGTGTGTGTGTGTGTGTGTGAAGTGTCTGAGACCAGATCTGAACCCAGGTCTTCCTGACTCCAGGGCCAGTGCTCTATTTACTGCGCCACCTAGCCCCACCTACTTTACACTCTTAAATGTTACTGAGTACCACCCAAAAAGCTTTTGCTTATGTGGATTATAATCTATTAATATTGACTGTGTAAAAAATTACTTCATAAATTCTGTTTGGGTCTTTTGTCAATAAACCAGCGCATGAGGCAAAGACATTTAAAACTATAGTTTATTCATTCTAAGTCAAACACTCTCCCTCAACAGGTGACTGATATATGTGTCCCTTGCAGTTATTCTAGAAATATTTATGCCATTCTACTATTCTTATAATACTTTAAAGAAAAAAGGAATTGTGCTTATTGGTCTTTATGGAACAAAGGAAAGGTATACTTGTTTTTTTTTTTAAAGTATCTTCAGCATACTGTTTTTTACTTTCTTTTTTTTTAAAGATTTCCTGTACAAAATGAAAAATATGGAAATGTTTTACACACTTGTAGATATGCAACCTATATTGAATTGCTTACCATCTCAGGGAGGAGGAAGGGGGTAGAGCGAGGGATAGAATTTGGAACTCAAAACTTAAAAAAAAAAATCCAAATATTAAAAGTTGTTTTAACATGTAATTGTGGGAAAAATTAAAATATTATTTAAAAAAATAAAGTGTCTTCAGACTCTGATACTCTTTGGCTCAGTGATCCCTGAGAGGTCACCCTATAGACTGCTGCCTCATTTGTTCTCCAGTTAAGGTCCTCTCCATTTTAAGTGATGGGGTTTTTCAGGCAGCAGGGCTGTGTCCAGAAGCTGGTGCACTCTTGAAGGTGGACAATTCCCCAAGACCCATTTCTATCTCATATCACGTGCTCTGGGGTTCGTGCCAGGCTGCTTTAGGAGCTGGTCTTTGTCCTGGATCTGTGAAGTATTAACTCCATTATTTTCAATTTAAAGTGGTACAAACAGTTCTTTAATGAGGCGGCAGTATCAGGTCTGCCAGCCATACTCAGGCTATATGGGTTAGGGAGCAAGGATAGAGAGCTTGGCCAGGGAGTGGGGATCCCTGTGTTCCTAAGGTGAGGCTCTTCCACATGGCTAAGTCAATTGAATGGTCTGCAGGGCCCTAAGACACAGGAATAATTGTAAGTATTGTCCCATTTGTAGAATGCCCAGGGTCTAAGAAGAAGCTATACACACATCCATTTAGTCCCACACACAGTTATTTCCAAGGTAATGAGGAAAATAACAGTTATTTGAAGGAAAGCAGTAATTCCCCCATTTCTATGTTGCTTTAAGAATTCTAAAGTACTTTCATCATAATGATCTTGTGAAATAGGTAGTGTAAGGGTCATTACCCCCATTCTTTTTTTTTTTTTTCAAATGCTTTATTAACTTCTGATTTACATCATTTCCGCCAGATTTTGAGTTATAAATTTTCTCCTCGTTTTCCCCCTACCCACCGCCCCAAAATAGCAGTCCCACAGTATATCCCCTCCTCCAATCTGCTCTCTCCTATATTTTCTCCCACACCCCTTTCGACTTTTCCAGTGGATCTCTATGCCCCAGTGCCTGTATATCTTATTTCCCAATTACATGTAAAATAGTATTGATAATAGTATATATATATACATACATATTTGAATATTTGATTTTAAAACTTTGAATTCCAGATTCACTCCCTTCCTCCCTTGTCAGCCACCCAAAAGGTATACTTGTTACCCACAAGAGAGGGTTCTTTTTAGTTGTTACAAAAGAAGCCATGTGTCCCTGTTAGCATAGTCATTCACACTAAATTAAAGGGAAAACTGTACATCTCTTTGAAATAAAAGAAGCAAATTTCCTTGAGTTCTGACTCTTCCTTTGTAACGATGAAAACCTTTTGTAGAAAACTCTGGGTCTTTGTTATTTTGTGCAATGACATGTAATTTCCTCATATAATGTAGGTGTTGTACCTCTAAAGACCCCTTCCAATTTTAAATCTATGATCCTATAAAGTTAAATTTCAAGATGACTAATTGGGTAGTGTAGTGGATAGGATAAGGAGAGACAGAAGGAAGATTGACCAAATAGGAAGTCAATGTAAGATTCTATGCACGAAATAATAAAGGCCTAGAGTAGCATGGTAGTAATGGGCTAGAGAAATTTAAGACACTACTCTTTCAATTGATGTTGCTTTGTATTTTAGTATTTGAAGGCTCTGTGATTTTTATTGGTATAATTACCTCTGCAAGTGCCAATTTGCAGTTCCACTACACCTTATTAAGAGACAAAATAACCTGGGCCATCGATTTTATGCCATTACTCTCTATTGATTGAGAAAATTGTTTATTGATTACAAAAGCTTCCATGAAATCAATAAAGCTTTTAATTGAATTTGTATCATCAGTCACAACAGCATCTCTAAGTATTTGAAAAATACTACTACTGGTATAGCTCCCACTGATATTTTCAATCTTATTTCACACTACTGCTCTTTCTGAACTCTGTTTCAGTCAAGCTGAACTATTTTCTGAACTCTACAACCTCTCACCAGTCATACAAGCTATTTCCCATACCTGAAAGGCACTTCCTTCTTGTTTCTACCTCTGAGAAGATTTATCTTCATTCTGGGCTCACTTTAGGTTTGCTAGGTCAGGGACTTAGATCCTGAAGGAAACTCAGAGGTCATCTAGTCCAACCTTCTCTTTTACTGATGAAGAAATTGAGAGCCAGAGATATAAAATGACATGCCTAGGGTTCAATAGTTGGCAAATTAACATTTGACCACAAACTCTGCCACTCCAAATCCAGGATCATTTCCATTACACTTTGATTTGCCCTTTAGTTAGTGAGTGAATTAACCCCACCCTCCCCCCACCATTATCCTTGTACTATTCTCATTTGTGCATGTTTTATTTCTCCACAGAATGTAAGCTCCTCAAGGGCCAAGAATACTATATTTTTGTCTTTGTATGCTTAACACTTGGTACAATGCCTAGCATATAGTGGATACAGTAAATTAAAAAAAAAAAACTTGTTTGATATTGGACAATCTTAATGATTTTTTTTGTAGGCTTTGTGAGCCTGACCAGACTCACATGGCCAGTTCAGTTGGTTAGGCTTCAGATTAACATGAGGTCCTACTGTTGAAAGTTATGTTGACTTAATATCTCATTTTTCCGTGCTTGTCAGTCAGTGTAGAGGGAGGCACTGCTGGGGAAGGAATCATCCAGCCTGTAGCTTTTTGTATTACCTGCTCTTTGTTATGCACCCATATTTGCTATGTCACATTTTTGCTACCTTGGGGAGGACCTAAGATGCAAAGGCCCAATCTCTTTTGCAGAAGTGGACCTATCTAAATTGTCTTAAAGTTGCTGGCCCCACCTTAAAACCTTTGTGATGTTCAGTGATCAACCAGTCAACTCGTAACTTCTTTGACATACTTACAACAAAATCCTTTTAATTCTCTTTGCCCTGAGTTTTGCCTTGTTAATCAGGGTGAAAAACCCAAATAAAGAATTTTCCTTTCAACAGTACACCATGTAATATTTTAACAAGAGTTCTGCTCAATAACATGGAAAGACTATTCAGCTAGGAAACAGCATTGTTTCAAGGGACAGCTCTCCTGGTTCTGTGTTTATAATGATGGCTTACCCAGAATTAGGTGGCAAGCTGGAAGAACTTCTGGACCTCTTATGCACTGGGCTTTTGTATTTAGGCTACCAGGAAATGGTTCAAGTTTTAGTCTTCTGGACCAATAAAAGTCTCAAGAATTGCTTCATTACTTTTTTGGGAGGGAAAACTAGCTTAGCCTACATGGCAAGGGCCTTGGTAGAATATGTTGCTATCACATGAAAAAAAAATTCCATCCTGGTTAGAACTTTGTAGAAAATGTATACTTTTGACATAGACTTTGAGAACCCATGTGACCTCTACAGGAGTGAATGAAAGATTATTTTGTAAATATTTTTAAATTTTCATGTTGGTTCATTCAAGTATTTTTTATGTTAATCAGAAGACTGAATAGATTTTAGTGATTGAATTTATCAGAGACTTGTATTCACACAAGAAGTTTGTTTTTGAGGCTGCTTTTACCAAGTCAAATGCTTTTTTAAAGCAGCATATGGTAGACACAGTAGGATTTGATATTTTCTGCAACTTATGGTCAGTTGCATACTGAAAAGATGTGTTCTGCTGTAGAGAATCATTTGCAAAAGCTTTTCCGTTTCTTGTTTTCATTGAAAATGCTCTCAATATCTATGTAGATGATTTGCATAAATATTTATATACATAATAAAATAAGCATATAGGTCAGTAGTTAGTGATGTTCTTGCACTCACATTTTTTTGAGTGTTAACATGAGCCATGATTTTTTAGTTCTTTTGGTATCTTCCTCTTTTGAGGTATTTTGGAAAACAGTAAACTGTAAAATTGCATTTCCTCCATCATGAACTTTTTCTGTGTCTACTGATTGGAGTCTAATTCAGCAGTTCTTCCTAACTTTTTCATCCTAATTGCCATTTATATTTTAGAACATAACACCCTGAGGAATAAAGTGGTTCCTCTGTCACTGCTGAGTGACATTGTGACTAGTATTAAAGTCACTTCAAGCATGAAGGAGTTGTATCTTCACCAAAGGTAGTAGAAATGCTGTAGAAGATGTCTTCTGCAGGGTCTAAATCTTAGTGGGATTCCCTATAGATGATGAGTTTCTCCAGAAGTTCATGTTTATGGACAGATAATAGTCCTTGCAATATTATGACTGCTTCCTTAATGAGGGCCGTGAATACTTAAACGGTATGAGTCTAATAATCAATATAGGCGAACTAATATAACAGACTTTTATTTCCCTGTTCCTCTCCTTGTTTTACTGGTCCTTCAGATCAGGGCTTCCTAAATTTTTCCTGAAACTCCTAACCCCTTCAGCACTTAAACTTTGGCATATAAGGTCAAGTTCTGAGAGGCTCTGGGACTTTAAAACTGTGTGGGTTGATGCTTTTTATTTGCAGTCCTCTACACTACAAGTAAGGTTTATGGAACTTTTTTTTTCTTTTTAAATTCTTCATTGTTAAAGGTAACTCTTAGAAGGATATGGGGAGGGATATAGTAGAAAATATAAGTGATTTTTAAAAAGACATTAATAAAAGTTTATCTTTTAAAAATAGTGTTCAAAATGCTTTTATTACCTACTTCATAGGTGTGTAGGAAGCATTCTAAAAATGAGTGATTTCTTATTATAAATGTAATCAATAACAAAATCATGCACACAGAATAAAAAACAAAATTTATAGACCCTTAACATTTAACAAAATAGAATCAGTTAACAGAATATTTGCTTTGTGTTTCTTTCAGAATTTACTTGAAGTTCTTTCTGCCTTTGGTTTTATTTTAATTGTTATTTTTAACTGCTGGCAGATATTGGAATGATAAACACTTAATGATCTTGGGAATTAGGAAAAGGTGGGCGCTGGTTAAAGTTGCCTAGGTAGCAAGGCACATCTTATTTATGGATATATGAAGATACTTAGCCTAAAGATAATTCTGGTCCTCCTTGTAAAATGTTTTAAATACTACTGGTTAATATTGAAAACACCTTTTCTCTCAATATTTCATCTAATTTTGCCTATCATTTTTATTGTCTTTGTAGGTAACAGTTGGTCGAGGATTTGATGTCACATATCAGCTGCTTTCTAAAATTTGTCCGTTGATGATTTCCCGAAACCACTGTGTTTTCAAGCAGAATGCTGAGGGCCAGTGGACAATGATGGACAACAAGGTAGAAGAATTCATAGTACTCAAGTAATACTCATTCTAATGGTCTTCAAAAGTGATACCTGATTTGGCACAAATGCCATTCTAAGAGCTTGCTCATTCACCAAACAATTATTAAATACCTTCCCTATGGAGATAGAAAGTTTTAAATAAGACAGTCTTTGCCTTCATAGAGTTTAGAGTCTTATAGGAGAAGACGAACTCAGATTACTGTAATATACAGTACTGTATGATAAATGCATTAGAGAATTGCCAAACAGTGCTATGTGAGATCCATGGAGTGAGGTCATGGTGGAGGTAGTAGAATCAGGGAAGACCACAGAGAAGAGGTAACAGGAAGGGATGAGGGCTTCTAGTTGTAGATATTGTTGTATTTGTCCTTTGTTCTCAAAGAAGACCATGACATCAGGGAGATGATGATGTGACTTGTAGTTGACTTTGATTTGAGTGAGGGAGAGCTGTGCAAGATAACCAGCCTCACTTTCTCCTCCAGAGCCATCTGGGTCCAGTGGCCAGATATTCATCAGGACAACTGGAGATGGCCTAGGATGCAATGGGAGACGCTGGCCCTTTTGGGTTAAGGTCTTTTCAGGTTCTCACTTTGAGTGAGATAATTCCCATTAATGAATAGGCCTCTTTAAGTAGTTACTCAAGGGGTTTATCAAAGGGGCCATCCCTTGACTTGTAGATAACAGCATGAGCAAAGGTAGAGGGAGGCAGGAGAGTGAGAGTTCATTATGTATTATAGGAGCAGAAAGTAGTTCTATTTAATTAGAGAATAAGAATGTGTTGAAAACTGGAAAAATATTCTACAGAAAACTAGCAGAAAAAATATTCTGCTTGTTTATGGAAATCCTTGAATGCTAGGTGAAGGAATTTTAACTTTTTAACTTTGTTCAGTTAGTACTGAGTGACTCTCTGGAAGTTTTTGAAAAGAAGGGTAAGGGGCGGTTAGGCGGTGCAGTGAATAGAGCACCAGCCCTGGAGTCAGGAGGACCTGAGTTCAAATTCAGCCTCAGACACTTAACACTTACTAGCCTGTGACCTTGGGCAAGTCACTTAACCCCAATTGCCCTGCCATTTCCCCTCCAAAAAAAAAAACAACAAAGAAAAGAAGGGTGATACCAGATCTATACCTCAGGAGGATTACTCTGATATAAGGTCTTGTCTTGGAGTAGTAGCAGAAGGAATAGGGAGGAAAGGACAGCTTTTTTTTTTTTTTAATTTCTATTTATTTATTTATTTTTAAGAGCAGTTGGGGTTAAGTAACTTGCTCAAGGTTACATGGCCAGTTATTTTGTGTGGGTGCCAAGTATCTGAGGCCAGAACTGATCCCAGGTCTCCCAACACCAGGGCCGGTGCTCTTACTCACTGCGCCACCTGGCCACCCCAAGGACAGCTTTTAAAAGTGTTGCTGGTGTAGAGTCTATTTCTTTCTTTTTTTTTTTTTGGAGGGGACAGGGCAGGGCAGTTGGGGTTAAGTAACTTGCCTAAGGTCACACAGCTAGTAAGTATATCAAGGGTCTGAGGCTGGATTTGAACTCAGGTCCTCCTGACTCCAGGATCAGTGCTCTATTCACTGCGCCACCTAGCCGCCCCTCTCATTCTATTTCTTGTTGTTGGATTTCATTAGAAATATATAGGAATGCTGAGGATTTACATGGGTTTATTTTATACCCTGCAACTTTGCTAAATTTATTATCTCAAGTACTGTTTTACTTGATTCTCTAAGTATATCATCATATCTGCAAAGAGTGATAACGTAGTCTCTTCTTTGCCTAATCTGATTCCTTCAAAAGCCTTTTTTGCATCTGCTGAGATAATCGTGGTTTCTACTAGTTTTGTTGTTGACATGATCAATTTATACTAATAGTTTTCCTAATATTGAACCATCCTTGCATTCCTAGAATAAATCCTATCTGATCAAAGTGTATTATTCTCATGATAAGTTGCTATAGTCTTTTTGCTAATATTTTATTTTTAAAATTTTGCATCTATATCAATGAGGGAAATTGATCTATAATTTTCTTTCTCTGTTTTGCTTCTCAATTTAGGTATCAGTACCTTATTTGTGTCATAAAAAGAATTTGGTAGGATTCCTTCTTCTCCAATTTTTGCAAATAGTTTATAAAGTATTGGAATCAATTGTTCTTTAAATGTTTGATAGAATTCATTAGTAAATCCATCTGGCCCTGGATATTTTTTCCTAGGGAGTTCATTGATGGCTTGTTCAATTTCTTTTTCTGAAATGGGGTTATTGTATTTTACTTCCTCTTCAGTTAATCTGGACAACTTACATTTTTGTAAATATCCACTAAGATTGTTAAATTTATGGGCATACAATTGGGCAAAATAATTCCTAATTATTGTTTAAATTTCCTCTTCATTGGAGGTAGATTCACCCTTTTCATTTTTGATACTTGTGATTTGGTTTCTTCTTTCTTTTTTTTTATCATGTTGACTAAAGGCCTATCAATTTCATTGTTGTTGTTGTTGTTTTTTTTCCATAAAACCAGCTCTTAGTTTTATTTATTAATTCAATAGTTTTCTTAATTTCAATTTTATTAATCTCTCCTTTGGTTTTTAGTATTTCTAATTTAGTATTTAATTGGGGATTTTAAGTTTGTTCTTTTTCTAGCTTTTTCACTTGCATGCCCAATTTATTGATCTCCATTTTCTCTGTTTTATTCATGTATGCATTCAGAGATATAAACTTCCCCTAAGAACTGCTTTTGCTGCATCCCACAAGTTTTGGTATGTTGTCTCACTGTTGTCATTCTCTTGAATGAAGTTACTGATTGTTTCTATAATTTCTTGTTTCACCCATGCATTCTTTTTTTTTTTTGGAGGGCAATTGGGGTTAAGCGACTTGCCCAAGGTCACACAGCTAGTTTTAGTATTAAGTGTCTGAGGCCAGATTTGAACTCAGGTCCTCCTGACTCCAGGGCTGGTACTCTATTCACTGCGCCACCTAGTCACCCCATGACCCACTCATTCTTTAGGATTAAATTATTTATTTTCCAATTAGTTTTTAGTCTATCCATGGTACTTTATTACATATAATTTTTATTGCATCATGATCTGAGAAGGATGCAATTAATATTTCTGCCTTTCTGCACTGAATTGTGAGGTTTTTGTGCCCTAGTACATTGTCAATTTTTGTGTATGTGCCATGTACCTCTGAGAAGAAGGTATATTCCTATTTATCCCTATTCAGTTTTCTCCAGAGGTCTGTCATATCTACCTTCTCTAAAATTCTATTCACCTCCTTAACTTTTTTTTTTTTAAGCAATTGGGGTTAAGTAACTTGCTCAAGGTTACACGGCCAGTTATTTCTGGGTGTGGTGCTAAGTGTCTGAGCCTGGATTCGATCCCCAGGACATCCCGACACTGGGGCCGGTGCTCTTACTAGCTGAGCCACCTGGCTGTCCCAACTTTTTTTTGCCTTTTTTTTTTGGAGGGCAATTGGGGTTAAGTGACTTGCCCAGGGTCACATGGCTAGTTTTTTGTGTTAAGTGTCTGTGGCTGGATTTGAACTCGGGTCCTCCTGACTCCAGGGTCGGTGCTCAATTCACTGTGCCACCTAGCCACCCCTCCTTAACTTCTTTATTTTGAGGTTAGATTTACCAAGTTCAGAGAGGGAGAGATTGAGGTCCCCCACTAGTATAGTTTTGCTATCTATTTCTTCCTCTAACTCCCTTAACTTCTCCTCTAGGAATTTGGATGCTCTACAGCTTGGTGCATATGTGTTTAGTAATGATATTGCTTCATTTTCAATGGTGCCTTTTAGCAAGATAGAATTTCCTTCCTTATCTCTTCCAATTAGATTGGTTTTGCTTTTGCTTTATCTAAGATGAGGATTGCTACCCCTGCTTTTTTTACTTTAGCTGAAGTATAATATGTTTTACTCTAGCCTATTACCTTTACCCTGTGTGTATCCCTCTGTTTCAAATATGTTTCTTGTAAACAGCATATTTATTGTAGGGTTATGGTTTTTAATCCATTCAGTTATCTCCCTGTTTTATGGGAGAGTTCATTCCTTTCACATTCACAGTTATGATTACTATCTGTGTCTTTCCCTCCATCCTATTCTTTCCCCTTTTTATGCTTTTATTTTTCCTTTCTCCCTTCCCCTCCCTAAGAGTTTTCCTTTTGACCACTGCCTCCCTCAGTATTTCCTCCCTATCAACTGCCCCTCCCTTTTTCTACCCTTCCCACTTACTACTTCTTCCTTTTCTTCTAACCACTCCCCTGCCTCCCCTTTTCTTACCCCTTTTCCCACCTACTGCCTGTAGGGTATGATAGATTTTTATCTACTTAATGTAGTATGTTATTTCCTCCTTGAACCAAAATTGATGAGAATAAATCTCTTACAGTGCTCCTTTCCCTCCCTTCTTTCCCTCTATTACGATAAGTTTTATGTCTCTTCAAGATAGAATCCTATACTTAACTGATTGTTATTCCCTCCTGTAATGGAAATGCAAATTTGGAAGATCTTCCCTGCCCCTAGGCTAAAGTGCACCTGAAGCCTGGGGAGGGAGGCTTGTTTTTCAGTAGATACTTTTTGATTGGCCAGTGGGTCAATAAGGTTGTTACATTCTCTGAGCCAGGAGAAGGCTATATAAGACCTGATGTGAGGCTCTTTGTTTTGGGGGCTCACTTTGAGAAGTGTTCTGTGATTTGATCTGTATTCTGGGAAGCCGTTGTCCAGGCCGCCCCCCCCCTTTGAAAAACCCAGATGTGGAAACCCAGATGTTGACTGGGTATGGATGTAATGGTTGGACAGTTTGGAAATCTATTTGATCTGTTTGTGTCTTGATAATTCTGCCTGTATACTTTGAAGTTTGGGGTGCTGACCTTTTCTCCTGAACAAGGTAAAAGATATATGTCTGACTGATAAAAGTAAGCTTGTTAACCCATTTTGAGTTGCTTTCCTTTAACAAAGCAGATCCAAGAACCTGTGTGAGCAGCCACCCTAGGGACTCCAGGGTGCTTGCTGCTACACCTCCTTATATCAAAACCAATGAGGGTAAAGCTCATGTAATGTTCATCTCCCTCCCTTCTTTCCCTCTACTATAGTAGGTTTTTATGCCTCTTTGTGTGGCATAATTTACCCTTTTCTACCTCCTCCTTTCCTCTTCTCCCATTACAGTCCCTTTGTACCCCTTAATAAGGTTTTTTTATGATCACTTCAGTTAATTTATACCTATACCCTCTATCTATCTATATCCCTTTTAAATATCGTGATAAGTATACAATTCTCAATATTGACAGGTATCAGCTTCTCATATAGGGATGTAAACAGTTTGCTTTTATTAAATAACAATTGTGTGTGTGTGTGTTTTCCCTGTTTACCTTTCTGTGTCTCTCTTTAGTCTTGTATTTGGAGATCAGATTTTCCATTGAGCTCTGACTTTTTTATCAGGAAGATTTGGAAGTTCCTTATTTCAATGAATGACCACTCCCTCACCTGAAAGATTATGCTCAGTTTTGCTGGACAGCTGATCCTTGGTTGTAGCCCGAGCTCTTTTGCCTTACGAAATATCATATTCCAATCCCTTTGATCTCTCATTGTAGAAGCTGCTAGGTCCTGTGTGATCCTGACTGTAGTTCCATGATATTTGAATTGTTTCTTTCTGGCTGCTTACAGTATATTCTCCTTGACCTGATAATTCTGGAATTTGGCTACAATATTTCTTGGAGTTTTATTTGGGATCTTTTTCAGGAGGTGTCCAGGGGATTCTTTTGATAATTATTTTAACCTCTGGTTCTAGGACCTCAGGGCAGTTTTCCTTGATGATTCCTTGGAAAATGTTGTCCAGGCTTTTTTTTTCATCTTGACTTTCCAGTAGACCAATAATTCTTAGATTATGTCTCCTGGATCTGTTCTCCAGGTCATTTATTTTTCCAATGAGATATTTTACCTTTTTTCCTAATTTTTCATTCTTTAGGTTTTGTTTGACTGGTTTTTGATACCTCATAGAGTCATTAGCTTCAATTTGACTGATTCTAATTTTTAGCGAATTATTTTCCTCAGTTAATTTTTGAAGCTCCTTTTCCATATGTTCAGATTTCATTTTTAAGGATTTATTTTCTCCAGTTAGATTTTGTACCTCTTTTTCCATTTCACCCATTTACTTTTTTAAGGAGCTGTTTTCTCCGGTGAGATGCTTTTCTATTTTGGCAATTGTAATTTTAAAAGAATTGGTCAGTTTATCTTCTACCTCTCTAATTTGGTTTTTAAAGTCCTTCTTGAGCCCTTCTAAGAATCCTTTCCAGGCTTGGGACCAATTCATATTCCCTTTTGAGTTTTCAGATGTGGGTGTAAAGTCAATGCTGTCCCCTTCTGAAATTGGTTCCTCTTACTCCCCATAATAGGATTCTAAAGTCTTTGTCTTTCCATTCTGTTTTTCCCATTGTGAAGCACAGCCTTAGCCATGCCCTTCCTCTAGGACTCCCAAACCTTCACTTCATTCCACTATTTTGGAATTTTATACTCAGTATTCTCTGGGTTTTCAGGGTCAAGGGGGGAGGGAATTAGAGCAGTTAGGGCTTACTCTGCCATCTTGGTCCCTGGAAGTTCAGGTAGGTGATTTTTAAGCCTCCAGGCTATGGGTTGTTAGTCCTAGGAGTAGCTACTATTACTGCTGTGGGCCCTACATTTGTCTGTTACCCAGCTCCGACAGATCCCCCATCCTGTGGTGAGAGGTATGGGAATTGCCCCTGTGCCCCTGCGGGGGATGAATCAGCTTGCCTGGACTTGCTCCAGCTCCGTGCTGGTGCACCCAGCTGCATCCGCCTCCACACGCTGTGTCCACCTCTGTGCGTGTGCATGTTCTATTTTTATAGATGAGGAAATTAATACTTAAACAGGCTAAGTGACTTGCCCAGAATCATACAGCTAGTAAGTGTGGGAAGAAGGAACAGCACTTGGGTCACTCCTGATAGCAAATAAAATACTCTTTTCTCTGTGTTATCTTGTGTTTCCCCTCTACCAAACCTGAGATAGGAAGCTAGTTTGGGGCTTACTGAATTTTCAATCCCTTTATGTAAAGCTGCCTAATAGGAAGTGTGCATTGTGGGTCCAAACCTCAGGAAAGTAATCAGAATTAGAGACCTAGGAGTTATCTGCATAGAAGTGGGTGGTTGAAACTGGTAGAATAAATAAAATCACCAAGGGGTTATAGAGAGAAGAAAAGAAAGCAAAAGAACAGAATCTGAGTTGGAGAGGCAACATGGTACAGTGGAAAGGGCATAAAATTTGGAGGTCAAAGGATCTGGGGTTCAAATCTCAGCTCTTACACTCATTACCTATGTGCCCTTAGATTTTTGGGCTTCAGTTTTCTCATGTAAAATGAAGGAGTTGAAGATGATCCTCTCAGGGGTTCTTAACTTATGGTCTTACAGACCCCCAAGGTGGTGCATGGATGGATTTCAGGGGGCCTGTAACCTTGGATAGAAAAAATATATATCTTATTTCATTATAATTGGTTTCCATTAACAATGCTAAATTGTTAATTTAACAGTATTAAAAACAATAAAATAAGGAGGTGCATTAGGTTTCATCAGATAACCAAAGGGGTTCATGACATGCAAAAGGTTAAGAATTCTTTTTTTTTTTTCTTTTGCTTATTTTTTTGGAGGGGGGAAGCTAAGGGCAGTTGGGGTTAAGTGACTTGCCCAAGGTCACATGGCTAGTAAGTGTTAAGTGTCTGAGGCCAGATTTGAACCCAGGTCCTCTGACTTCAGGGCTGGTGCTCTATTCACTGTGCCACCTACCTGCCCCAAGCTTAAGAATTCTTGTTCCAAGCTTTCTCCCATTTCTGAGTCTGTGAGCCTTTGGACTCAGAAGTCATTTGGGAGAATCCAAATCTGAGCAAGAATTTCTCTTTTCTACCATATGTCCTAAAACCTTTCCAGAGTTTTCCCTCCTACTCTCCAGTTGTTTGTGCTCTTTCTTCTCTCCTCAAATTATCATGTACTTATCTTTCCCCACCTCCAGCTTCTGGAAAATATAAACTTGAGGGTCAGAAAGCTTTCTTTTTTTGTTCTTCTATCCTTGCTGTCTAACATAGTCTCTTGTACATTGAAGGTACATAACACATGTTCGGTGAATTTAATTGATCCTATAAACTTAAAAAAAATTCTTTTCTCTTTTTTGTCTTCCTGTTCTTCTCAGCCTTGAACTCTCATTTTACTCAGCTTCAAGTTCTCGTATGATGGTAGAGACAGTTCTGGGAAGTAGCAAAATCCAGTATGCCATTGGCCATTGAGAGATTACTGGCTTTTCTGCACATGTCTGAGCTGCACATAACCAAATTAATTAAGTGGGAGAGGCTAATATAGTCTGACACTCTGGGTGATACTAGACAATTACAGTTCTGCTAAAGCAGAGTGCTTATGTTACTTTTTTTTTTTTAAACAATTGGGGTTAAGTAACTTGCCCAAGGTTACATGGCCAGTTTTTTTGTGTGGGTGTTAAGTATCTGAGGCTGGAACCGATTCCAGATCCTCCTGACTCCAGGGCCAGTGCTCTTACTCACTGCGCCACCTAGCCGCCCCATATATTATTTAAAAAAAAATTGATTTGTTTATTTACTTTTAGTTTACAACATTTAGTTCCACAGTCACTTAGTTTCAGATTTCGTCCCCCTCCTTTTCCTCCCTCCTCTCTGCCCCGTCATGGTGGCATGCACTCAAATATAGGATCTACAAATATCTTCACATTAATCATTAGTTAGGTTGTAAAAAAGGATTATAACTGATGGAATTACAAGTGGGAAAGGGGAAACAAAAGAAGAAAAAGAAATACAACAAGTAGTTTGTTTCAATCTGCATTCAGATTGCATCTCTCTCTGGATATAGATAGCTCTTTCCAGTGCTTATATTACATGAGACCTGAGGAGAGGTTGTGCTTGCAGCAAGGTGGTATCTGTGTTGGCATCTTGGTCTTTTGGTCTCCTATCTTCTCCATGCTTGTCAGTTTGTTCTGCTGACAACAGACTTTTTGGGAAGGCTGTCAGGAAAAGTGGGTTACTAGTAGTATGTGTCTTGTGTCTGTAGTTAAAGTTTGTTAAAATCTTTTCACTGTTAACACTGTGAATTGGAGCCTTCGAGTATGATGGTATCTGTGTAGCCATGTAGACTGGGTGGCCTCTGCTCCAGGGAATGCTGAATTAGCTTTAGAAGTCTGAGGAGGTGCTGATTATAAGCTTGGTAGGCAGGGTAAATTCAATACCATCATTCAAGTACCTAGAAAGGAAAACTGACAATCAGGTTTGGAGCATGATGGTGAAATTCATGTTCACTGGCCTCTGAGGTCTTAGGTTACATATGTGATACCAGGAGGCCCCTGACAAGAGTGCAGGAAAATGAACCATACTGAGGTATACCTATGTAAGTGTGAGAACTGGTCAGTGACATACTATACAGGCAGCTTTTCTAAGCACTGAGTATTTATATGTCTTGTAAAATATGTTGACCATTCTTTTTCCCCTTTTCTTTAATTTAATGTGTTTTGACTATGAGGAGGAGGTAGGAGGTCAGGGAAAAGAGTTGTATAGCTTAAATTATAGGCATTTGAATTATGACAGTAGTTTTGAGGGGACAGGATACTAGGTGCTAGAAAGCAGAAGATCAGGCTTGAAACTGATCAGGGCATTAAATCATCCAAGACTTTTTCCTACTTAAAATATTTCCTTTGAATAGGTATAGATATGCCCCCTGGCCCTGGGGCACCTCTAATGCTGGTAGATTCTATGCTTTCTCATATATCTAAGGTCCAAACTATTTTCTGGAATAAATTTACGTGTCTCATACTTCAAAGGGCAAAAAGGTGTGGGACTTTCCAGGTGACTTGGAATCTGAGTTTTTTGCCTTTCAAGTCATTTAATTAAGCACTTACTATGTGTCAGGCACCGTGCTAAGCACTGGGAAACAGATACAAACAGAAGGATAGTGCCTGTCCTCAAGGAGCTGACATTCTAATGAAGGAAGAAAATATCAAGGGAGGCCAGGGTAGATAGGGGGATGGTGGCGAAAGTATCTCATGCAGGGGCATGATAGAGAAAGTTCCAGGGAGGTTGGTCAGCAATGCAGCATAGCAGCATTGCTCTCTTTTTGTAGAATGGCCACAGCCAGTTTATTCTCTAATCTCCCATGGGTGGAGAGTGCCTTATGTCAGGCAAGCAACACTTTTAAAGGCATCACAAAAAATGCCACTAATAAGAAACTTGACAGCCAATCCAGGCTCATCTTCCTCTGCACTGCTGATCCCTCCCTTCATTGAGCTTTTTATGTTCCAGGCCCTCAAGATAGCACCAGATGTCCTACACTGGGCCTCACTCAGACAGATGCAGCTGGTGACACAGTAGATGAATTATTGGGCCTGGAGTTAGGAAGACCTTAGTTCAAATGTGGCCTCAGATGCTTAGTAGCTGTGTGACCCTGGACAAGTCACTTAACCTCTTTTCTTCAGTTTCTTCAATTGTAAAATGAGGATAACAGCACATGCCTTGCAAAGTTGCCATCAGGATCAAATGAGAAAATATATGTAAAAGCCTTTAACACAGTGCTTGGCAAACAGTAGGTACTATACAGATGTTTATCTTACCTAGAGTTCAGGTTAAGTTTTGGAACAAAATGAGGTCATTTAGCGATTGTATATCTCAGCACTTACCTGACACACAGTAGGTGCATGATAACTGCTAATTGACTGAGCTGATTGACTGAAGTTCAGGGTAGTTCATGCTGTAGTTTTGCTTCTTAAATATAGCTTCAGTAGACTGAAAAGGGAAAAAAAAACAACGCTGCTCATTAGGGCTTAGTTTGAAGAAACAATCCTGCTACTCTCAGCAAGCCCACTAGAATGTCATGCTCAAGTCCCTTCCCAAAAAGGCTGAAGGCATGATAAGAAATTGGCCAGCTGAAATCTGTAGGCTTTTCCTTTCTTATTCCCTTTGTTCTTAAGTTAAAATGGATCTATTCTAGTTCCCCTAAGGAGGTTTCATACCCACATACCTACCTCAGCTCAACTACCCCTAGAATTATCCTTGACCTCTCTCCAGTTAAGGCATCTTTAGGGGCCACTGAGGTAGTAGCTATAGCCCTACATATTTTTTAAATTAAATTTTATGTTTATTTTTAGTTTACATCATTCATTGCCACAAGACTTTGAGTTACAACTTTTCTCCCCGTCCTTCCCCTACCCATCACCCCAAAACAGTGATCCCACTGTATAGCCTCTTCCCCTGTATATCTTATTTCCCAGTTGCATGTAAAAAAAATAATTTTATATGTATATATATATATAATTTTTTTTTCAACGTTTGATTTTAAAACTTTGGATTCCATATTCTTTCCCTTCCTCCCTCATCACCCACGCTTACTGGGAAGATAAGCAATTCAATATAGGTTGTACATGTGTAGCTATGAAAAACATTTCCATAGTGGATATATTGTGAAAGACTGACTATATTTCCCTCCATCCCATCCCACCCCCACTTATAGTATTCTCTACTTTGATCCTGTCCCTTTTCAAAAATGGGTGCTTCCAACTTCCCTCCCCCCCAGCCTGCCCTCCCTTCCATCATTCCCCCTCTCATCCCCTTTCCCCCCTACTCTCCTGTAGGGTGAGATGCCCTATTTAGTGTGTCATTCCCTCCCTAAGCCAAATTCATTGAGAATAAGGTTGACTCATTCCCTTTTGCCTTCCTGTTCTTCCCCTACATTGTAACAGTTTTCCGTTGCCTCTTCTGTTTGTGATAGTTTACCCCATTCTATCTCTCCCCATCTCCTCTCATTATATTCCTCTCTCACCTCTTAATTTCACCTTTTAAGTATCATCCCTTCCTATTCAACTGGTCCTGTACCCTCTGTCTATGTATACCTGTATACATATATACACACACTCACATATGTATTCATACGGCCATATACCTTCCTATATGACATATATATGTATACACACACACACATATATATACACATATTTCTATTCCCTTCAACTATTCTCATACTGAGAAAAGTTTCATAACTTACAGTTATTGTTTTTCCATGTAGGAATGTAAGTAGTTCAACTTTGATAAGTTCCTTATGATTTCTTTTCCCTGTTTACCTTCTCATGCTTCTCTTGCTTCTTGTATATGAATGTCAGATTTTCTATTCAACTCTGGTTTTTTCATCAAGAATGCTTGAATGTTCTCTATTCTGTTGAATGACCATATTTTCCCCTGAAACATGATACTCAGTTTTGCTGAGTAGGTGATTCTTGGCTTGAATCCTAGCTCCTTTGACCTCCAGAATATCATATTCCAAGCCCTTCGATCCCTCACTGTAGAAGCTGCCAGATCCTGTGTCATCCTGATTGTGTTTCCACAGTATTCAAATTGTTTCTTCCTGGCTGCTTGTAATATTTTCTCCTTGATTTGAGGACTCTGGAATCTGGTTATAATATTCCTAGGAGTTTTCTTTTTGAGATCTTTTTCAGGAGGTGATTGGTGGATTCTTTCACCCTCTATTTTGCCCTCTGGTTCTAAAACGTCAGGGCAGTTTTCCTTGAGAATTTCTTGAAGTATGATTTCTAGGTTCTTTCTTTGATCATGGCTTTCAGGTAGTCCAGTAATTTTTAAATTATCTCTCCTGGATCTGTTTTCCAGGTCAGTGGTTTTTCCAGTGAGATATTTCATATTGCCTTCTATTTTTTCATTTGTTTGGATCTGTTTAATAGTATCTTGATTTCTCATTAAGTCATCAGCTTCCATTTGCTCCAGTCTAATTCTGAAGGAATGATTCTCTTTAGTGAGCTTTTGAGATTCTTTTTCCATCTGGCAAGTTTGGCTTTTTAAGGCATTCTTCTCCTCATTGCCTTTTTGAGCCTCTTTTGCCATCTGAGTTAGTCTATTTTTTAAGGTGTTATTTTCTTCAGTCAGGTTGTTGATTCTCCTTTCATAATTTTCTTGCATTTTTTCTCATTTCTCTTCCCAATTTTTCCTCCACTTCTCTTATTTAATTTTCAAAATCCTTTTTAAGCTCCTCTATGGCCTGTAACCAGTTCATATTTTTCTTGGAAGCTTTTGGTGCAGGAGTCTGACTTCACTGTCTTCCTCCTGTTCCATGCTTTGATCCTTTTTGTCCCCAAAATAGGAATCTAATGTTGGATTCCTCTGTTTGCTTTGCTTCCTTATGTTGCCACTCAATTACTTGACTTGTGGGCTTTTTGCCACAGTAGTACTCTGCTACCAGAAACAGAAGCTTTATCCCAAATGCTGGGGTTTTCGCAGGTGCCCTCTCCAAAGCCTCCAAACAGCTGGTCACGCACCCCAGGACCTCCACCCTAGACAGCAATCCAGATCCAAGCAGGTTAAAGCAATAGTGATTATCCCTCAGACTGGTTGCTTGGTCCCCCTACAATCTGCAGACCAGGAGCTGAAGCTGCCACATGGCTATGGCTGCAGGCCTGTGGCACTTTAGCCACTTCTCGACCCTGGGGATAAAGGTGGATTGCACTCCGAATTCTCAGGTCCCAGAGTCCACACTGCACTGACCTCTCACTTTGTCCTTGGCATCTATAGGTTGATAATTCTGGAAACCACCACAGGTGCTAGTGATGTGAAGTCCCTCCAGCCAGTGGCTGGTCAGGCCTCCCTGGGGCTAAGACCTTTGCTCAAGTGGGGCTGGGGTCGGCTTCCAGAGCACTGCGCTGGCCACTTCCTGCCAGCCTGCTAGGCTGTTCTCAGCAGGAGGTTAGCTTCTCTGTGTCATTTTGTGGGTTCTGTAGCTCCAAAGTTTGTCTAGGGTAATTTTTTTATATGAAATGGGGGAGGTGGGAACCAGAGTTGTGAGGAAGTCCTGTTTCTGCTCTGCCATCTTGACTCCCCAAAGACAACATTTCTGAGAAGCAAGACCTTACTATATACATAAACCATGTTTCAGTGTTAACTTTATATCCCTTTGTTACAGGGCTCTCTTTTTCATACAACTTCT
This sequence comes from Petaurus breviceps papuanus, assembly GCF_028583685.1. NCBI lineage: Eukaryota > Metazoa > Chordata > Mammalia > Diprotodontia > Petauridae > Petaurus > Petaurus breviceps. The sequence goes on from NW_027187367.1 coordinate 12,675,544, forward strand.
CCCTTCTGATTTTACTCTCCTAATAAAGAGGCAAATTACTGACAAAAGGATCTTTTTAAAGATATTTATGTACATTTAAAGATAATTAGCATTTATTAAGTTTGTGTCCTGTATTTTGTCTCTTTTAGAAAGGTATACCTGAAGTACGAAAGGGGAGTTGTCAGGGAAGCAACTGTTGGGGAGGAAAATTCCCTTTTTGCTTAGCAGTCTTTTGGTGTGGCTCCCTCTCCCTGGCTTCCTCCCTTTGTTGGTGATTGATTTTCAGCTACAAAATTTCATTGTTCCATTTTTGCCTGAGGATGTATGCTAAGAGGTCTTTAGATGATGTACTGTTCTAATAAAAAAAAAAGACTCATCACCATAATCTGTCAGAGAGTGACCAGTCTTTTCTATTGGGATAGTTGGAGAATGAGCACTTTGAAATATAGAATCAGGAAATTTTTTTAAATGAAATCTTGATGGGGTTTGCAGTATTTTGAGTTTGCTTTTTAAAAACACCGAGAGGCAAATAAGCAAAATTTTGTGATGTAAGTTAACATCAGGAATGAATTTGTTTTCAGTCTCACAGCTTTTAATAAGTGGTTTAGAAGACCTGTGCTTGTTGTGTCTCATCACGTAATGCTTTCACCATTCTTTGTTTCAAGAGAGCACAAAATATAGGTTAGTGATAACATGAAAGATCATTTTGGTTCCTTGAGACATTTCAGATTCCCTGACCTTCCCCTTCCCCTTCTTATAATATTACTTCTGCTCATCTCCAGTTTGTTGATCCTTTTTGTCCTTTCTTCCTCCCTTGGCACTGATGATGATGGTGATGATGGTGATAACATTTCTATAAGAACTTTAAGGTTCTTTAAAGTGCTTTACAGATATTTTCTCCTTTGATCCTCACAATATCCCTATGAAGTAAATGCCATTATTGTCCTCATTTTATAGAGCTTTAAACCAATGATCAAAAAGGTTAAGAGGCTTGCCCAGGGTCTCACAACCAGTAAATGTGATCACCCTATTCTTTCTGGATGCCCTCTTCTCTTTAGGTTTTGATGTCACTGCTTTCTCTGGTTTGCCCATTCTTTTTTTTTTTTTTAAAGCAATTGGGGTTAAGTAACTTGCTCAAGGTTACATGGCCAGTTTTTGTGTGTGTGTGTGGGTGTTAAGTATCTGAGGCCAGAACCGATCCTGGGTCTCCCGACTCTGGGGCCTGTGTTCTTACTCACTCCGCCACCCAGCCACCCCATGGTTTGCCCATCTTTCTGATCCAATTCTCATTTTCCTTTGCTGGATCCGTGACCACATCATGTTCACTAACCATGGGTATCCCTTAAAGATCTGCCATTGGTCCCATTTTTTTTAAAAGCAATTGGGGTTAAGTAACTTGCCCAAGGTTAAACAGCCAGTTATTTTGTGTGGGTGTTAAGTATCTGAGGCTGGAGCCGATCCCGGGTCCTCCCGACTCCAGGGCTGGCACTCTTACTCACTGTGCCACCTAACCGCCCCTGTTTTCTTTCTGTACCATCTTTCTTGGTGCTTTCATCAGCTGTATGGGTTCAGTTAATTCAGTTAATGTAATTAATTCCCAGACACCTTGCCCTAACTTCTCTCCTCAACTCCAGTCTTGAAATCACTAATTGCTTCTTGGATATCTCACACTGTCTGAACATGTCTGAAACAAAATTCGTTATCTTTCTTCCCCAAACTGCCCTCTTATCCTGATTTCTCTATTACATTTCAAGGGCTCCGTCATCCTCCCAATCACTCAGACCCACAACCGTGTTGTCATTTTCTCTTCCTCATTCATATTTACTTCAATATATCCATTCTATTGCCAAGTCTTTTGTTGATTTTGCCTTCACAACATCTTTGACATACATCCCCTTCTCTGCCCAATCAGCTATCACCCTGGTACAGGTCTTTATTACCTCGTGCCTCGACTATTGCAGTAGACTTGTGATTGGTCTTCCTGCCTCAAGTCTTTCCTCTTTCCACCCCATCCTCTACTCCATTGCCAAATTGATTTTTCCTAAAGTACAGGTTGGAGATAAGGTCATACCCCCAGCCCCCTCACACACAGCCCACCCCCAGTAAAGTCCAGTGGCTTTGTATTAATTCCAGGTTCAGATATAAAATTGTCTGTTTGGTTTTAAAGCCATTCACAACCTGACCCTTTCCACCTTTTCTAGTCTTACATTTTATTCCTCTCTATGTACTGTATGATCCAGCAACACTCCCCTTCTTACTGCTTTTCCCTGCACCTCACTCCATCCTCTGAGCCTTTTCCTTTTCACTGATTGTCTCATATTCCTAGAATGCTTTTCCTCACCATCTACCTCCTGGCTTCGCCCCAGCTTCCTTCAGGTCTCAAATCCCACCTTCCCCAAAAAGGTTTTCCTCAGATTACCCCAGCTGCTAATGCCTTCATTCTGAATTACCTTGCATTTACACATTATGTATCTTATATGTACATATTTGTGTGTATGTTATATTTCCCATTAGAATATGAACTCCTTGAGCCCAGGGACCATGTTTTTGCCTTTATATCTGCAGTATTTAGCACAGTGCATGGCACATAGTAAGTGTTCCTTAACTGATAAATTTCCTTGGGATTCTCGGACTACAGACTTAGTAATGACTTTTGAATATAGGTGTTTAGGACAGTTTAGCCAGTATTCTAGTAGTCAGGTGAATATTGCCTCATCATCTTGGGTTTTTGTTTTTTTCCTTGACTCTTGGTGAATTTTTCTTCCTAGGAATGCACAAAAATACCTGAATGTTTGGGGTGACCAGAGTGCTAAGAAATGAACAAGAGGTGTTACAATATCTTATCTCACTATTGACCTGTTTCTTTCCCCCCACATTGACTTGTTGAGAAATGTTAGGCAAGTTGTTTTTTTTCTGTCTTGTTTTCCTAGCCATTTAAATACTTAGGACAGTGAGCTAGCCTTGCAAATGATTATAAACCAATAGCACATAGAAAGATTTTGATAGTACTTTGCAAAAAAAAGGGTCTTTGACTACCTTTAATTTACCATTTCTCCTTCCTTCCCTCCTTCCTTCCTTCCTTCTTTCCTTCCTTCCTTCCTTCCTTCCTTCCTTCCTTCCTTCCTTCCTTCCTTCCTTCCTTCTTTCCTTCCTTCCTTCCTTCCTTCCTTCTTTCCTTCCCTACTTTCCTCCCTCTCCCACCCCCTCCTTAAGATTAGGTATCTCATTTGAATTGTAGGGGCTACTTAATGCTCTATTTCTCAATGCTCTCACTCTCACTGCTCTATTTCTGACCTGGACCAGTGCACCCTTCTTTAGGCAACCTAATGACTCCTGATTTTGAGGGTTCAGCTGTAATGATGCTGGACTTGCTGCAAATACCTGATTGTTTTAGCCCACTGTAGCTCAGAAATACTGAGCTTAAGAGAGCCACCAGCTTAAGCTTCCCCAGAGGCAGGGATTAGAAGCATTTACCATCTCACCCAGCAATTTGCCATGTCTTAAGGAAAATGTGTTTTAATATCAGGTGGAACCAACATTGGACACTGTGTTTGTCCTAGAATGTCTTGTCATTAAGTGTTGTCTTCATTTACATTGTTCTAGCCATTGGGTTATATTAGGCTATATTCTTTTTGTTTTGCTTTTTGTTTTCTAACAGTTCACATCAATCTTATATTTATTTGAATCCTCCATTTTCACTGTTTCTTAAAGTGCAGTAATATTCCATGACATTCATATACTCCTGTTTATTCATCCATTTTCCAGTCAATGGGTACCTACTATATCTCCAATTTTTTGCTCCACAAAAAGTACCTCAGCAAATGTTTTGTTACATATTGTACCCTTTTTCCCATACAACCTCTTGGGATATGTGACCTTCTTACATAATTGTCCATATTACTTTCCTTAATGATTAGACCAGTTCACAACTCCACCAACATTGCCCTAGCGTTTCTCTCTTCCCCAAACACATCCAACATTGACTCCTGTATTTTATTGAAATTGCATGTAGTACTTTCTACCTCTGTTACTTTAAAGAAGTCCCTTAACTTGTCTTATTTCCTCATCTGTAGAATGATGAAGTTTGCCTATATGACCTCTGAAGTCCCTTTCAGCTGTAAATCTATGATCCTTTGAAATCTGAATATCTGAATGGCATGTCAGGCATCTGTGTGGATTCATCTTTTCCTAGTGTCACCTGTGACTGAAAGGCAGAGTTGGGAGACAGATATAGAAAGATTTATAAATTGTGCCGCTAGGTGGCACAAGGAGTTAAGAGATAGGGAAATGTAGTGAACCAAAGGAAAGGTTATGTAGTAGAACGAATGCTGTGACCTTATTTCTCAGACATGGGATATTTGAGAAGGCATGTAAAGAAAGTACATAGGGGCCATGATGTGCTGCCAGGATCTTAGACTGACCTCTTTAGGCTCTGTTGTCGTTTCTTCTTTTCAAGTTCCATATTCACTGTTTTTTACTCGATGACTAAATCCATCATTGCCCTTTGGGTTTTACTTAAATTTTTCTACCTTGATCTTTGACACTCTCATGGTCAGCTTGCATTTTTACTTGGAGAAGTTTGCTATGTGTACAATATCAAATTTAATTTTTTCTCCCCTCAGGTCATTCTTGTTTCTAATAGTTCCTAGACTGTAGCTGCTTTGTTCTTTGTAATGTGTCAGGTATTGTTTGAATCAGAGATCCACCATCAGTGGGAACTGGTTATTTCCAGGCTGACTTAAAACAATTTGGGAATGGTTTGGCCAGGTGAGCCATGCTAGGGCACAGTAGCCAAGGGATCATACTGTCTTTAGCTCAGCTCTTCAACAAAATGTTCAATTAGAAAAACAGGCCCCAGAGATTGTAATAGGGAAAATCTTGTGTGCAAAATTCCTATAGTTGAGAGCCTTGAAGAGGCGTGGGGAGAAGACTAGCAAGTGTCACACGCTGCCTATTCATTGCTCTTGAATTACTGTGCTGTCTTATATTACCCCTAATCTTTGGGTTAAATAAAGCTGACAGAAAGATAAGAGTCAGGAGCTGATCGTGACATGTGTACACTGACAGGATCCTAGCTTTATTTTAGGACTTAACTTCATCTCCATCCCTACCCCTAAAGTGAAACCTGGGCTCAAGATACATATGAACCCTCTTAAGATGTCCCCCAGCCATGGTAACTGATCTCAATCTTATACTTTTTTCAAGCCTAGCTCAAAACCATTTTTTTCCATGAATTAATTTGACCTGTTGATTTTCCCTTCTGAAGTACTATAGAATTTATGGTCAGTATACATAACCTCATATTTGCTAATATATTACCTTGTATTGTTCTCTGGTTTCATGTGTGTACATTTTTGTCTCCACAACCAGACTGTAAATTCTTCAAGCATAGGACCAGTATCATCTCCATATTTACATTTTTTCATAATTATCTCCTACAGCACTGAACATGGTAGGTCATAAATGCTTAATGAGTGAATCAACTGGACAAAAACCAGGGTCTTTGGTGTCTTAATTGTTTCAGCCTCCAGAATAACGATGCCCAATACAAGGCATTGATGTTCTTTTCTCCTTGATTTTTTGTGTACTTTGTAAGTTTTATTATAATAACAGCTGACAATATAGTGCTCTAAATTTGGCATAGAGCTTTATTATCTATATTGTCATTTTCATCCTTACAAGAAATATGGGAAAGTAGGTACCCATCTTAGAGGTGAAGAAGGTTTAAAGGGTTTACTTGACTTGCCCAGCATCACAGAGCCAGAAAGTATCTGAAGTAACTTTAAAACCAGGTCATCCTGATTCCAAATCCATACTCTCTCCACTAAGTCACATTTCCCCTAATATGTACAGGAAGAGAAATTGGCTAACATCCAACCCCTTCATTTAATAGGTAAGGAGACTGGGGCCCAGAGAGAGGAAGTAATTTGTTCACAGGTAGTATGGTCCAGAGTGGTTTTTTATTTCATTGGCTGTGTCCAGGTGTGTCAGTGACTTAGGTGCATCCTACTTCACTGACATCACCATTAGAAGCTTTAGAATTGAATTTTTTTCATTTCATAACATCAAAAGGTATGACTTAATTTCACTTTTCCTTCAGTACTGTTGCATTTGTCTTAGTGATTCTTCAAGAGTGCTGGACTTGGAATCAAGAAGGTTTGAGTTCAAATCCTTCCTCAGACAATAGCTTTGTGACCTTTGGACAAGTCATTCAACTTCATTTAGCCTCAGTTACGTCATCTGTAAAATGGGGATAATAATAGCAACCACCTCTTGGGGTTGTTGTAAGGATCAAATAAGATAACATTTGTACTGTACTGTGCTTTGCAAACCTCATAGTGTTAAGTACAAATTATTATTATTGCTACCTGAAATAAAATGATTCCTGCCAGTTTTGCAGGTAGTTAGTTCTCAGTGGAGACATGAATACAAAATATATAGGAGGTAAACCAAAACTGTGCTTGAAAAATGCTGTTTCTGAGTAGTTGTTTACTTTCCTTGCAATTTGTTCTCAAGAGTTTTCCTTCTGAGGATGCAGAAGGATTTGTAGCAGAGAGGTCGCCATTAAGGAGAATAAACATCATGAAACTTAATCATTTCTATCTCGTCTCATTCCCCAGAGTCTGAATGGTGTTTGGCTGAACAAGGAACGCCTGGAACCTTTAAAGGCCTATCCTATCCAGGAGGGAGACCGAATCCAGCTTGGAGTTCCGCTAGAAAATAAAGAGAATGCAGAATATGAATATGAAGTAGTAGAAGAAGACTGGGAAAAAATCCACTTATGTCTTGCCTTGAGGAATGATAAGCCGGTAGTTAAGTGCTCAAGAACCAAAAGGAAATGTAGTGTAGAGGAATTGGATAGCCCTGGAGCAGAGGGCTCTTCAGATTCCAGAACCAAAGTAAATAAAGTGTCCCATGACTGTGAGCAGTCAGGGAAGTCCTGTGGAAGAGCAGAAATGGCCAAACAGGCCCCTAAAAACATAGACCAAAAGTTGACTTCTCCTGGACCAAGTGGGGAAAGAGCAGCAGAGGATGACCTTCAGACTGTGTCAGAAGCATCAGCCACCTTGCCAAGCAAGGAGCACAAAGGCCCAAGCTTGTCACAGTCTCAGAGCAGCTTGGACATACTTAAGAAGACGATGGCCAAGATCCTCAAGCTGAAGGTGAAGGTTCAGGAGAAGCAGGTGGCTGTTGTGAGCGTAAAGAAGCAGAGCCACAAGGGGGCCCAGAAGGAGATTGTGAAGATGGAGGAGGAGCTCCAGGAGTTACAGGACCAGCTGTTTACAGAGCAGGTCCAGCAGCAGCAGAGAGTGGAGCAGCTAGAGAAAAATTTCCAGGAGAAGGAGCCCCACTTAGAGGTACAGAATGTGAGAAAATAAATGCCAGTTTGTTAAAGGTTTATCTTTTGTGCCTCTTCCTTCCAGAGACTCGGTGTCCTGAATTGATTCATATTGTTAGAGATAAAAGCTGAACACTAGATTCAGGATGTGGAAGCTTGGGACAGAGACCAGGGAATCTATGGTTGAGGATTAAAGGGAATTATTGTGTGAGGCAAAAGTCAGGGTCAGGATCAGAATTAGGATACCAGGCCAAATGAGTGGCAGATGTAGTCCAGGAACCCAGAGGCAACTAAGTGGTGCAGTAGATAGAGTGATGGACCTAAAATCAAAAAGATCTGAATTCAAATCCTGCCTCAGACACTAGCTATGTTACTCTGGGCTGAAAATCACTTAACTTGTTTGCCTTAGTTTTCCCAACTGTAAAAGGGGAGTAATAACAGCACTTACTTTGAGGGGTTGTTGTGAGGACTAAATGAGATAATATTTATAAAGTGCTTAGCACAGTGCCTGGCACATAGTAGGTACTGTATAATGCTTATTCTCTTCTCCTTTCCCTTTGTCCTCATATAAGGTCAGAACCAGTAGATGAAAAGGGAACCAAACTAGAATTGACATTCTAGGCAAGCATCATAGAACAAAGGTGAATCAAGGAACAGTAAACCAGTGTAGATCAAGGTGTTGAAATGCCACAGTAAATTGCCTGTTAGTCCAGTTGTGTTTTTCTGGCTTTTTTTTTTTTTTTTGCTTTCTGGAGGGCAGCTGGGGTTAAGTGACTTGCCCGAGGTCACATGGCTAGTTAAGTATTAAGTGTCTGAGGTCAGATTTGAACTCAGGTCAGGACCTGACACTAGGTCCAGTGCTCTATTCACTGCACCACCTAGCCGCCCCAAAACAAAAAGATTTTTTTTTTTTGCTTTTTGGAGGGGGGAGGGCAGGGCAGTTGGGGTTAAGTGACTTCCCCAAGATCACATGGCTAGTAAGTGTAAAGTGTCTGAAACCGAATTTGAACTCAGGTCCTCCTGACACCAGGGCCAGTGCGCTGTTCACTACACCACCTAGCCGCCCCAGTTCTTTATTTTTAACTGTTTAATGACTTTTGTTTTTCATATCATAGTCGTTTTTTCAAGTTGGCATCACTGATTTCTCCCTGTAACAAAGAAAAACACTTAAGAAAAACCAATCAATTAATTGACTAAAACTGAAAGCATATGTAATATTTCACACCTTTTATCCCTCACCTTTCTACTATCTGTTTTCTGAGATAGATTGCTCATTACATTGAATTAGAGTTGGATACCTTTAACTGTTATCTTCATGTATGTTATTGTAGTCTTCTGATTCAGTTTTCTTTGCTCTGTATCAGTTTATGCAAGTCTTTCCCATATTTCTTTGCATTCTTCATCATTTCTTATAGTACAGTAACATTACATTTATATGCCACAGTGTGTTCACCATTCCCTGATTATTGGGCACATAATTTGGTTCCAGTGTTCTTTATCATGAAAAATCGATACTCTGGAATATATGGAACTTTCCCTTTGTCTTTGTCCTCTTTAGGGTATATATAAACAGTAGTAGGATACGAGTAATTTAACAACTTTTTTTTCCTAATTCCAAATTATTTTCCAAAAGGGCTGGACCAATTCACAACTTGACCAATAGTGTATTACAGTGCCTATCTTTCTACAACCCTTCTAGCAATAACCATTTCCATTTTTTATCGCTTTTTCTCCTCTGGTGGGTGAGAAGTAAAACCTTAGAATTGTTTTAATATGCTTTCCTCATAGGAATGATTTGGAGTGGGGCAGCTAAGTAGCACAATAGATAGAACATCAGCCCTAGAGTCAGGAGGACCTGACCAAAATCTGGCCTCGTATTTGAAGATTACTATCTCTGTAACCCTGGACATGCCCAAATATCTCAAAAAAAGAAAGAAAAAGAAGAAGAAATGATTTGGAGTCTGTGCCATTGGTTATTGATAGCATCCATCTTTTTACAAAAAGCAGGATGATGTTTACCTGGAAGACAAATTTAGGTTAGCAGATTATCTTGCCCTTACTAGAACAAACCCTAAACTAAATTCTGTATGCCAGACCTTGATAGTAATTTAGCTGCAGAGGACGAAGTGGTTATTTAGTTGGATTTTATGATCCTTCCCTTCCCCATCTTGAACAGTCAACAACACAGGTATCCAATCCTCCACAACTTAGATATTTGATATGCGCTTGGTGTGCCAAGCCAATTCTTCTGACAATTTTGATCTTGCAAAACATGCTGGTTTAGTTGTGTCATGGCTGTGGTCCAGGCAGAACTGAATCTGTGTCTCTATCCCTGAAAATCTCGTTAACTCAAGTCAGCAAGAATTTATTAAGCATCAGCTGTGTGCCAAGCACTATGCAAAACTGGGGATATGAAGGAAGGTAAAAACAGCTCAAGGACCTCAGGTTAATGGAGAAGACGTCAGCGAATGATTCTGTCCAAACAGTATTATAAATGATCAGTTGACAGTGATCTCAAATGAAAGGCACTAGAGTTAAGGAGGGTCACAAAAGACTTCTGTGAAAGGTGGGATTTTAGCTCAGATTTTAAAGAAAGCCAGGAGACTAAGATGAAAGGAGAGAATTCCAGACAAATGGTACAGCCATTGAAAAGGCACCGAGTTAGGAGATGGAGAATCATTTTCCAGGAATAACTAAGAGGCCGTTGTGACTGGATTGTAAAGTATGTGGAGTGGAGTAAGGTGGAAGAAGACTGGAAAAGTAAGAGGGGGCACGTTTATAGAGGACTTCAAACAGATTTTTATATGTAATCCCTGGGGTAATAGGGAGGTGGGGCTTATTGAACAGAGGCATGGTGGCAGAGAGGTAGGTATAATGTTGTCACACTAGTGTTTTAGGAAGATCACTTTGATAGTTAAGTGGAGGATGGACTTCAGTGAGGAGAAAATTAAGGCAGGGAGGCCATGCAGAAGGCATTAGTACAGGCTTGCAGTAAAAAGGACTTTCACCAGGATAGTGGTATTTATCAAAGGAGAGAAGGGAACTTATATCAGGGTTCTGTCTGTAAATTTAAGTTAGAATCGACAGGACCCAGCAACTAATTGATTGGATATGGGAAGGAGCAGAGGAAGACTCTAGGTTATAAGCCTAGGTAAAGGGATGGATGGTGGTGCCCCACAGAAGTAATAGGAAAGTGAGGAAGAAGGGAGAGTTTGGGGAGGGTAAAGAGGTAATGAGCTCAGTTTTGGACATGTTGAGTTTAAGATGTCTTTGAAACATGCAGTTCAAGATATCTAATAGGCAGGTGGAGATGTGGGACTGGAGGTCAGAAGAGAGGTTAGGGCTAGAAAAGTAGATCTGGGAATCATCAGCATAAAGATGATAATGAAATCCATGGAAATAGATGGGCTCATACAGTGAAATAGCATAGAGAGAAAAGAGTAGAGGGCCCAGGACAGTTTAGGGGACACCTATGGTTAGTGGGTATGACCTGGATGAAGAACCGCTCAGACAGGTAGGAGGAGAACCAGGAGAGAGCAGTGTCACTCAAACTTAGAGAGTAAGAGGGTGAGCAGGGCTGTCAAAGGTGGCAGAAAGAGCAAAAGGATGAGGAAATGGAGGTGAATAGAAGCAGTGTCATCAGAAAGGGCAAAAGCAATCACTCCAAAAGGTCTCATGGGACACGGAAAGAGACCTTTAAAACCTAGAAAAAAGAAACTATCAAGAAGGCTATCAAAAGGATGATTGACAGTGTTAAAGGCTGCACAGAGGTCAAGAAAGATGAAGATTGGGGAAAAAACATCAACTTTGGCAATGAATATATCACTATTAATTTTGGATAGAGCAGTTTCAGCTGAATGATGAAATCAGAGGCCAGACTGTAGAGAATTAAGAAGAGAATGTGATGAGAAGTAGAGGCACCAACTGTAGATGACTTTCTCAGTGAGTTTGGCCACAAAAGGGAGGGCAGATATAAGCCTACTAGCAAGGATGACCAGATCAAGTGAGGGTTTTTTGGGAGTCATGTGTTTGTAGGCAATAGGGAAGTATCCAGTAGAAAGGGAGAAATTGAAGATTAGTGGGATAATGGGGATTGATAGAGGAGGAAGGTACAATGGAATGAGATTAAAGGTGCTTTTATAGAAGGGTTAACCCTGGAAAGAAAGGCCACCTTTTCATATGAGACAGATTAAAGAAAAGATAGTGATGGAAAGCACCTGAATGATTCAAATGAGGAGGAGAGAAGAGAGCTCTCAGCAAATCCCCTCAATTTTTTCAGTGAAATATGAAGCAAGATCCTTAGCTGAGAGGGTTGGGGGAGAGGGCGGCATGAGAGGTTTGAGGAGGGATGAAAAATTTTTTAAAAGCCGCTATGGTGAGTAGAATAGTGAATCAATTAGACAGTTATAGAAGGATTGCTTTGCTATAGTGAGGACCTATTTGAGACTATGTAACATAAATTTGTAGTGAACCATAGGTCCACTACATGTTTTCATGATTTTCTTCAACTTCACTAAGCAGCACATGAGTAGGAACAAACAGAGAGGATGGTAGGAGTAATTCAAGTCTTGAGATTTGGCAAGGAAAGTTTATCCAGAGGATCAGGGACAAGGGACTCAAGAGGATAAGGTAGAATTTAATCGACTTGCCAGGGGGTCAAGATAGAGAATGGGAAAAAAGTGTAGCTAGTGCAGGGATGATGGCCTGGGAAAGAACCATTCAGTTGGAATGATTAGCAGTCACAGTGAGCAATAGGGGTTAAGGGGTGGCAAAGCAGAGGGAAAGGTGGAATGACAGCAGATTTGGAACGGATAAAAGAATTTCAGAGTTCATGGAAGTAGAACTTTTTTGTGGGTGGTGATAAGATCAAGGGTTTGACCATCTTTGTGTGTAGCTGAAGTGGTTTGGAGTACTCAATGGGAAATGAGTAAGTTAAGGAACTATCTAGTTAAGGGAATATCAGTATGTATGTTTAAGTCCCATAGTGTGAAGGCAGGGGAAATGATGAGAGAAAAACTGAATCAGGTACTAAACTCTGAGGAAGGAAAGCAAGAGTCCTGGAGTTCAGTAGAGAACAAGTCTCCAGAATCTTGATTGGGTGATACATTTGACACAGATTAAACAAATCTTGAAGGAGAAGTAAGTTACTGAATAATGGTGATTGAGAGAGAATCTGGAAATGACAGTGAGGAACAAGGAGCATTCTAGTTCTCTCATAATGCCTAGTGAATCAAAAGAATGTGGCTTCTGATTAAACTAGATACTCAGGAATGATGTTAGATAAGTGGATTCTGTGGCCTGCAGATGAGAATGTTTCAAGAACAAGAAGTTCTTGATGAGGGCATGAGTCATATATGTGTATACCCTGCCTACTTAATATCAAAGTGGTCAAGTGCTAAGTAAAATGAAAAGATGAAGATCCAAAAGGTTATGTAAATACTAGCTTTCACCTTTGAATCAAGTGACTCAGGACAAGATAATTTATAATATTCACATTAATCATCTGCCTATAAATTCTTTTTTTTTTTTTTTTAAGCAATCGGGGTTAAGTAACTTGCTCAAGGTTACACGGCCAGTTATTTCTGGGTGTGGTGCTAAGTATCTGAGCCCAGATTTGATCCCCAGGTCATCCCGACACTGGAGCCGGTGCTCTTACTCGCTGAGCCACCTGGCCTCCCCTTGCTTATCAATTCTTTGATGTAAAAGCTCATATTTTGAGCCTAATTTTCTTATTTCTCAGGAATTTTAAGTTCTGTCCTCTTCATGCCCTTGCGAGAAGTGATTTTGGGAATGGCAGCAAATGAAGTACTGCTATGTATTTGGGCTGATTGCCTGTATGTAAATCTTTGCCACCTTTAGGCTGGCACAGTTCTGGAAATTAACAGAGGACATTTCCCTCCAGCTTACTCACGTGTTACCTGCTCAAATGACCTTTTACAATTTAAAATAAGTGTGTTTTTTTTCCCTTTAATGGAGAAAGGCATCAGGGAGAGAAAATAAATACTTATTAATTGAAAAAAAGTTAAAAAAAAAATCTAATGTGGCAGCAACTATCCCTGGGCCCAGCAAAGCAACAAAGTCAAAAACAAAACAAAACAAAAAACAGCTGGGTTGAAGAATTCCACTGCCCACTTGCCAATTTTGGGAAGAGGGTCAGATGTATGGAAGTTGAGGCTAGTGAAGCATCTTTATAAGCAGCATTACCTTCTGTGCACTTGTAGGTCTTGTTTCCCCTCCCTGGCAGAGGGAACAAGAAAATTTTCTGATAAGATTATTAATCTTTGTAAGAAGTTGGAAAGTACATTTTAATCCTAATTTAATTTAATCCTAATGTTTCAGTGATATTTTTTAGACTCTTACTGTGTGCATGTGCTAGCTAGGTCATCTGGGGATACAGTGAAGCTTAACATCAGTCCTTGCCTTCAAAGGAATTATGATTTTGTTGAGGAAATGAGACTTAACACACGTGAAAAAACCAACGAATAGTTTTAAGGTGATATTAATAACTACATATTTTGATGCAGATTATATTAAGAGAACTAATGCAGTTCAAAGGGAAAATTCACATAGACAGTGGACAAAAATTGGCAAAAATGAGGTCAACCGACACTTGAGCAGAGGAAGAGATGTAGCTGTGACAGGATAATGAACAGAATGTGTATACTAGGATGGAGAAGTGCCACCTCCCCAGTTTCCAAACTCACTTGAAAGTAGCAAGTGTGGTACAGTGGGAAGAAAGCTGATTTTGGAATCAAAACATCTGGATTTGGTTCTTAATTTTGCTACTTATCACTTATATGACCATACTCCTCATCTGCAAAATTAAGAGGTTAGATTTTTTTAACTACCTGTAAGATACCTTTTAGCTCTAAAACTGTAATGTTGTGAGATTGCCTGGCTTAAGAGTAGAAAGGTAATGATCCTATGGGCCAGGCTGAGACATTTCCATTAGATATCTAATGTTTCTGAAACACTCTGTGTATTATAGTTCGAGTTTCAGGCTGAAAGAGACCTTTGGGATCAGCCAGTCCAATTCCTCATTTGACAGACGAGGAAACTGAGACACAAGGGTATTAAGTGTCTTATCCAAAGTCACATGGCTAACAACCAGCAGAACTGAAATTTAGTCCTAAGTCCTTTGATTCCAAATCCATGGCTCTTTCTATCATAAAAGCCCTTTCAGCAGTCCTGTGAGGTAGGTAGTACAGATATTATCTAAATTTCATAGGTGAGGAAACTGAGGCTAAGGTCAAATGCTCTTTTACATCAAAGAACTATTATTATCTTGTGAAAGATTCTTGGAACAATTCATTGTATTTTCAGAGTAGCCTGGGAATGAATTAAAGGTGAAAATCTCATCATAGGCACTATAAAGTCAGGCAACTTTGCTTAAATCTCTTTGTAGGTAACAGCTTGAGAGAAAACAGGAGTTGTTCCCACCTGCTTCCTTCCTCCCCCTTCCCTTCTTTCCCCCCTTCCCGCTGCTCTCAGATGCTAATGCCATCCACTCTGCTCTGCATGTTGCTGGGTTTTATTCCTCCTTTTCTCTTCCCCTCAAGGAAACCTTCCATTTGTTTTTTGCTTTGCAGGGTTTGGAAAACCAGCATGGGGAAAAGGACCTGAAGGAGCAGCTGGCACAGGCCCTGCAGGAGGTAACTTATCTCTTGCCACTGGGCTGAGATTGTTCCATCAACTGTAGAGCAGGGAGTGCAGCCAAACCTTGCATGACTGATGGCTGCTTCTCCTACTTATCCTGTACCTCCAGTCTGTCAAATGGAGCAGATGGCCCCTGCTCACACCATCAGTTCGGAGATGTGGAGCCCCACAGACATGCCAGGCCTTGGCATGAAAGCCTACAACTTCATTTGAGCAGTCCTTCCTCTAGTAGAATGGACTAAGATCCTCTGGGGAATTGTGAGGCTCATGGGTTGGGGCAGGATGTGCAATTAGAAAGGTAAGGGAGAAAGATGTCAGCTGTGCCAGGGCTGTGGGGCCTATTACTGCTCCTGCTGACCTCACCATTCAGAGCTATAGCCAAAGATGGGGACTGCAGTGACTAGCAGAAAATAGCAATTAAACATTTTGGGCCAATTTCAGAATATGCAATTTAACAATCAGTGAAGCAGATCAATTTACTAAAAGGACAAGAAGCTACAGGTTCACAGGGTTGAAATCCTGATAAAGGTTCCTTGTAATTTAGTTCATTTATTTTAACTACTCACTGTTTTCTTCCCTGGTTCTTTCTGTAAGTTTTGTTGAATCTTTGAAAACCTACCTCATCCTTCCTTTATTCACCCTGAATACAAGTCGGATGTAAATTTATTTTATGGTCAGGACATAGGGTAATCAGAAAATGGATTCAGGCCTCATTAACAAAGATGAGCATTAGAATAAAAATTTGTTCTGAGAGCAGAGCTTCCAGAAGGTTTAACTCCATGCTAATCTCTTAGACCTGTGAACCAGTCTTCTTAGAGAAACAATGGCACATTATCCACATCATAGGGCAGCCAGGACTCCCCAAGTAGAACATAAAAGTGCCTGTAGGGAAAAGAATGTTGAAGAAATCAGTGCTGGTTTAGTTTTCTTTTCAAGAGAAGATTTTTTTGTTTTCAAAAGTTATTTATTTATTTACATATTCCCTACTGCAGATTTCTCTAGCATGATCACATTTGCTAAAAATCTTGAGGTGTTGAGGTTGATTGGGGGGAAAAAAAAGAGTTGAAGATACTGTAGGAATATCTGATCTCCCTTCATATCTTTTTACTCCCTCTTGAGAAATACGCAACTCCCTTTATGACCTTATGTTGGAACACAGAACAACTGCTGTGTGCTTGGGTACTTGGCTCATGGATACTTCTCAGCTTATAATTTTGCAAATTCCTTCCACTTCCCAGGCCCCAGTGGTGAGAAGCAGCCCAAGTTATTTACCATTCTTGAGACCAGACTTAAAGTTAAATTTATATAGTTCTTTTAAAGGCAGAAAAAGCCTATTGGGGAGTGCTTTTGCAACTATAATCTGACTTTTTGTTTTTCCACATTAGTCCTGTGAGGTGTATCAGGCAGGTACTTCTCCACTTTACAAATGAGGAAACTAAGGTTTATACATAGGTAGAGTGGCAAAGTCAAGGCAACAGCTATTGAATGGCTTATTATATTTTACCCCTAGTTAATGGCCATTACTGTGATATTAATTGTATCGGATTTGTGAATTTCTTTTTTGCTAATTGTTTGAATTGCATTTACAACTGCAGATTCATGCCCAGGGCAAGCCATAAGTCACCCTCTCTGATGTATAGCATAGCCACTTTGAGATATAGAATGAAGGCTTCCCGTTGCCCCTTCTTCTTGACTGCTAGCAGCAGATGCTAGTGGTACTCAGCTTTCTGGCAGCACATGGATTGAGGGAGTAGCGAGAATGGCATTGGCTAGGTGGTCAACAGTTGTATTTGGGGTGGTTTTCTATTTTTATTCCAACCAACATTATTTATGCGTCCTCAGTTCCCTTTAATGTTTTCTAAAAGCCAAACAGTTGATATCTGGCTTCCTAGTGATAGTCCCTCAAAGTCCAGTAAATCCCTTAGTGGGAATTCTCTCAACAAGAGAATGAATTGTTCTTTACCCTATTTGAAAACCTTGTATGATGGAAAGAACCCACTACCTTGTAAGGCATATTTGAGAAGTTTTTCCTTACACCGAGCCAAAGCCTGCCTTTCTGCTATTTACATCTCCTAGTTCTGCAGTGGGCTCAGGGTTAGAAAAAGTGTCCTGACCCTGGCTTCTGCCTTTTATTAACTGTGACCCAGACCCAGTAAAATAAATTTGTTGAATCTCAGTTTTCTCATGTATAAAGTAGGGATAAAAATACCTGCCTGGTTGATTGTACAGAAGTGCTGTGAATAAATACATCAGCATACGAAATAATTTTGGAAACTGTGAAACAGTATACAAATATGAGATGAGGTTATTATTATTTCTTTACTGGTTGTGGGATCTCTGATTGCTCTCTTTTTTCTCTTTCCTATTCCTCTTAAAAAAATGTGTAGAGAGATTTGTTAGAATCCAAGAAAGGAAGGATTTTAATAAAATTTTCAGTGCATTTCTAGTGAATTGTGGAGCAAAGAACACACAGTAGTGAGATTGAAAGCTGCTAGTATGTGAGTATTTTAGAGAGAGGAGGCTACAGTAAATGCTGTGTTAAATGTATTATCTGGATATATTTCTGCAGCATCACATTCTAATGGAAGAGTTAAGTCGGAGCAAGAAGGACTTTGAAGCAATCATTCAAGCCAAGAATAAAGAACTGGAACTGACTAAGGTACTCAAAGGAAATTGTGATTTCAATGTCAGTAAATTAGCATTTATTAAGTGTGTACTATGCCAGACACTATGCTAAGCACTGGGGATACAAAGAAAGGGAGAAGACAATCCCTGTCCTCAAAGGAGCTCACAGGCTAGTGGAGACATGTGAACAATTATGTACAAACAAGCTAATATGCAGGATAAATAGTAAATAACTGAGGAAAGGCACTAGAATTAAGATGGATCAAGGGATCTCTTCCTATAGAAGGTGGGATTTGTCTTGGGACTTGAGGGAAGACAGTAGGTGATAAGGGGAGAACACTAGAGAAGATTGGAAAAGTAGGAGAAGCTAGGTAATGGTGGGGTGTGTGTGTGTGTGTGTGTGTGTGTGTTTTGGGGGTAGGGAGTGATATGGTGTGCTTTAGGAAAATCATTTTGGTGACTGACTAGAAAATGAACTGGAATGAAGAGAGACTTGAGGCAGGCCAACCCACCAACTTGCTTTTGCAGTAGACCAGGTGTTAGGAAATGAGATTTGCTGGGTGAGACCTGCACTAAGGTGGTGATGGTATCAGAGGAGAGAAGGTATCAGATTCAAGAATTGTTGCAAAGGTGAAATCAACAGGCTCTAGACATGAGAGGGTGAGAGATTGTGAGAAGTAGAGGACAATGCCTAGCTTTTGAGCCCATAGTGACTGGAAAGATGGTGGTTTCCTTGACAGTAATAGGGAGGTTCGGAAGGCGTTGAGAGTTTGGGGTAGGGTAGGGTTTAGGGGGAAAGATAATTACCTTTTGGAAATAATTGAGTTTAAGCCATATAGGACATCTGGTTTGAGATGTCTAATAGGTTATTGGAGATGTGAGACTGGAGGTTGACAGAGGTTAGGGCTGGATAAATAGATTGGAGAATCTTCAGTATGGAGATGATAATTTAATCCAGGGAAGCTGATGAAATCTTCAAGTGAAATAGTATAGAGAGGAAAAATAGAAGAGGACCCAGGAACAGCCCTGTGGGACTCCCATGGTTAGTGGATAAGAACTGGGTAAAGATTCAGGAAAGGAGCCATCAGACAGGAGAACTAGGATAGAGGGATGTCTTAAAACCTACAGAGACAAGAATATCAAGGGCAGGAGAGTGGTTAATGGTGCTGACGATTTCAGAGCTGTCAGGAGCAATGAAGATTGAGGAAAGGCCATTGGGACAATTGTGAGATCACTAGTAACTTTGTAGAGAGCAGTTTTGGTGAAATGATGAAGTTGGAAGCCAGACGGTAGGGAATTAAGAGTGAGAGAAAAGGAAACGAAGGCACATAATTTGTGTTTGGTTTTTTTTTAGCAATATCCCAGCACCCTACAATGGAACAGTTATTAGAGCAAATACTCTTTCTTCTCCTCAGTGCAGGGGAAATGTCAGTTGTATGGGTCCCAGGAACATTGATTTTTTATTTTTTCCACCAAAAGGCAAACTGCCAGAATGTTGATGCTTACACTCTGTTTAGTACTTTTGTCTCTAGTGGTTAGTTATTCAGTGAGATTAATTCTGGATATACAGTATGGACAGTCACATAGAGATGCTATTTGCAAACATTGGAACTAAGATAACTGAGAAGAAACGGTAGAGAGAAGAAGAAGAGGCCCAGGATAGTACCTTAGGCAGCACCTCCACTTAGTGGTTGGGAAATGGATGATAATCCAAAGGAAATGAATGCAGAGAGAAGAACCAATTTTAGAATAGTATACCTAATCCCAGAGAGGAGGAAAGATCCAGGAGACAGGAAGATCCAGGAGACTTAATTCAAGTAACAGTGATGAATGAGAAAAGGCCATTGGACTTAAAGGTGAGGAGATCATTTGAAACCTTGAAGAGAACAGACTACAAAGGATTAAGAAGTAAATGAGAAATAAGGAAATAGAGGCAGTGAGTATAAACAGGTGCTTTTCCTCTTTAAATTTGGTTGTGAGAGGGGAATGGTTTAAAATGGGGTTGAGGAATTGTAATGTAATGCCAAGCAAAGGCAACTTCCCAAGGTTCAAAATACCAGCATAGGTGCTCTCCATTTTATTCAGTGACCAACCAAGAACAGAGAAGATCAAAACATGACATCATTCAAAATACAGCATTTACTAAGTGTGATTAAATAATCTCCAAGTACTACCCCACCCCAGGACCTTCCATTCATTCAATCAATTACAAAGTCCCTGTTCTAAATACTACTCCACCCCTAGGCTGTACCTTCATTTAGTCCACCACAAAGCCCCTCTTCTCAAATGGAGATTAGTTTCCAAACATAAGTAAAGTACCTTCATTTGTTCAACCATAGAACACAAAAAGGTCAAAAGTTCCCCACCCCTGGATCACAATTGAATCTACCCCAGAGTTACATCAAGTTTAAGCACAGCACTTAATACCCAAATGAAAGTCTTTTCTTCATCTTGACAGGAGGCAAGTTCTCAGCAATCTTAGTTCCTGGGGAGACAAGGCTTAGCAAGGCCACAAGATACATTGCCAGTCTCTTCATTAATTCATCCTCTGTCTGTAGAACAGTCCTAGAACCCCTGAAAACATTAGCAAAACCCTCTCCCAGGATTTCTGTAAACATACAACAAGAAAATCCTTCTTCAGGGCTTCTGAACCAACAGAAAGGTTCCCAGACCCCTGCAACAACACCACTGTCCTTCACCAGTGGACAGTATTCACTCTGTCTGCAGGACAGTCTCCAGACCCCTGCAACAACAGCACTGTCCTTCACCAGTGGACAGTATTCACTCTGTCTGCAGGACAGTCTCCAGACCCCTGCAACAACAGTACTGTCCCTCACCAGTGGACAGTATTCACTCTCTGTCTGCAGGACAGTCTCCAGACCCCTGCAACAACAGCACTGTC
>NW_027187367.1:12696054-12707145 GCF_028583685.1 Petaurus breviceps papuanus
AGTGGACAGTATTCACTCTCTGTCTGCAGGACAGTCTCAGGAGCTCTTAGCCAACAGCAAGGTTCCAGGACTTCTTCAACAAAAGGACTGTCTTTCACCAGTGGACAAATGTGGCAAAACAACATCAAAACAGACAAAGTACCAGCAAAACAGCCATGTCTCCCCAGTCCTTGGCAGCTCAGGGGGCAGGTCTCAAAAGTCCAGGGCAATTCAAAGTGGCCCCCAGCAATTCTCTCAGTCTCTCTCTGCCTCCACGAGGTGCTGCTTCCAAAAAGTTCTTCTGCCTCTCTTTTGTCTCTCCAAAATCTACGTCACCAGCTCCTCCCAGTTCAGGACTCTCTTTTCACATCAACAAGTCCATCCCACAGGTGGGATTAACAAGCTCTGGGTTTTAACACAATCAATTTGAAAACCAAGCCAATACAGGGGAATCTTTATATTCCATTACTATCACAGGAATCTGCAACCTCCAGGCCACATATGACTTTCTAGATCCTTGAATGAGACCTTTAGTCTAAGTTTTATAGAACAAATCCTCTTGTTAAGGGAATTATCTATAAAGTTTGGATTCAGTCAGAGGGTTTCCCTTGAGGACCTAGAGGGCCACCTGTGACTCAAGGCTGAAGGTTCCCCACCCCTGGTTTAAGAAATGACATGTCTAACTTTTTGTTTTAATTTTTTTATTGTGAACATCAGCCAATATTTAATATTCAAAAGACAGAAAAAGAGGATTGTATGTGAAACTGTGGGTTTCTATTCTGTCCGATTTACTTTTTTATTTTTGAAGTTTATATTAAATTTAACATGATAGTCTCAATACCATCATTTTTTTTTTTGTATCACTACTACTGTCAATTCCACTGCCGCTTGTCTTGCCCCAAATAGAAGTCATCCTCTTCAGGTGAATGTTTTTCCTAAGAACAGAGGAGAACTGTGAAAAAGGAGACAGTAAATTGGGAGGGATTGAAGGTAAAAGAAAAAGGATAGCACCGGCTCCCGGTGGATACAAGAAGGGATGGGAGAAAGAGCACACCTAGAGCGGCTGGTCTAGGCCGGGAATCTGCAAAATTTCTGGAATATTTTAGGCTTTAGGCCAAGAAGCAAAACTGAGATTACATAGGTACTTATGTAATGAGAGAAAACACGGATTTCCACGGATTTTTATTGATGAAATTCAACATATAAAAATTGAGTACAATTTTTTGATGTACAGATCTGCTAATGAGAAGGATTAGAATTCTTTTTTGGAGGGTAACTTTTTACTTAATTAGGGTTCCAAATTAGTGTTTCCTGTCATTATCTGTTAATGCTGATCTGTAATTAGGTTTTATGTATTTCATCTTTGAAAATGTGTTTTCACAAAGGTTCTGCCAAATACTGATAACAGTCCATAAGCATATGATTTTAATTGAGCATTTTATTGCTTGATTAGATTCTTCTCTTGATTTTTGCCTTTTAGTGTATCATTACACTGTAGATTAATAACTTTCAATTGAAGGTTAGGTGGAAGCTCCTCAACTTCATACGGGAATGTCTTTTGCATTTGCATCAGCATGAGAATATACTGCTGGAACTGTAGTTTGAGTCAGAAAATAAATTCACTGCAAATCAATGTGGAATTATAGATCTCAAATATTGTTTTAACTTTTGACAGCATGGGAAGTATATAAAGGAGCTAGACATTACCTGTAATTCAGACAACATAACTTGTTCTCAAATTGATTTTATTGCAGCATGTTTCACATATAGACACTGTTTTGCTTTGTAATTTTATGTTGAGTTCATTAGGAAAAATTATCAGTTCTGCAGCAAAAGCCATTCATTGTTCAATGATAGTGGTTTAGGGTAGTTGTTTTCATTCAGAAAACCTCAGTCTTAGTCCTGAGCTCAAAAAATCATAATAAAACTTTTTTTTCCTCTTCTTATTAACATGATGGGTATGTCCGGGTAATAAAATATAAATAAAAATGTCATAGTATGGTGATGCACATGGCACTTGAAATACTGTCATTTTATAATTATGTCACTGTGATTTAGCGTGTGCCAAACAGCATTATGATAGACAGCATATGTGCTCTATCACAACTTCCAACCCTGCCATTGTAGTGAGAAAACAGTGATAGACAATTGTAGCAGCAAGCACCCCAGCGTCCCCAGGGTGGCTGCTCACTCAGGTTCTTAGATCTGCTTTGATAAAGGAAAGCAACTCAAAATGGGTTAATAAGCTTACTTTAATCAGTCAAACATGCATGGTTTACCTAGTTCAGGGGAAAGAGGTCAGCACCCTGAACTTCAGAATATACAGACAGAATTATCAAGACAGAAACAGATCAAGTGGATAGATTTCAAACTGTCTAACCATTACATCCATACCCAATCAACATCTGGGTTTCAAAGCCCGGGGGGGGGGGGGGGGGGGCCCTCTGGACAGCGGCTTCCCAGAATCCAGATCAAATCACAGAACACTTCTCAAAGTGAGCCCCAAAACAAAGCCTCAAATCAGGGTTTATATACCCTTCTCCTGGCTCAGAGAGTGTAACAATCTTATTGACTCACTGGCCAATCAAGAAGTATCTACTGAAAAACAAGCCTCCCACCCCAGGCTCCAGGTGCACTTTAGCCTAGGGGCAGGGAAGATCTTAAAAATTTACATTCCCATTACAATATGTAAACAAATGAGTGTGGCTGTATTCCAATAAAACTTTATTAATGGACACTGAAATTTGAATTTCATATAATTTTCATGTGTCATTTTAAAAATGTAAAAACCATTCTTAGGCCATGGATTTTGCAAAGACAGGCAGCGGGCCAGATATGGCCTGTGAGTCATGATTTGCATAACCGTGATATAGACAAGGAGAGAAGGGCAACTAATTCTGAGGGACCATAGCAAAGAAGAGAATGAGGAATGACATGGTAGGATTCAGAGCTGTAGAATAGGAGAGGAGGAGCTCATAATGAAAGGCCTTTATGTACTTGATTCTGGCAAGGAAAGCTAAATTCTATAAAAAGGATTTTTGTTATTTTAAAGTATATTGGGGGAAAGTTGGGAATCAAAGAAATGGATATAATCACTGCTTAGTATGGATGAAATGATGATAATTAACAGCACTTAGTCAATAAGTATTTACTTATGGGTTAGGAACTGTGCTTAATGCTGGCGATACAAAGAAACACAAAAAAGATAATTCTGAAAGCCTGAAGAAAGGCAAATGTCTTGATTAAAAAAAGAGAGAGAGAGAGAAGACAATAGAATGTGTATATCATAGGCCAGTGATCTCAACTTCAATTTCTGATAGTTACAAAATTGATTTTTTTAGTTATTAAATTGTATCTGTTTTATTGATAACTTTTATTTTTAAGTCACATTTGTTTCTGAACGTGTCTGTCCCTCTCTCCTACCCAGTGAGCTATCCCTGAAGGTATTCTAGACTTCTCTAGTCCCCCACCTCTGTAGAGAAGGGAGAAAGCTATATTTTTTGAAGCCTTCACTGAGGCCAAACTTAGCCATTATCTTTTTTTTTTGTTTGGAGGGGGTAAGGTAGGCCAATTGGGATTAAGTGACTTGCCCAAGGTCACACGGCTAGTTTTTGTGTTGTATCTGAGACTGGATTTGAATTTAGGTCTTCCTGACTGTAGGGCCAGTGCTCTCTTTATTCACTGTGCTACCTAGCCACCCCTTATTCATTATCTTTGAATAGATTATTAAGGAAATGATTATGATGGTAACATCATAGTTTAAAAGAGTACTGGATTCTGAATTAGAGAGAATCAGAGCAGATCCTCACTCTACTCCATTATTTACTCTGTACCTTTGGGTGAGCCTCTAAGCCTTGGTTTCTGAGGATCTGTAAAGTAAAAGGGGGGAGGAGGGAAGCAGTGCTACATACTTAGTCTATGCAATTTCTGATCATGTAGAAAAGGAAGCATGGTTTTCTAGGGAATAGGTCATGCCACAGTAGCCTATTGACTTTTTTTTTTGGAAAAAGTTACTAAAGTAGATCTGGAGAATACTGTAGATAGTTTAACCTAGATTTTAGCAGTGTTCTTTTTCTTAGGGAAAAATTGGAGAAATGTGGGATAGATAGTAATAATACTTGATGGATTCAGAACTAATTGGTCAGCCCCAAGAATAGTTAATATCAACTTGGCAGGAAGTCTCCAGTAGAATACCTCAGGGATTTGTGTGTGGCTTTGTGCTGTTATTAATAATGTTGTTGATGATTTGGATGAAGGCAAAGATATACTTAGATTTCCAAATAACACAAAGCTAGAAGGTAGGAGAGAATCAATTTCCAAAAAGATCTCTGAATGGGCTGGAATATTGGATTGAATCTAATAAGATGAAATTTAAGTATGATAAATATAGAGTCTTTCACTCAGGTTTAAAAAAATCACCTTTGCAAGTACAAGATGGTTAAGTCAGCATACTTACTTATAAAGCAGTTTGTATGGGAAAAGACCTAGGAGTTTTTAGTGATTGAAAGCTCAATATGAGTCAGCAAAGGGATAAACAGCCCAAAAAAGCTCATGTTGTCTTGGATTACATTGAAGAGAATAGCTTCCAGGAATGAGAAGGCAATAGTTCCACTGTACTCTTCCCTGCAAGGCATGTCTGGGGGACTGGTTCTCTTGTGGGTACCACAATTTAGGATGATGATAAAATGGAGTATCCAGAGAAGAGGATCCAGGATAGTGAAAGGCCTTCATTCCATACTGCATGAGGATTGGTTGAAGAAACTGGGGATGTTTACTCTTGACAAGAGATTACCTGGGGATGAGAAATGGGTGACTGAGGGAAGGGGGCACAATATATGAAGAGATATGATATAGAAGAGGGATTATATTTGTTGTGGTTGTTCCTTGAAGACAGAACTAAAGGAGCAATGGATGGTATTTAAAAAGAAGTCAGTTTTGTGTTTGACGTCAGAAGAAAACTTTCTTAAGCAATTAGAGCTTTCTTAAAGTGGAATGAGCTCCTTTAGGAGGTGTTGGATTCTTCTTAATTATTGAAGGTTTTCAAGCAGAAGTCAAATGATCATTTGTCAGATATATTTTAGTAAGGATTCATTTTAAGGTATAGGTTGAATTAAATGTATGCTGAAAGGCCTTCCAGTTCCAAAACTCTTATTTCTTTTTTAAATTTTTTTTCAAAACTCTTATTTCTGTGACTGTTTACAAATAACCTTTTCTCCTGTTACATTATTAGCACCTTGAGATCAGGATTTGTGTCCTCTATCTTGATATCCTTAGTACCTAAAAGAATATCTATGTATCCTAGGTTATTAATATTTTTTTTCACTTAAAAAATAAATTTCTTACTGAGTCTTTTTTCCATATCAGTCCCTTCCCAATGGAACTCTCCATTGTAACAAATAAAATGAAAAATTCTCCATACATATCTAACAACATATGCTCCAATCTGTTTATTTTTTAATAAATTTTTATTGATTTTTTTATAGCACCATAATTTCACTTAATATTTGCTCCCTTCCCAGAGAGTCATCTCATATAACAAATAATTTTTATATAAAAAACAAAAGAAAATCAATACAACTGATCAATACATTGAAGAATTACGAATATATATGCATTATAAAACACTTGTGGACTTACCACCCTGCAAAGCAGTGGAAATGTCTTCTTATATCTCTTCTTTTTGAGCCATATATACTCTTTGTTATTTTACAGTATTAATTTGTATAAGTCTTTCCATATTTTTCTGTATTCATCACATTTGCCATTTCTTATAGCATTGATTACATTCATGAATCCCAGTTTGTTTAGCCATTTCCCATTCAGTGGGCATCTGCTTTGTTTACAATTCTTTGCTATCACAAAAAATGCTACTATAAATATTTTGGTGTATATAGAAACTTTCTTATCATTGGCCTCCTTGGAGTCTAAGTTTAATAATAGAATCTTTGGGTCAGGTGTATGGATATTTTGTCACTTTATTTGCATAATTCCTAATTCCTTTCCCGAATGTTTGTATTGATTCACAGCTCCACAAACAATTCTCTTACAGTACTCATTTCCAACAGTTCCTCCTACATTGACTATTCACATCTTTTGTCGTGTTTGCTAATTTGCAGGGTATAAGGTAAAACCATAGATTTGTTTTGATTTTCATTTCTCTTATTATTAATGATATGGAGCATTCTTTCATCTGATTGTCAATAGTTTGCAGTTCTTCTTTTGAGAACTGTTCATATCCTTCTTCCATACACTTCTTTTGGTCTTATAAATATGGATGCATGTGCATATACCTATACTCACATATGTATGTGCACATATATATGTATGTATATATGTGTAAGTATCTGTTAGTTGTTTCTTTATCTTGGATATTAAGTCCTTAATCAGAAAAATTTGATACAGGAAAAAAAGTTTTTCCCATTCAACTACTTTCCTTCTTATTCTAGGTGTATTCATTTTGTTTGTGAAGAAGCTTTTCAGTTTCATATAATCAAAGTTATCTTTCTTTTGCAATTGTTTCTGTCACTTGTTTAATTAAGAATACATTTCCTACCCATAGCTGTGAGGTATATGATGTTTTTCTTTAATTTTTTTTTTTAAAGCAGTTGGAGTTAAGTAACTTGCTCAAGGTTACAGGGCCAGTTATTTCTGGGTGTGGTGCTAAGTATCTGAGCCCGGATTTGATCCCCATGTCATCCTGACACTGGGGCTGGTGCTCTTACTCACTGTGCTACCTGGCTGTCCCTTAATTTTTTAATAGTATGATCTTTAACATTTATTTTATTTTTTTATTAAATTGATTTGTTTATTTACTTTTAGTTTACAACATTCAGTTCCACGGTCCCTTCAGTTTCAAATTTTCTCCCCCTGCCCCCATCATGGTGGCATGCACTCGAATATAGGATCTACAAATATCTTCACATTGATCATTAGTCAGGTTGTAAAGAAGGATTATAACTGATGGAATGATCAGTGGGAAAGAGGAAACAAAACAAGAAAAAGAAACACAGCAAGTAGTTTCAATTTGCATTCAGACTCTGCATCTTTTTCTCTGGATGTGGATATCTCTTTCAATCATGAGTTTTTTGGAGCTGTCTTATAACCTTACATTGCTGAGAGGAGCCCAGTCTATTGAAGTTAGTCATCACATATGTTGTGTCTGTGATTGTGTACAGATTTCTCCTGGTTCTGCTCTTCTCGCTCAGCATCAGTTTATATAAGTCTCTTCAGGTTATTATGAAGTCCATCTGATCCTCATTTCTTATAGCACAGTAGTATTCCATTACATTCATATACCACAACTTGTTCAGCCATTCCCCAATTGAGGGGCATCCCCTTGATTTCCAATTCTTTGCCACCACAAAAAGAGCCGCTATAAATATATTTCTACATATGCATCCTCCTCCCACTTCTCTGATCTCTGTGGGGTATAACCCTAGAAGTGGTATTGCTGGGTCAAAGGGTATGCACTTATTTATAGTCCTTTGGTCATAGTTCCAGATTTTTCTCCAGAATGGCTAAATCAGTTCACAACTCCTCCAACAATGCATTAGTGTTCCAATTTGTCCATATCCTCTCCAGCATTTATTGTTTTCTGTTTTGTCATCTTAGCCAATATGATCTTTAATATTAAGGTCATATCCATTTAGAATGTATTGTAGAATATGGTATAAGGTATTGGTGTAAACCTAATTTCTGTCCAACAGCTTTCCAATTTTCCCGCAAGTTTTTTTTTTTACTGAATAGTATGTTATTTCTTTAGTAATTTATGTTTTCCAGCTTATCAAACACTAGTTTATTGAGTTCCATTGTTTCTGATTCTCCTTTGTATAGTCTGTTCCATCATTTTACTGCTCTTTTTAAGTTAAAACCAGGTGATTTTGATGAATGTTACTTTGTAATATAGTTTGAGCTCTGGAAGAACTAGTCCCCCTCTGTCCATTCCTCTTTTATTTATTTCCGATACTATTCTAGATTAAAAAATTTTTTTTCCAAATGAATTTTGTTACTATTTTATCAAGTCCTGCTAAGTAGCCCTTTGAAAATTTGATTGATATAGCATTAAATCAGTAAATTAACTTGGGTGATTTTGTCATTTTTATAATATGGGCATGTTCCGCTTTGAGCACTGAATATTTTTCCAGTTTGTGTTGTTTTATATTTCTTTAAGGACCATTTGGTAATTGAATATGTGAATATTTGGTGTGGTTTCTAATATTGATCTCCAAGTTAGTTTATGAATTTTTTAATTTTTTGGAATAGGATTTCCTTTTCTATTGTTGTCTGTTGTGTTTTGTTATTATTATATAGAAATACTATCGATTATGAAGGGTTTATATTGTAGCCAACAAAACTTTTGCTAAAGCTTTTGTCTCAGTGAATATCTCTGCTGGTTCCCTGTGATTTTCTAAGTAGACCATAATATCATCAACAAAATAGTCATTGTTTTGTCAACTCTTACCTACCTTTATGCCTTTAATTTCCATCTCTTTTCTTATTCTTATTACTAGCATTTCCAAAACTGTGTCAAGTAATCATAGAGCTGTCATCCTTGCTTTACTTCAAATTTATTGTGAAAGGTTCTGGTGTACCCCTGTTGCATGTGATGTTTGCTTTTGATTTTAGGTAGATACTTTTCACATATATATTTTTAAAAGGATCCCTCTGGGGGCGGCCAGGTAGCACAGTGAGTAAGAACACCAACCCCAGAATTGGGATGACCTGGGATCGAATCCGGGCTCAGATACTTATCACCACACCCAGAAATAACTGGCCGTGTAACCTTGAGGAAGTTACTTAACCCCAATTGCTTAAAAAAAAAAAAAGGATCCCTCTGTGCTTATACTTTAAAGGTTTTTTAACATAAATGAGTATTGAAATTTATCAAAAGCTTTCCCCACATCTTTTGAGAAAATCATATGGTTTTGGATATTTCTTATTTTAATATAACTAATTATAGTGATTATTTTCCTAATTGTTAAACCATTTGTGCATCTCTGGTATATCCAGTGTGGTCATAATGAATGTAGTCTTATTTGACAGGATTTTACTTAAAACTTTTGAATTGATATTCATTGAATTGATATTGGTCTGTAGTTCTCCTATGTTGTTTTTTTTTTCCTTCCCTGGTTTAGTTATTTGTCTTATTATGGGAATCTAGTAGCTTTCTTAGTTTTTGAGAATAGTTTTTGTATTACTGACACTAATTGTTCTTTAAAAGTCTGATAGAATTTTCCTTTGAATCTATCAGGACTCAGTAAATTTTTGTTAAATGCAGTTGGCTTAAATCTCTCTCCCTTTTTTTTTAAGCAATCGGGGTTAAGTAACTTGCTCAAGGTTACACGGCCAGTCATTTCTGGGTGTGGTGCTGAGTATTTGAGCCCGGATTTGATCCAGGTCATCCCGACACTGGAGCCGGTGCTCTTACTCACTGAGCCACCTGGCCGCCCCTAAGCAATTGGGTTTAAGTAACTTGCTCAAGGTTACACGGCCAGGTGTTTCTGGGTGGGTGCTAAGTGTCTGAGCCCGGGATTCGATCTCCAGGTCTTCTCAACACTGGAGCCAGTGCTCTTACTTGCTGTGCTACCTGGCCGCCCCAATCTCTTATAGCATTATTTTAATCCAGTGGTTGAGACAACTGAAGTTGAGGGAGGTTTAATATCCCACCCAGGATGACACACCCATAAGTAGTAGAAGATAGAATAGACCCCAGGTCTTTTGCCTTCTAGTACAGTGTTCTTGGCAAAGAATGTACCATGTAGATAGCTAGCTCTTTAATAACCTGCTTCTGGTGTAGTGTTTCATCATTGTTCAGGAATAAGTATGTTTCTTGAAAACCAAGGTTTTTACTAATTCTAAACTTGGAATAAATATGCTTATTGTCTTGCTTTAGTGTGTACAATATTAAAGTACCATCTCATATTTCTAATGAATAGGAATATCAGCCTGCAAAATAGTTTCCTACCTTTTTAATTTTACATGGAGAAGAAAAATTAAAGTTTTATTTAAAAAGGAAAAAAATGGAAAGAAATAAAAAAAAAATATAAGTCAAGGAAGACCTACATTTAGTATGACTTTTGAGAAGTATTAACTCTTAGAAGTGGGCTGTTCCATTTGAATCATTTTACATTTTGGCTTTTTTTAAATAGAATTTTATTTAATTTTATTTATTGCTCTTTTGGAGCGGGGAAGGTAGGGCAGTTGGGGCTAAGTGACTTGGCCAAGGTCACATGGCTAGTTTGTGTTAAGTGTATGATACCAGATTTGAACTCAGATCGTCCTGACTCCAGGGCTGGTGTTCTATTCACTGTGCCACCTAACTGCCCCATCATTTCAGCTTTTTAACTCACTTCCTGTCTTGCTTAATCAGTAATCAATCAGTAATTCTTTTAGTGATAAAAAAAAAAAATTCTTCTAGTAATAAATAGGGTTGTATACTTTTGCAGGAAGAAAAAGAGAAAGTGAGAGCACAGAAGGAAGAGGTTCTAAACCAGATGAATGATGTGCTAGAAAATGAGCTTCAATGCGTCATTTGCTCGGAACATTTCATTGAGGTAATAACAAGGAATAGGAACTCTTCACCCTCCTATCCCACCCGCTGGCAAAGCCTCATCTGGGCTGTACACTTAGCTGTTGTGTGTGTTTGTTTTTAGGCAAATAAAATAAGCATTTATGTATACAAGGTACAATAAAAGAATGAGATTGTATATGAAACTGCAAACCTCTAACACATATATTTTGTTTTTCTTTCTAAGTATGTAATAAATTTGATGTATGTAGCAGCAAGCACCCCAAGAGTCCTCAGGGTTTGCAGCTACCACAGGTTCTTGGATCTGCTTTGTTAAAGGAAAGCAACTCAAAATGGGTCAACAAGCTCACTTTAATCAGTCAGACATATATCGTTTACCTTGTTCAGGAGAAAAGGTCAGCACCCTGAACCTCAAAGTATACAGGCATAATTATCAAGACAGAAACATCAAATAGACAGATTTCCAAACTGTCCAACCATTACATCCATACCCAGCCAACATCTGGGTTTCCACATTCTGGGTTTTTCAAAGCCGGGGGACTCTCAACAACGGCTTCCCAGAATTCAGATCAAATCACAGAACA
>NW_027187367.1:12707155-12859535 GCF_028583685.1 Petaurus breviceps papuanus
TTAGCCTAGGGGCAGGGAAGATCTTTAAAATTTACATTCGCATTACAATGTATGACCTTCAGAGCTATCCTGATTTCATTTTGGGGGGCAACCCATTTTCTATTCTACCTCTTCCTCTTACCTCTATCCCCTTCAGATTTAAAAAAAGAAAAGAAAAACTCTTTTTTTAATATATGCATAGTCAAGCAAAACGAAGTCCTACATTGTCTATGTCCAAAAATATATGTCTCATTCTGCACCTTGAGTCCATTAGAAAGTGGGTCGTATGCTTCATTAACTGCCCTGTGGAATCATGGTTGGTTATTACATTTATCAGACTTCATAAGTCTTTCAAAGTTCTTTGTCTTTACAATGTTGTTGTTAGTGTGTAAGGTTTTTGTTTGTTTGTTTTTTTAAGCAATTGGGGTTAAGTAACTTGCTCAAGGTTACACCACCAGTTATTTCTGGGTGTGGTGCTAAGTATCTGAGCCCAGATTCGATCCCCAGGTCATTCCAACACTGGGGCCGGTGCTCTTACTCGCTGAGCCACCTGGCCGCCCCTAAGCAATTGGGGTTAAGTAAGTTGCTCAAGGTTACAGGGCCAGGTGTTTCTGGGTGGATGCTAAGTGTCTGAGCCTGTATTCAATCCACATGTCATCCCGACACTGGAGCCGGTGCTCTTACTTGCTGTGCTACCTGGCCGCCCCAATATTTGTTCTCTCTCTCTCCCTTTTTTTTTTTTTTGGCCTTTTGGAGGGCAATTGGGGTTAAGTAACTTTCCCAGGGTTACATGGCCAGGTGTTTCTGGGTGGATGCTAAGTGTCTGAGCCCGGATTTGATCCCCAGGTCATCCCGACACTGGGGCCGGTGCTCTTACTCACTGTGCTACCTGGCCGCCCCTGTAAGTTGTTTTCTTATATCTGTTCACTTCACCTGGCAGCAGGTCATACAGATCTTCCCTAGTTTCTCTGAACACCCTCATTTTGTCATTTCTGGGTTATTTTGTTCATTTTTTTCATTTCTTATGGTACAATATTATCACTTTACCTTGATATGCCATAAATTTGTTCTACCATTCTTCAATTGATGGCCACTCTCTTAGTTTTCACTTCTTTGCTATAATCAAAAAAAGAAAAGAGCTGCCATATGTGTGAGTTTGTAGCCCACTAAAAGCACTAAATCCTCTTGAAAACAACCACTGTCTATCCAATGACTCCTCCATTTTGCACTGACGAAATTGGGGGTTTTTTACCCAAGAGTAAAACTTTACATTTATTCCTATTGAATTCATCCTATTTATATTCAGTCCAATATTCTAGCTTCTTGATATCTTTTTTCATCCTATTGTTAGTATTCCTTTTGGTTTTTTGTCATCTGAAAATGTGATGGGCATGCCATCTATGCCTTTGTTCCAGTCATTGATAAAAATATGTTAAGTGGCCTAATACCAAAGCATAGATCCCTGGGACCCCACTGAAGATCCCATAACATGTTGACTTTGCACCAGTAACAGAGCTGCTCTTTGAGTCTAGCCATCCACTCAGTTTTGAATGCATTTAATTGTATTATTTCATAGCTCATCTTTTATACATAAAAAGTATGAGATGCTTTACTTCACTGAGTTCTAAATAATGCCTACATAGAGCATTCCACTCATCATAAATTTAATAATCCTGTCAAAAAAGAACATGAGGTTAGTCTGGTATGATTTGCCCTTGATGAAGCCATGTTGGGTCTTTGTAATCAATCATACCTTCTCTTTTCAGATGTTTGCCAACTCTCTCTTTATGCATTCTAGAATATTCCCATAGAATATCAAACTCAGGGGCGGCTAGGTGGTGCAGTGAACAGAGCACTGCCCTGGAGTCAGGAGGTACTAAGTTCAAATCCGGCCTTAGACACTTAACACAAAAAACTAGCCATGTGACCTTGGGCTAGTCAAGCCCAGTTGCCCTCCAAAAAGAAAAAAAAAAAAGAACATCAAACTCACTGGCTTTAGAAAATCATCGGCTTTTTTTTTTTCTTTTGGAGGGCAATTGGGGTTAAGTGACTTGCCCAAGGTCACATGACTAGTAAGTGTGTCGAGTGTCTGAGGCCAGATTTGAACTCAGATCCTCCTGACTCCAGGGCAGTGCTCTATTCACTGCACCACCTAGCTGCCCCCATCCTTGGCTTTTTGTTGTTGTAATTTAGTTGTTTCAGTTGTATCTGATTCTTTGTGATTCCATTTGAGATTTTCTTTCTTTCTTTTTTTTTATTAAAGCAATCAGGGTTAAGTAACTTGCTCAAGGTTACACAGCCAGGTGTTTCTGGGTGGCTGCTAAGTGTCTGAGCCCGGATTTGATCCCCAGGTGATCCCAACACTGGAGCTGGTGCTCTTACTCGCTGTGCTACCTGGCAGCCCCTTGAGATTTTCTTAGTAAAGATACTTAGTAAAGTGGTTTGCCATTTCTTTCACCAGCTCATTTTACAGACAAGAAAACTACAGCAAACAGGGTTAAGTGACTTGCCCAGGGTTATGCAGCTAGTGAGTATCTGAGGCTGGATTTGAACTCAGGAAGATGAGTTCCT
This sequence comes from Petaurus breviceps papuanus, assembly GCF_028583685.1. NCBI lineage: Eukaryota > Metazoa > Chordata > Mammalia > Diprotodontia > Petauridae > Petaurus > Petaurus breviceps. Next base: position 12,709,706 of record NW_027187367.1, read on the forward strand.
GATTCTAGGCCCAGCATTCTCTGCACTGTGCTGCTTAGCTGCCCTCTTGGCTTTTCACTTTCCCTAAAATTCTGTATCCAAATACTTCCCAAGTTTTGTCTGTCTATCCTGTCTCCACATTACCTCTTAAATCTTTCTCTTCTCATTCCCCCTCTCAGTCCCTAATCACCTCCCACCTACACTATTGCAGTAGTTTCCTTCATTGATTATTTTGCTTCTATCTAGTGTCTCCCCTCTCCAATCCATCTTCCTCATAGCTACCAAATTAATATTCCTAAAACACAGATCTCCCTTCTCAAAACAAATGCTCTCTTGCTGAAAAATCATAAGTGGTTACCTGTTGCCTCTAGGGGAAAATACCAAGTTGCCATTTAAAGTTCTCTACAATATGGCTCCCACCTAAATTCATTTTTTTTCTTTTGTTGTTATTATAAACTTGAAAAACAACAAACATTATTTTTCCCTATACAAAAGAAAAAGGAGATTTGTCATTTCTTTTTTTTATTTTTTCATTTCTTATGGCACAACATTCTATCTTTACCTTCATATACCATAAATTTGTTCAACCATTCTTCATCTGATGGCCACTCTCTTAGTTTTCACTTCTTTACTATAACCAAAGGAAAAAAAGCTGCTATATGTGTATGTAGATTCTTTTCCTGTTGAATCTCTATTACATACATCTTTGTTGTTGTTTTTAAGTATATAATAAATACTATATGGAAATTCCAAATCTGTCTTGCTTATCCCTTTCTCCCTTTGAATTTCCTTTTTTCTTATTTTGAACTTGCTTTTTTTTTCTATTTATTAAAAAAAAATCCTTAATTGACACTCTTTTTCTTCTTTCTTTGTTGTGGTATCACTGTCACTTTTCTATCTCTTCCCCTTCATAAATCTCTCTCTTTTCCCAAAATAAAAACCCGGACTTGAAATAAGTATAATCAACCAAAATAAATCCACACATTGGGAATTTCATTAAATGTATATCTCATTGTGCACCTCTAGCCTTATCACTCTAATTGTGAATCTATGTCTTTAATCAGAAAATGGTTCAAGATGTGTTTGAACACAGTCCTGGGATTGATTCTTACGTCCTACAAAGTCCTGGCTGACCTGGTTGGGCAGTCACCACTTAACCGATCATTATCGATGATAATCTGATTTGCCTGACAGACTTACTCATCATATTGTTTCTTTTTCTGTTGAAAAAACATCCAAATAGCTACACATGTACAACCTGTACTGAACTGCTTATCTTCCCAGTAAGGGTGGGTGACAAGGGAAGAAGGGAATGAGTCTGGAATTCAAAGTTTTAAAATCAATTGTTTAAAGTATATATATAAATACCGTCATCAATATTATTTTACTTGTAAATGGGAAACAAGATATACAGGCACATAGGCCCTACTGGAAAGTTGGAGGGAGTGGATGGGAGAATATATGGGAGAGAGCAGATTGGAGGAGGGGATATCCAGTGGGATCGCTATTTTGGGGTGGTGGGTAGAGGAAAAATGCTGAGAAAATTTGTAACTCAAAATCTTGCGGAAATGAATGATGTAAACTAGAAGTTAATAAAGCATTTGATAAAAAAAAATTTTTTTAAATAAAAATACAATCAAAAAAAAGAAAAGAAAAAGAAAAACATCCAAGAGCGAGATTCCTGATGCCTTCCTCCTTGCCCTTTTTAGGCTGTCACCTTGAATTGTGCCCACAGCTTTTGTTCCTACTGCATCAATGAGTGGATGAAGCGAAAAGTGGAATGTCCCATTTGTAGACAAGATATTGAATCTAAAACTCGCTCCCTAGTGCTGGACAACTGTATCAGCAAGATGGTTGAGAAACTGAGCTCTGAAATGAAAGAGCGACGAGAAATTCTCATTAATGAAAGAAGAGGTAAGGAGGGAAGGGAAGGCTTCTGAATGCATGAGGTATGAGGAGCCTGATATCTTAGCACAGCGTATTCAGTATTTAAATAACATGGAAGAGGGGCGGCCAGGTGGCTCAGTGAGTAAGAGCACCAGCCCCAAAGTGGGGTGACCTGGGATCGAATTTGGGCTCAGATACTTAGCACCACACCCAGAAATAACTGGCCATGTAACCTTGAGCAAGTTACTTAACCCCAATTGCTTTAAAAAATAAATAAATAAATAAATAACATGGCAGACATGGGAAAATGGTTCATTTTATTTATTCAACAAACTTTTGTAAAAATGCTTACCTTTGTAGACATACCATAAATATCTGAGACATAGTTCCCACTTTTTTTTTAAACTTTAATTTATTAATTTGTTTGTTTCCTTTTAGTTTACAGGATTCAATTCCACAATTCCTTGAATTTCACATTTTGTCCCCCTCCCTCTCCTCTCCCCCATGGCGGCTTATTATCAAGTATAGGATCTGTAAATACTTTCACATTATACAATGGTCAGGTTATAAGGATGGATTGTACCAGCTGGAATGAAAAATGGTAAAGAGGACATAAAATCAAATAAGAGAACAAAAAAAATCTGGTATTTTGCTTCCACCTGGATATAATTTTAGTTCTTTCTAGTTCTTTCTCTGGATGCACGTTTTTCTCTCCATCATGCGTCTTTTGGGATTGACTTATATCCCTGTATTGTTGAGAAGAGTCCAGTCTATCAAAGTTGGTCATCACACATACGTTGTGTCTGTAATTGTGTACAAATTCCTCCTGGTTCTACTCTTCTCACTCAGCATCAGTTCTTTTAAGCCTCTCCAGGTAAATATGAAGACCGCCTGCTCCCCGTTTCTTATGGCGCAATAGTATTCCATAACATGCGTATATACCACAACTTGTTCAGCCATTCCCCAATTGATGGGCACCCCCTTAATTTCCAATTCTTTGCCACCACAAAAAGAGCTGCTATAAACATTTTTGTACATATGGGTCTTTCTCCCATTTCTATGATCTCTTTGGGATATAACCCTAGGAGTGGTATTGCTGGATCAAAGGGTATGAAAGTATTTATAGCCCTTTGGGCATAATTCCAGATTGCTCTCCAGAAAGGCTGGATCAGTTCACAACTCCACCAGCAATGCATTAGTGTTCCAGTTTGCCCACATCCTCTCCAGCATTTGTCATTTTCCTGTTTTGTCATCTTAGCCAATCTGACTGGTGAGATGTGGTACCTCAGAGTTGTTTTGATTTGCATTTCTCTAATCAATAGTGAATTAGAGGATTTCTTCATGTGCTTATAGATAGCTTTAATTTCTTTCACTGAAAACTGCCTGTTCATATCCTTTGACCATTTATCAATTGGGGAATGACTTGTATTCTTATGCATTTGATTCATTTCTCTGTATATTTTAGAGATGAGTCCTTTGTCAGAGACATAGGTTGTAGAGATTCTTTCCCAATTTCCCACCTCCCTCTTAATCTTGGTTACATTGGCTTTATTTGTACAGAAACTTTTCAATTTCATGTAGTCAAAATTATCCATTTTACATTTTATAATGTTCTCTAATTCCTGTTTTGTCATAAAGTCATTCCCTCTCCACAAGTCTGATAGGTAAACTATTCCTTGTTTTAGCAGACTGCTTACAGTATCAACCTTTATACCTAGATCATGAACCCATTTAGACTTGATTTTGGTATATGGTGTTAGATAATGGTCTATGTCCAGTTTCTGCCATACTATATTCCAGTTTTCCCAGCAGTTTTTGTCAAACAGTGAGTTCTTATCCCAAAAACCAGGGTCTGGGGGTTTATCAAACAATACATTACTGTAGTCGTTGACTTCTGAATCTCGTGTGCCTAATCTATTCCATTGATCTACTTCTCTATTTCTAAGCCAGTACCAGGTAGTTTTGATGACTGCTGCTTTATAGTACAGATTGAAATCTGGTAAAGCTAGTCTACCTTCCCTAGCATTTTTTTTCATTAATTCCCTTGATATTCTGGACCGTTTATTCTTCCAGATGAATTTTGTTACTATTTTTTCTAACTCTATAAAGTAGTTTTTTGGTAAATTAATTGGTATGGCACTAAATAATTTAATTTAGGTAAAATTGTCATTTTCATTATATTAGCTCTACCCAGCCATGAGCAATTGATATTTTTCCAATTAGTTAGATCTGACTTTATTTGTGTGAAAAGTGTTTTGTAGTTATGATCATACAGGTCCTGGGTATAGTTCCCACTTTTAAGCTGCATATAATCTGACTCTTTTCCACAAGAGTTGGAGGCGGGAATGATTCTAGTCTTCTGTTGTTGACTAATTTCCAAATTAGATTTAGGATTAAATTTCTCTTAATTGCAAATGCGCACACAGTCACGGGTATGTGTGCGTGCACACACACACACACACACACACACCACTTACTGTCTTGTTTTATATTCAGCAATGTGTATCACTATCAAGTTTATGCATTATATACAAGTATATGGATTTATTTATTAGTGACAAATGCATAAATTTTTATTTGGAATTCCTACTCAGATGCAAATGATTGTCTGCATTAATGCAATTTTCATCTACTTCATCAATGTAAATTTACATATATGTGCATGTATGTATATATGTAGGAGAAAAACTCATTAGTAAAGCATTTGAAGTTATAATTAACATTATATAATTTGATTCTTATAACCATTCTGTGAGGTACTAGGGTACCTAATGATCCCATTTTGCCAGTGAGGAAACCCAGACCCAATCTTTCATCAGTTGTCAAAAATGCTCCCCTCCTTTTGGGTTATATATTCTGAAGGGAGAGAGCAGGGAACAGGGATGCCCTTAAGCTACATTTTAAAAGAGGGGAAACCTGCCTTTGATGTCTTTCTATTTCCTAATGTTTTCTTCACCCTGTTTCTTTCTGGTTGTCTAAAGTCCCTTACAATGATGGTCCTACACAGACTTTTCCCCTACTCCCAGCAAAGTATCTTGCTTGGAAATTATTTCTTCTTTCTTCCTATTTGCCTTCCCCATGCTACACACCTCTGTCCCCAATAAAAATGCATCTTGGGGCCATGGAATGATTTTAGCCAGATGTAAAGAGAAAAGCAAATCTGATTAAACAATTCACTGTATGTGATATCCCACCAGCTCTCCCAGAGGCATCTTCATTTTTTAAATAATGCTTATTCCCTAGGATTTAATTAATGGTATTTCAAGAGATTGGAGGTGGGTTTGGAATGTATTATGTGACCTGATAGAAAAGCCTAGAAAACTGTCCCTCTCCTTGGCGTATAGGTGTTAACCTGTCAGCAAGAATTTGTGAAATGCATATTATACCTTTCTGTGTATATGTACACACACACAGACACTTGCATCATCATGAATAGCTGGGAGAATGCGGCAAAGGCTCATGTAGGAGCTGGTACTTGAACTGAACTTTACAGGAAGTTAGTCATTCTTAGGGAAGCAGAGGTAAAGATACATACTCAAGGTATGGTGGGGTGAAGGGGGAGCCACAATGTGAGCAGAAGCCTAGCAGCAGGAGATTGAATGAGGAGCAGAAGAAAGCCAGTTAGGCTGGACCATAGAGTGAAGGTCGAAAGGATAAATTGGAACCAGATTATAAAAGGTTTTAAATGCCAATTGAAAGAATTTATATTTCATCTTAGTGGTAATAGGTTACTATTGCAAGGGAATAATTTGGTCAGAACTGTAGTGTAAGACTATTGATCTGAATGGAGGGGAAGAATAGAAAGGCAAAAGGGAATGGGTCAACCTTATTCCTATTGAATCTGGCTTGAGGAGGGAGGGAAATACACACTAAATAGGGTATCTCACCCTCCAGGAGAATAGGGGGGGAGTGGGATGTGAGGGGGGATGATGGAAGGGAGGGCAGGCTGGGGGGGAGGGAAGTTGGAAGTACCCACTTGTGAAAAGGGACAGGATCAAATAGAGAATAGAACAAGTGGGAGGTGGGATAGGAGGGAGGGAAATATAGTCAGTCTTTTACAATACATCTACTATGTTATTGTTTTGCATTAGCCGCACATGTACAACCTATACTGAACTGCTTGTCTCCCCAGTGGGGGTGGGTGGCAGGGGGGGAAGGGAATGAATCTGGAATTGAAAGTCTTAAAAATCAAATATTCAAATATATATATATGTGTGTGTGTGTGTGTGTGTGTGTATATATACTCTTATTAATACCATCTTACATGTTATTAAGAAAAAAAAAAGATATACAGGCACTGAGGCACAGAGATCCACTGGAAAAGTTGAAACGGGTATGGGAGGAAATATGGGAGAGAGCAGTTTGGAGGAGGAGATATCCTGTGGGACTGCTGTTTTGGGGCGATGGGTGAGGGAAAAACGGGGAGAAAATTTGTAACTCAAAATCTGGTGGAAACGAATGATGTCAATCAGAAGTTAATAAAGCATTAAAAAAATAAATTTAAAAAAAAAGAAAGGAAAAAAAAAGTTTATGTCCCTTAGATAACTTGAAATAAAGACTGTAAAATTAGAGGATATTAAAAAAAGAAAGAAATTGAAAAAAAAAAAGACTATTGATCTGGCAGCTGTGTGGAGGGTGGAGTGGAGAGGAGAGGGACTTTTAGGTAGGGAAACCTGTGAGGCAGGTATTGTAGTAGTCCAGACTAGGGAAGATAAGATACCAAACTAGAGTAGAAGCTTTGTGAGAAAAGGAGGATGGAGGTAAGTGATGTTACGGTGGTAGAATAAACCAGACCTGGCAGCTGATTGGATATATGGGGTGAAGGAAAATGAGGAATCCAGGACGATGCTGGTGTCTTTTGAGGGGACTCAGAGCAGCTTCTTGTCCTTCTCAGTACCACTTTTGCCTCCTTTGCTTGTTCTTCATATCTGTTGACATAGTTCCCAGCCCAGACCTGGAACCAGCACTGCTACTTTTTATCTTTTGATGATGGGACTATAAATTTAGTTCAATTCCACAAATATTTACTAAGCACCTACTGCTTTCTGGGCAAGTACCTTAACCTTTCTGTGTCTCAGTTTCCTTATTTGAAAAATGAGGATGTTTGGACTTGATGACCTCTAAGGTCTTTGCTAGCTCTCAATCTATGATCTGTGATTTGATCTATGTATTATTTATTTTTTTAACTCTACCAGCTCCTGGTACATGGCATAGAAAGATGTATGTATAGAGTAGGTAGATAAATAGCTTTGATTTGGGTTACTAATTCCACAGGCTGTTGCCTTGGGTAAGATATTGTTGACCTTCTTAGGATCAAGTCTTGAAAAAGCCATCTGTGTTCCCAGCCCCACCTGAATAATTATTTTGCCTTTTAGGGTTGGGGAGGGATCAGAAGAATTAAGCTGTCAGTATTATTGACCTCTTCTTCAACCCATTTAGTAAATTATTTTGATATATTATAGTATCATAGATTAGACCTGGAAGCTCTCATAGTCCAGTCCTTTCATTTTACATATGAGGAAGATGAGGCCCATAGAAGTTGTCACTTGCCCAAAGTTGTACAGGTATTAAGTTGCAAAGCTAGAATTCAAAGCCAGGTCCTCTTATTATAAATTCATTGCTTTTTCCACTGTACCACTCTTCCTTCCGATAGCCTCTTCTACTTGCTATCTGTATAGCAAACAGGTTATGTCCTCTGCAATCATGGTTATTCATTTCATTGGTCAGAGTTCCTAAGTCTCTCAAAGTTATTTGTCGTTATAAAATTGTTATTCTTGTTCTCCTGGTTCTGCTCACTTCACTCTGCATCAGTTCATTGAAGTGTTCCCAGTTTTCTCCAAAACCACCCTCTTAATCATCCCCCAGAATTTATTAACTGTGTGCATTCATTGACCCAAGGATACCACTACTAGTTCTGTACTCCAAAAAATTCTCTCTTTGGCATTCAAAACTCTTTGTAACTCGGCTCCTTCCTACTCTTCCAGTCTGTTTATACCTTACCCCTCCCCACCCTCTTCCCCATGTACATACAGTGACACTGGCCTCCTTGAAGTTCCTCATACAAGGCATTCCATCTCTTGATTACTGTTATTATTTTTTCTAGGGATCTAAAATAATCCTTTGAGCATTTGGTATGGCATTAAGTTAGGAGCTAATATTAGCTAGTACTGTCATTTCTTTATATTGGCTTGGCCTACCTATGAACACTTAAATTTTCTCAGGTTATTTATGTCTGTCTTTATTCGTATAAAGACTATTCTGTAGTGGTATTCACATAGTTCCTGTGTGCCCAACACTAAAAGTTCGTTTATCCCCATAATGTAATTAAAAGGGTCCATACATAAAAAATAGTAAAAAACAGAACTTAAAAACGAAAAGGAGGCTATAAGTTACTTTGAGGAATAACACATTTAACAAAAGAAAAATGAGAAAAACTTTGGTCAAGATTCTGAAGGGTATTCATGGGAATTCTCAAGATCTATCGTGCTGATTTCACCAGCTCTGTTGCTTCTAGTTTCACTTCAAAACTTATGGCTTTCCTAAGTGACAACAGATAGCATTTGCACTACTCCTAAACTTACTGCCTTTGCCTAGAGTTGTTTTCTGATTCCCAAATGGGATGAGAAAAGAGACAGAATTACAAAGAGAAAAGAATCTTGCTGAAATAACTGAACAAGATTTGAAAAACAAGGTAATGATGGTGGAAAGAAAGAAAGCTTAAAACATTATCTAAAATGGAACAAGCACCATGGTGGGGAGCACCATCCCTCTGAGAAGAAAGAAAGTATTGTCAGATATTTGGCACTTTTGGTTGGTTCTTCCTCAGAACCCTGGAGTACTGGAGGTACTAGAGAAGTACTTGGGTCATAGAATAAAAGGATTTAGAATTGCAGAGTACCTTAGAGATCTTCTAGTTGAGACTCCTCATTTTGCAGACAAACCACTGAAGCCTAGAGAAGTTAAGAACCACATAATCAGCTTTTGTTATGTCATATTGGGATGTTCACAGTTGTGACATTCATTAGTCAAGACGTTTCGATGTAAAACAGACAGGGGACCTTATCCCTAAGGTTGTGCTTGAGGATCACAGAGAAGTTATTGAAAGATAATGGTTGGAAAGGATTGGTAAGATCCTAGCATCCCTTCTGAGGGAGGACAGACCACACAAAAGCATGAAGGATCTGATTATCATGGGATGATATGTACAGTCCCCACAGTAATCCAATAAAGCACTGCCTTCAGGGAAAACCTCAGAGCCAAATTGCTAGAATGTTGTTTGCTGGGGCAAAACATGGCAGTTCAAAGGAAAATACCAACAGCTAGTTTCTTTGCCAGGTGCTATCCACCATCTGGCTGTTAGCTAAGCAGTGCACATTTGTGTCTGGATATGCCAAAGAAGCAGAGGGCCATACTATGCCTAGCCCCAGCTGGTGAGAATATTCTTTTCAACGAGCTGCCTCCTGTTCCTAAGCACTTCTGTCTATAGGGACTTTGAGAAGTAAACAGCTGCCTAGTGGACCCATCCTGACTGGGCTGGCCAGAGCCTGCCTGAGACTACCACCACAGTAGCTCATGCATCTGGACATTTGGAGGCAGCCCGTCTGTCTCATAGCCAAGGAGTATGAGTGCTAAGCCAGTCATGCTTATAAAACCCGTGGACAACATTTCTGACATGTGGGAGGGTGGAGATGTCTTTAATTAGTCCATTGTAACCAACATACTTGCTCATTTTCTTCATGATTATGTATATATTATATATTTAATATAATTGGATTATTGGTCTCAACATTGAACATCCAAAATTTTTTTCTTCTGACATCCTGCTCTCCTCAGTACTTGAACATAGTGCATACATTTAATAAATATTGTTCATTAATTACTACCAGTGCTCAACTCATAACACCCTTCCTGATTTTCTGGGTCTCTACCTATATGAATGCTATCTAAATGGTGACCCTGAAAAAGATGGCACTCTACCCCCAAACCTGGGTAAAAGATTCTCTTGGGAGTGAGATACCAACTACCAATAAAATTGGCAGATAGCCTTCATGTTGCAACCCACAGCAGACAGATTTGAGGAAGGTTGATGTAAATCATCCCTACTGGAAAACACAGATGACCTTGGAATCAGTGTTTGGCCAGATTAAAAATGTTAAGAGATATCCATCACTATAACTTGTGGACTAGTCTTCGGCCTAGGCACTTCCCCTAACTGAGTAAGTGAAAAGGGTCTGTGTCCTGCTTAGCTAGCTCAGGCTACAAGGATGATGATAGTCTCTTCTCTGCAGCAGAGGGCACTAGTGCATAGCAGAGATGCTTTCTTAGCTCTTCAGTTCTCTGGTGAAGTTTGGTAACATAACCAATGTTACCTTTGATTCTTGTAGGGCAAAATTAAAGGCTGAAGTAATATGTATATAACTCACCTTTTGTTTTCTTCCCTTGTTAGGTATATTTTAGGAACACCATATCTACCTCTGGTCACATATGGATGTGGGTCCTTCCTTGATTTTATATGTAGATAGTGAAATCTACTATATATAGATGACCTTTTTAAAGTTTCCTTTTTTAATTTTTTTTTGCGGGGGAGGGCAATTGGGGTTAAGTGACTTGCCCAAGGTCACACAGCTAGTTTTTGTGTTAACAGTCTGAGGCAGGATCAGAACTCAGGTCCTCCTGACACCAGGGCTGGTGCTCTATTCACTGCACCACCTAGCTGCCCCAAAGTTTCCTTTTTTAAATCCACTATAAGAACAGTATTGGTTTTTAAATCTAATCATTCTAAAAATCACCCTCTTATTCTCTCTAGAGAACTCTAGAGTGGCATGGTAGGCCAAGAATCAGTCACCAGAAAGTTTTCCCTTTTTTTCCCCCCTCTGACTAGAGTTGTTTGGGATGAGGGTAGCCTTGCCTTGTACCCATTTCCAAGGGGTGGAGAGTAAAAACACTTGAGGAAGCAGCTAAAATTGAAGTCCCTGTATACTTTACAGTAGTTAATCCTGTGAGTAAATTTCTTCCTGATCCATATTAGAGGGTAAATTACTCATTCTTTCATGAATTAAGAGAAAGAAAAGGAGAAAACTTTTTTCTCTATACTTCTCTTCTGCCCTGTTAAATAGATTTTATTCAACAGAATAGACTTCTTCTTAATCCTTACTCCTTTTCCCCCTTTTCCTTCTTCTTTTTGGTTGTATTTTCACTTTATTTGGTGCATTCTTTGATATGATCAGCTTGATCTTAGACACAACCACTCAGCCATCTTACCAGAAGCCTGCCCTAATTCCTTTCTTTTTAAAAACTAGAGAGAAAGAAAGCTCCTCCCTTTTCCCATTTGGCAGCTTTAGAGCCAACATATTAAACAAAAAAAAAAAAATCCTATCCCTACTGCACACAAATGGTTGAAAGCCATCCTGGCATGTTTCTTTGTTTTTGCAGTTATTGAAGCAAGCGTAGCATTTGAGAATTTCCCCAGATCCTGACAAAAGACTGCTGAGCCCTCATTTGGAGAGTGATATGTTGGAGTGATCAGCAGTCTTACTGTTCTACAGTGTTGGAGTTAGAAGAATTTTTGGTTCATACACTACCCTCTTATGTGAAGGGGAAATATTGGTTTCAGGGCCAGTTGGAAGCTTATGTTAACGAAAAACCCAATGCAAAGTAGTTTAAATAAGGACTCAACTTTGGGTCCAGGAACTAAAATTAGCATGGCTGTAGTTGTTATCCTTCTGAAGTTGTACCAATGCCATCTCTCTTCCAGTTGATCATTCCCAGAAGATTGACTCTTTGAAATCAAGATTTAAGACCTAGATCAGGGAGGAAGAACTAGATGTGTAGCTATGGGCAACACTGTGTAACTTAGGATAGTTAGCCATCCTTTAACATCCAACTCAAATGACACTGCCTAGTTCTTTTAAAAAAAAAAAAAAGAGCTTTCCTCTTTGGACCATAAATTCTACTTTGTTAGGCACTTACATAACCAACTTCTCATGTATTTTTACAGTTATCTCTGTCTCTTCTGCCTCTATTAGACTGCAAGCTCCATGAGAGCAGGGTCAATGTCTTAAATAAGTATGAATCTTCCCTTGGCAGTGTTTGGAACATAAGCACTTATTTATTTATTTTGATTTTTGGAGGGGCGGTTTGGGGTTAAGTGACTTGCCCAAGCTCACACAGCTAGTAAGTGTTAAGTGTCTGAGGTCAGATTTGAATTCAGGTCCTCTTGACTCCAGGGCCAGTGCTCTAACACCTAGCCGCCCCAACAACCACTTGTTTTTTCCCCCTTTTAAATAGTATTTTATTTTTTGCCAATTACATGTAAAGACAATTTTTAACATTCATTTTTAAGTAAAATTTTGAGTTCCAAATTTTCTCCCTCCCAGGATGGTAAGCTATTTGATAGAAGTTATATATATGCAATCATGTAAAACATTTCCACATTACTCATGCTGTGAAAAAAGAAACAGAACAAAAGGAAAAACTAGGAAAAAAAAATAAAGTGAAAATAGTATGCTTCCATCTGCATTCAGACTCCATCAGTTCTTTCTCTGGATGTGGATAGCATTTTCCTTCATGAGTCTTTTGGAATTGTCTTGGATATTATATTGCTGAGAAGAGCTAAGTCAATCATAGTTGATCATTGCTTGACATTACTATTACTGTATTGAACGTTCTGGTTCTGCTCACTTTACTTTGTATCAGTTCATGTGAATCTTTCCAGGTTTTCTTGAAATCTGCCTGTTCATCATTTCTCATAGGGCACAATAGTATTTCATTCCATTCATACACCACAACTTTGTTCAATCATTCCCCAAATGATGGGCATCCTCTTGATTTCTAATTCTTAGCCACTACAGAAAGAGCTCCTGTGAATGTTTTTGTACATGTAAGTCCTTTTTCCTTTTTTATGATCTCTTTGGGATATAGATCTAGTAGTGATATAGCTGGATCAAATGATATGCAGTTTGATTGTCCTTTGGGCATAGTTCCAAATTACTGTCCAGTATCGTTGCATTAGTTTACAGCTCCACCAACAGTATAGTAGTGTCCCAATTTTCCCACATCCTTTCCAAAGTTTATCATTTTCCTTTTTTGTCATATTAGCCAATCTGATAGGTGGTACCTCAGAGTTGCTTTAATTTGCATTTCTCTAATCAATAGTGATTTAGAACATTTCTTTGTATGCTTTGATTTCTTCATCTGAAAACTACCAGTTCATATCCTTTGACCAGTTATCGATTGGAGAATGACTTACATTCTTTTAAATTTGATTCAATTCTATATATATTTAAGAAATGAGGTCTTTATCAGAGATGTTTGCTGTAAAAATTGTTTCCCAACTTTGTTTTCCTTCTAATCTTGGTTGCATTGGTTATGTTTGTGAACAGAAGCATTTATTAAATGTTGGATGGACTTAATTTCAGGGGATCAAAAGGCCCTTTTACTTCTTCACTAACACACTCACACACATACACACACTCTAGTTGATGCTTTGCCTTTCCACAGCTAGCTCTTCCTTCATTTAACTTAATGCCCTGGGAAGATAACACTTTAAACTTTATTAGCCATTTACCTCTTAGTGTTATCTCTAAGGTTATTTCAGTTCCCTTCCTGATGACAGCTTTGGAAAAAGCAGTACAGTACTGGGTACCAGAAAGAAAGTGAGGTTAGAAAGGGCTCTGGTGCTAAGCACACATTAATTGCTCATTAAAGGCTTGTTGAAGATTAATTGTGGATATCTGAAATACTGGTATAAGACTGCTGAAAGAGAGAATTTTTTTTTTTTTGGACAGAGACTTTTCCCCTGTGTTGGTAGGATTACAGACCAGAATATTTTTTTTTAGATATATATTTGTTTTCTTTGTGTTTTTTTTTTTTAAGTTCTCTTGAAATTAGTAGGCTCTGGGTAAACATCAGTTGCTTGATAAAACATTATAACTTGACCTCTGCCTTCTATAGCAATCTCTTTAAATAACACTCAAAAAGAAACAAAAAAAAAGCAATTGAGAAACACAGTTAAATTTGTGTCTTGAGAATTTGTGAGAAATAGATTTTCCTATTGTAAAACTGGGGGATGAAATGAGTACTACTTGGCAAAGCCAAAATCCCAAGATCAATGATCTCCTTAAAGGCTTTTTATACATAGTGTATGTACCTAGAAGATGTAGAAATATACAGACTGCATAGGTTTAACTGACATTTCAGAAATCATGAATCAAGAAATATCGATATATTATACTACTGATCATTCAGTATTGTTTGGCCTAATCCTGATAAATCAGTTTTTGTTAAGTGACCCTAAGAGGAGTTACTAGAGTAACTTTAGACAACTGTCAGAAGGTAAATAGTGAGGCAACATTCCTAAGAGCAGATGAGCCTATATCCTTAGGATCCTGAAATATAAGCAGAGTGGTTCAGGTTCCTGCTTCTTCCCTCACCTCTAAGAACAGCATGGTCAGTTCAGGTGAACAAATGTTAATGTTTACTTTGTGTAGGGTTTACCATACTAGGCACTGAGGATAAAAAAATGAGTAATAGGTCTGTCTCTCCAGAGGTTTAGCAATCTGACCAGACAAATAACAGGTGTATGAATAACTACAAAATAAGGTTGAGGTGAGGATAAAGTAGAGGTATAGATGAAGTGTGAGGAGAAATTTGAGGTGAGAAACATCACGAGCTGAAGTAGGGTAGGGAGGGAAGGCTTCATGGAAGAACTGACATCTTTTTCGTGTCTTGAAGTAAGAAAGGAACATGAACAGATGGAGATGTGGAGTACCTTTTAAGTTTTAGGGACAGTGTAAGAGGGATGGGGACAGAAAATAGTCCAGATTGACTGGAACGTACAATACGTGAAATTTCACAAATACGTGATTACTGGTTTGATAAGTATTTTGGAACCAAATTGTGAAAACATCTTAAATACAGATTCTGGAATTTATGCTTTTTTTGTTTGAACAATGGAGACCCCCTCTGAGAAGAGTAGAGAAGTGAAAACTGTCAGGCAGTGGTGGGTGTTACTGACTTGGAGGAAGAATAGACTGGATAGACTATGTAGACTAGCAGGAGACTGGTTAGGCTGTTAAAATAGAAGAGGTGACAAAAGATGAGAAATTGAAACTGGATGGTTGCAGGGAGTGTGAAACGTAGTAACCAAATGCCAGAGAGATTGTAAAGGTTTAGAAATGACGAAACACTTGACAACTGGTTGGCCAAGGGTAAGGAAAAGAGAAGGGTCAAAGATGAGTTTGAGCTTAAAAGTCTAGGGTGACTGGTGGTGTCATCAACAGAAATAAAGTAGGAGGAATTTTTAGAGCTGAATAAAATGGTGACTTCAGTTTTAGATGTGTTGAATTTGAGATGCTGATAGGATTCCAGGTAGAGATAGCTAGAAGGAAGTACTGACTTGTATTGGAATATAACTCAGTTAATGAAACAATTGCTACTCATAAAGAGCTTACATTCTAATGGAGTCTATATTTAGTCATATATAGAATAAACATAGAGGAGATAATTCAAATAAATACAAGGTAATTAAATATAGAGTAGTTTGGAAAGGACAATATTAGCCATGTCTTAAAGAGACAAAGTGTATTCTAGACTCTACAAACAGCCAGTGTTTATACTTCTCTTTATGTGGGTATTTGGCAGTGATGGAGAGGAGGGATAATAACTTAGAAAGGTAGCAGAATCAAGGGGAAGGATTTTTAGGTTTTTGAGTGCTTGAGTGCCCTGTGTAAGGAACAAAAAGATAGCTAATTTGTCTGAATCATAGATCGTGAGGGTGGAGGCAAGTCATGTACAATAAAGATAGATTGGAGCCAGTTTGTAGTTTTGTTGCTTTTCAATCGTGTCCAGCTCTCTGTGACCCTATTTGGAATTTTCTTGGTAGAGATACTATGGTGGTTTACCATTTTCTTCTCCATCTCTTTTTTAAAATGAGGAAGGAACTGAGTCAAACAGGGTTAAGTGACTTGCTCAGGGTCACACAGCTAGGTGTCCGATTGAACTAAAGAAGATGCGTCTTCCTGACTAGGCCCAGTACTCAATCCACTGCACCACCTAGCTACTCCCCAGTTTGTAAAGGACCTTAAAAACTTTATATTTGAATCTAGAAGCAATAGGGAGCCATTGGACATTATCAAGTAGGAGAGTGACATCAGATTTGTTCTTAAGCAAGTTTACTTTAACTACTATTTGGAGTAGACTGGGGTGGGGAAAGATTTGAGGCAGGAACACTGTTTCAGTAATCTAGGCAAGAGGTGATGAGGGACTGAGCTAGAGTGAGGGCTATTTTAGTAGAGAGGAGTGAGATGTGAGACATGTTATAGAGGTAGAAACAGCAAGATTTGGCAAGTGATTGGATATATGGGGTGAGGAAGAGCGAAGAAACCAGGGTGACTCCAGTGTTATGAACCTGAGAGACTGAAAGAATGGTAGCATCTTTGACAGAAATGGAAAAGTGTGGAGTGTACTAAAGTGAAGGAGTCAAGGAAGCTCACAACAGGGCCTTCTTTTTTTTTTAATTAATTAATTTATTTTTAGTTTTCAATATTCATTTCCACAAGATTTTGTTACAATTTTTTTCTCCCCCCTCTTGCCCCTACCCCCACCCCAAAATACTGAATGCCCCTTCCCCCAATGTGTTCTCTCTTATATCCTCCCCCATCACCCCCCTAACTTTCTAGCGGGGCAAGATGGGTTTCTATGCCCCAGTACCTGTGTATCTTATTTCCCAGTTGCATGTAAGAAACAAATTTTTAAACATTTGTTTTTAAAACTTTGAGTTTCACATTTCTTCCCTTCTTCCCTCCTTGCCCACCCCCACTGGGAAGATAAGCAGTTCCATATAGGTTGTACATGTGTAGTTACCCAAATCATTTCCATAGCAGTTATATTGTGAAAAGCTAACTATATTTCCCTCCATCCTATTCTACCCCCCCACTCACTCTATTTTCCCCTTTGACCCTGTCCCTTTTCAAAAATGTTTGCTTCTAACTACCCTCTCCCCCAATATACTCTCCCTTCCATCATCCCCCCTCTTATCCCCTACCCCCCTATTTTCCTGTGGGGTAAGATACCCAATTGAGTGTGTATGTTATTCCCTCCTTGAACCAAATTCAGTGAGAATCAGGTTGTCCCATTCCCTTTCACCTTCCTGCTCTTCCCCTCCATTGTAACAGTTTTCTCTTGCCTCTTTTATGTGAGATAATTTACCCTAATCTATCTCTCCCTTTCTCCTCCCAATATATTTCTCTCTCACCTCCATGCCTTCTGTCTATGTATACATGAACATACATATGCCACACTCACATACATATTATATACACATGCACCCTTCATACATATGTATGTATATATACATATATATTCCCTTCAACTATCCTCATACTGAGAAAAGTCTTATGAGTTACAATTATTATTTTTCCATGTTCCTTATGATTTCTTATTCCTGTTTTCCTTCTCTTGCTTCTTGTATTTGAAAGTAAAATTTTCTGTTCAGCTCTGGTTTTTTCATCAAGAATGCTTGAAAATCCTCTATTTCATTGAATGACCATATTTTTCCCTGAAACATTATACTCAGTTTTGCTGGGTTAGATGATTCTTGTATTTAGTCCTAACTCCTTTGACCTCCAGAATATCGTATTCCAAGCCCTTTGATCCCTTAATGTAGAAACTTCTAGGTCTTGTGTTATCCTGATTGTGTTTCCACAATACTTTCCACAATACAATGTTTCTTCCTGACTGCTTGTAATATTTTCTCCTTGACCTGGGAACTCTGGGATTTGACTATAATATTCCTAGGAGTTTTCTTTTTGGGATCTTTTTCAAGAGGCAGTTGGTGAATTCTTTCCATTTCTGTTTTGCCCTCTGGTTCTAGAGTATCAGGGCAATTTTGTTTGATAATTTCTTGAAAGATGGTATCTAGGCTCTTTTTTTGATCATGGCTTTCAGGTAGTCCAGTAATTCTTAAATGATCTCTTCTGGATCTGTTTTCCAGGTCAGTGGTTTTTCTAATGAGATATTTCACATTGCCTTCTATTTTTTCATTCTTTTGGATCTGTTTTATAGTATCTTGATTTCTCATAAAGTCATTAGTTTTCAATTGCTCCAATATAATTTTGAAGGAGTTATTCTCTTCAGTGAGTTTTTGAAATTCTTTTTCCATCTGGCAGATTCAGCTTTTTAAGGCATTCTCCTCATTGGCTTTTTGGGCCTCTTTTGTCATTTGAGTTAATCTGTTTTTTAAGGTGTTGTTATTTTCTTCATTGTATTTTTGGGTCTCCTTTAGCAGGCTGTTGACTCACTTTTCATGATTTTCTTGCATTATTCTCATTTCTCTTCCCAATTTGTCCTCTACTTCTCCTACTTGAGTTTCAGAATCCTTCTTGAGCTCCTCCGTGGCCTCTAACCAGTTCATATTTTTTTCTTAGGCCTTTGATATAGGGGTTCTGACTTTGATGTCTTCCTCCCACTCCATGCCTTAATCCTTTTTGTCCCCAAAAAAGGATTCTATGGTCTGTGCTTCCATTGCTTGCTCATATTGTTGGCAAATTACTTGACTTTTGCTCTCCAGAGTAGAGAGAGCTATGTCCCAAATCACTGGGGTTTTCGCAGCTGCCAGAGCTATTAGGAGGGTGCCCTCTCTACAGCCTCCACAAGCTCTGGCTCACAGGTCACACACCCCAGGACTACCACCCAAGACTGTGATCCAGATCCAAGCAGGTTAAAGCAAGATCAATTTCCCTCTGAATGGTTGCTTGGTCCCCCTATGATCTGCAGGCCAGGAGCTCTGAAAGCAACCACGCTGTGGTGGCTGCATGACCACCGTGCCTCTGGTTGCTTCTCAACCCAGGGGTAGGGGCCGGACCATGCTCTTCAGTCCCCCCCTGTTCCAACAGAGTTCCACACTGACTTTTTACTTTGTCTTTGGAGTTTATGGGTTCAGAAGTCTGGAAACCACCACAGCTACAGATGATTCACTCTCCTGAAGTCTGCTCAGGCTGCAGCTGGTCAGGGCCGCCCTGGGGCTAAAATTGCATGGCTTATGTGAGCTTGCGCTCGGCTCCCAGCTTGGTGTGATAGACCCTTCCCGTCCACCTGCCAGGCTTCCTGCAGTGGGAGATTTGTCTCTCTCTGTTACTTTGTGGGTTCTGTAGCTCTAAAGTTTGTTTAGAGTCATTTTTTACATGTATTGGAAGTGATTGGAGTGGGAGCCCATGCCAAGTTTGTGCTTCTACTCCACCATCTCGGCTCTGCCCCCAACATGGCCTCATTCTTGAGTATAGTCATTCCTTCAGAACCCTGGACACATCCTCCATTGCCTTCCAAGTAAGGGGAAGCTGTCAGGTCTTTCCCACCACTTGCATGTGCATGTGTGCACACACACAAATACACACAAGCACATGCACACACACACACATGCACACTTCTTCTATCCCCTTCTCTCTCACTACTCCCCCTCTCAATTCACACTATTTTTAATAGTGTTTTATTTTTTTCAATTACATATAAAGATAGTTTTCAACATTCACTTTTATAAGATTTTTGAGTTCCAAATTTTTTTCCTCCCTCTCCTCTTCTGAAGATGACAAGCAATCTGAAATAGGCTATACATGTGCAATCAAATTTCCATATAAATCATGTTGTGAAAGAAGAATCAGAGCAAAAGGGAAAAAACAAAAGAAAAAAGAGAAAGAGGAAATAGTATGCTTCAATCTGCATTCAGACTCCATAGTTCTTTTTCTTTATCTCAATTTATTTATTTATTTTCCTTTTTCAAGGGCAATTGGAGTTAAGCAACTTGTCCAAGGTCACACCGCTAGCACATGTTAATTGTCTGAGGCCGGATTTGAACTCAGGCCCTCCTGACTCCAGGGCCGGTGCTCTACTCACTGTGCCACCTAGCAGCCCCTGTATCTCAATTTATACTGTCAAATAAGCAATAATGCAAATTCATCTTTAATTCTTGTCTTTTGCCCTTCAAAGCAAAGAGCCTACCCTGAAGACTGAGCTTCCCGCAATATATGTGACTGAGGTACAAGGAGACTTCAACATGAATTTGGAGGGACATTGTTCAGAAGTAACTCATTTGGGACGGAGACCGGGGCATGATACACTGAACTTCTGCCTCCATCGTATCTGCATTACCATCTTGTTTACCAGAGAAGCTCCTCAATTTTGGATATTATTTGTATTTGTCACTTTGTGGAGGATGGTTTATCATAAGTACTTCACCACACATCAAATGGGGTTTTGCGGGGTGGGGGTTTACTTTCTTTCATTTTATCATTAAAACATCCACATTGACTTTTTGAGGAAACTCTGAATTACCCAACTGCCCTGGGATGGTTAAGGTCACTTGCTACAGGAGGAAGATAGGTATACCTCTCTTAGGTGGACTTAAATGTCCCCTCACAAACAAGATGTCATTTCCTAGTAATAAAACATATCAGCTGCTCAGCTGGGCTTTGGAATGTTTACCTTCCTTTCCTTTCTGCTCCAATATGTGGTAACTGGACCAGTTCTATCCTGTTGAGGGGTTTGTTTTCCTTCAGCTGTACAGCTGGAGTTGTCAACACATTTTACCAAATGTCATAGAAATATGATCTACCTTCTTAAGAACTGTGTGTGTATATGTATATGTATTTAATTAAAACTTGGTTTTTTTATGTGACTCCCTCTTTTTCTATAAAATAAAAAAAATAATGTATCTGTGTGTAGTGGGAGGCAGCAGCCTCTGTAAGTACTAATGGGATCCTTTGCTGCTGACAAGAATGAGGAAAGACAGGTATATAAATCAGGAGGAGAAATTCTGACTGCTGGGGGCCCTCCTAGGATGGTCAAACTCTTTGTTCAATTGTTGTCATTTATGTGATTTGTATCCTGATCTGCTCTTGATATGTTTAGATGCATTTGGAACTGGCCAAACAACCATAGCCAAAAAATGTCAATTAATGGTTTGTTGTGATCCTGAATGGAGATTTCTCATGACATGCCACATTGCCAGTGATTTGGATAAAGACATTGATGGCATCCATAAAAATGGTAATAATGATATTTGTTCTGTCTGCCTCACGGGATTCTTGTAAAAAAAAATGCTTTCTAAACAAAGTTCTTTGCAGATGTGTTATTATAATTATGTCATACTTAACCAAATTCACAAATGCCGCAAACGTAGATGAGATAGCTACTATGTTGACAGAATGAGAATCCAAAAGGATCTAATGTGATCATAAGCCCTGTTAATAAGTCATATCAATTAAAAAAATTGTCTTGAACAAGAGCATTTAACATCCTCTGCATATGTTGGACTGCTCATTACTGACTGAAGTATTGTGTTCAGTGGATCATCTCACATTTGTGGATACTTCTCCATTGACACAGATCACAGTCCCTTTGTGGCCTCATCCTTATTCTTGGCCATATCCTCCTATAAATTCTCCACCAGGTTCTACCCACAGTGCTAAAAACTTCTAGGTCTCTACCGTGTTACATGGCTACCAGTTCAGCTGGCGGACAATCTGTTGTTCCTTGCTCTCATGACTGACCCATCTTTCCCAGGCATTTATCTTTGTGATGCCTTTTGGTATATTGTTTCTTGCACATAATTCAGAATTGGCAATATGCTATAGCATATTTATGTTCACCATATGCCCCCCCCCCATTGCCTTTTGAATGACACAGTTTTGATTCTCTGGAGATTGTGATATTCCATGATTCGCAGTCAGAGAGTATTGCTGAAAGAATGTTAGTATTAAAAGTGTTTTTTTTTAATTCAGAGATTGCAGTCATGAAAACACTGTCTCACTTCCTAAATTCCCACTCTCTTCGTCCTTTTTACTTCAGTCAGTAAACATTGATTAAGCGTCTACTGTGTTCCAAGCACTGCACCAAGGATGCTTCAGGTATACAAAGAGAAGCAAAAAACAGTCCCTGCTCTAGGACCTAGCAGCCTAATGGAGACAACATGCAAACAGTTGTGGACGAATACATTGTATCCAGGATCAGCAGAGGAAGGTTACTGGAGTTAAGGGGGATGGGGAAAGACCGACCTCTTCAGTGTTTAATATCTAAAGTATTGGTCCTGGATGGTGGAGTAGAAGCACGACCCTCCCGCGGCTCCGGCTTCCACCCTCCCCAATCCATGTAAAAAGGGGACTCCAAACAAACTTTGGAGCTGCAGAACCCACAAAATGACACAGAGAAGCTCACCTCCCGCTGAGGACAGCCCGGCAGGCCGGCGGGAATCCAGCATAGCGCTCTGGGAGCCGAGCCCAGCCCTGCACCGAGGCTTTAGCCCCAGGGTGGGCCTGACCAGCCGCCAGCCAGAGGGACTCCAGATCAGCAGCAGCTGTGGCCGTTTCCAGATTTATCAACACATAGACACAAAGGATAAAGTGAGAGGCCAGTGCAGTGTGGACTTTGGGACCAGTAAGTGGGAGTGCGTGGCTTTTACCCCCGGGGCGAGAAACCGCTGAGACGCCAGCACAGCCTGCCAGCGCCAAGTGGCAGCTTCAGCTCTTGGCCTGCAGAGTGTAGGGAGACCAAGCACCAGTCTGAGGGGTAATCGCTCTAGCTTTAACCTGCTTGGATCTGGATTGCAGTCTAGGGTGGAGGTCCTGGGGTGTGTGTCCAGCTTGCCAGAGCGTGTGGAGACCTCAGAGAGGGCACCCATCTAATACTTCTGGCAGCTGAGAAAACCCCAGCGCTTGGGATGAAAGCTCCCCTGTCTGGTGGCAGAGTCCTACTGTGGCAAAAAGCCCAAAAGTCAAGTAATTGAGTGGCAAAATGAGCAGGCAAAGGAAACAAAGCAGACAGAAGATTCCAACAATACACTCCTATTTTGGGGACAAAAAGGAGCAAAGCATAGAACAGGAGGAAAGCAGTGAAGTCAGAATTCCTGCACCAAAAGCTTCAAAGGAAAATACAAGCTGGTTACAGGCCATAGAGGACCTTAAGAAAGATTTTGAAAACCAAATAAGAAGTGGAGGAAAAATTGGGAAGAGAAATGAGAACAATGCAATAAAATTATGAAATGAGAGTCAACAGCCTGACTGAGGAAAATAATACCTTAAAAAACAGACTGACTCAAATGGCAAAGGAGGCCCAAAAAGGCAACAAGGAGAAGAATGCCTTAAAAAGCCGAATTTGCCAGATGGAAAAAGAATCTCAAAAGCTCAATGAGGAGAATCATTGCTTCAGAATTAGATTGGAGCAAATGGAAGTAATGACAAAGAGAAATCAAGATGCTGTTAAACAGATCCAAACAAATGAAAGAATAGAAGGCAATGTGAAATATCTCATGGGAAAAACCACTGACCTGGAAAATAGATCCAGGAGAGATAATTTAAAAATTATTGGACTGCCTGAAAGCCATGACCAAAGTAAGAACCTAGAAATCATCCTCCAGGAAATTCTCAAAGAAAACTGCCCTGATGTTTTAGTACCAGAGGGCAAAATAGAGGTTGAAAGAATCCATTGATCACCTCCTGAAAAAGATCCCAAAAAGAAAATTCCTAGGAATATTATAGCCAGGTTCCGGAATTCCCAGATTAAGGACAGAATATTACAAGCAGCCAGGAAGAAACAATTTGAATATTGTGGAAACACAATCAGGATAACCTAGGATCTGGCAGCTTCTACACTGAAGGATCGAAGGGCTTGGAATATGATATTCTGGAGAGCAAAGGAGCTGGGATTAAAACCAAGAGTCACCTACCCAGCAAAACTAAGTATCATGTTTCAGGGGAAAATATGGTAATTCAGTGGAATAGAGGACTTTCAAGCATTCTTGCTGAAAAAACCAGACTTGAATAGAAAATTTGACATTCAGATACAAGAAGCAAGAGAAGCATGAGAAGGTAAACAGGGAACAGGAATCGTATGGAACTTATCAAAGTTGAACTATTAACAATCCTACATGGAAAAACAATAATTGTAACTTATGAAACTTTTCGCAGTAGTTGAAGGGATTAGAAATATATATATTTGTCTATATATGAGGGTATATGGGCATATGAATAAAAAAAATAAAATATTGGTCCTGGAGAGACCTGCTCAGTCCTTATTCATCTGACTACCAATAATCTGGACAACGATGTTCCCTCCACCTATTTTTTCTTATTTGGATTGTTAGGTTGAACTGGGTGATTGTGAGGTTAGCTCATTTAGGCTGTACTCCAGTATTGTGAAACAGAATGCATTCAGTTCATCATCAACAAACAAGCATCCAAAGTTACCTTAGCCATTTCTATCAGGGAATTTTGTATTACCATAATATATTCATGGGAAACACTGTTGGAGGAGATAATTTAAAAATACTTTTAGTTCTATTGAATCAAAAGCAGTCTTCATAATAAGCAAAGTGGGATTTTGTGTTCCCTCCACCTTTCAGAATATTGTTTGCAAAAGACTCCCTCTTCCATTCCCATTTTCTTTTTTAAAATATTTTTTTAGTTTTCAACATTCACTTCTACAAGATTTTCAGTTCAAATTTTCTCCCCATCTCTCCCCTCCCCTCAGGACAGCATATATTCTACTTACTCCGTTCCCCAATCTTCCCTCCCTTCTGTCATCTCCCCCCATTTCTTTTATCCCTTTCCTCTTCTATAATCCTGTAGGGCAAGATAGATTTCTATACCCCATTGTCTGTATATCTTACTTCCCAGTTGCATGTGAAAACAAATTTTTAACATTCGTTTTGAACACTTTTGAATTCCTAATTCTCTCTATTCCTCTATCCCCACCCACCCTCATTGAGAAGGCAAACAGTTTGTTATACATGTGTAGTCATACAAAACACTTCATAATAGTCATGTTGTGAAAGACTATTTTCCTACATCCTATCCTGCCTCCCATTCTATTCTTTCCTTTGACCCTGTCCCTCTTCAAAAGGGTTTTTTTCTGATTGCCCCCTCCCCCAATCTGTCCTCTCTTCTATCACCCCCCTTCATCCCTTTCCCCCTTACTTTCCGGTAGTGTATGATAGGTTTCAATACCCAGTTGAGTGTGTGCATTATTCCTTCTTTAAGCCAAATCTGATGAGAGTAAGGTTTACTAAATTACTTCTCACCTCCACCCCTTCCCCTCCACTGTGAGATAATTTGCCCCATTCTACCTCTCCCTTTCTCAGCACATTCCTCTCTCACCCCTTATTTTTATTTTTTAGATATCATCCCTTTGTATTCAACTCACTCTGTGCCATATATATGTACATATATGTATATAATACATATTTATACATATATAAAATATATATATTTATACATACATACACATATATATTCCCTTCAATTACCTAATACTGAGAAAGGTCTCATGAGTTAGAAATATCTTCCCATATAGGAATGTAAGCAATTCAACTTTAATAAGTCCTTTATGATTTCTCTTTTTTATTTTTTCATGCTTCTCTGGAGTCTTGTATTTGAAAGTCAAATTTTCTGTCTAGCTTTGGTCTTTTCATCAAGAATGCTTGAAAGTCCTCTATTTCATTGAATGACCATTTTTTCCCTTGAAGGATTATACTCTATTTTTCTGGTTAGGTGATTCTTGGTTTTAATTCTAGCTCCTTTGACTTCTGGAATATAATATTCCAAACTCTCCGATCCCTTAAGGTAGAAGCTGCTAAATCTTGGGTTATCCTGGATGTGTTTCCACAATACTTGAATTGTTTCTTTCTGGTTGCTTGCAATATCTTCTCCTTGATCTGTGAACTCTGGAATTTGACTACAATATTCCTAGGAATTTTCCTTTTGGGATCTCTTTCAGGAGGTGATCAGTGGATTCTTTCAATTTCTGTCTTACTCTCTGGTTCTAGAATATCAGGCAGTTTTCCTTGACAATTTCATTAAAGATGTCTAGGCTCTATTTTTGATCATGACTTTCAGGTAGTCCAATAATTTTTAAATTGTATCTCCTGAATCTGTTTAAATGAGTTATTTAATGAGATATTTCACTTTGTCTTCTGTGTTTTCATTCTTTTGGTTTTGTTTTATAATTTCTTGATTTCTTATGTGTGTGTGTGTGTATATGTATATGTATATACACACACACATACACATATATCTTATTCTTTCCCCATTAGCTTCCATTTGCTCCATTTTAAGTTTTAAGGAATTATTTTCTTCAGTGAGCTTTTGGATCTCTTTTACCATTTGGCCAATTCTGCTTTTTAAGGCATTCTTTTCATTGGCTTTTTGGACCTCTTTTTCCATTTGGATTAGTCTGTTTTTTAAGGTGTTATTTTCTTCATCATTTTTGGGGGGTTTCCTTTAGCAAGCTGTTGATTTATTTTTCATGATTTTCTTGCATCACTCTCATCCCTCTACTTCTCTTACTTGATTTTCAAAATTCTTTTTGAGCTCTACGATGGTTTGTGACCAATTCATATTTTTCTTGGAGACTTTGGATGTAGGAGCTTTGACTTTGTTGTCTTCTCCTGGTTGTATGTTTTAGTCTTCTTTGTCACCAAAGTAAGATTCTATAGTCTGAGGGTTTTCTTTTTTCTGCTGTTTGTTCATTTTCCCAGCCAATTACTTGACTTTTTAACTCTTTGTTAAAGTAGGACACCATTTTCGGAGATCTTTCTACAGACCTGAAAATTTTCAGTTCTTCCAAGGTGTTATGATCTAAGAAAAAGTGTTTACTTCTCTCCTGGCCTGTGCTTTGGTCTGTGAGTGACCACAAGCATTCTTTTCTGCCTTGGAACTATGACGATTCCCTCTCTACTGCTGCCACAAGCCCCAACACACCAGCCCTGCTCCTTGCCCCAGGACTGCCACCAAGCATTGCAATTCAGATCCAAGCACGAGCAAAGCAAAAAAATCCTGTCTCAGGGCCAGCAATAAGATCCCTGCAATTCCCCTCTGATCAGCTGCTTGATCCCCCCACTGTCTGTGGGCCATCTTCAGAAGCAGCCACCACTGTTGCCCCAGGGCTGGGACTGGACCATGCTCGTCTCTCACCCAGATCTGACAGACCTTTCCCACTGGTCTTCTAAGTTGTCTTTGGCATTTGTGGGTTGAGAAGAATGGAACCTGCCACAGCTGCCAGTGAGTCAGTGCCCTGAGGCCTGCCTTGGGTTTGTTGGGGACCTAATCTTTGCTGGTGCAGCACACCTTGGACTGTGCTCATCTCTCAGCCTGGTGCAATAGACTTTTCCTGATGATCTTCCAAGTTGTCTTGGGCTGGAAATTTGTTTCACTCTGTTGTGAGTTCTAGTGCTCTAGAATTTGTTTAGAGTCATTTCTTATAGGTATTTGGAGGGGTTTGCAGGAGAGCTCAAGCAAATCCCTCCCTGTTTTTAATCTGTCATCTTGGCTCTTACACTCCCCCTCCCCCCATTCCCATTTTCAAGGATGAAAATACAGGTAAGAAATTAGTCAAATGGGTTGTTGATGTTATATTGATGTATTTTTGTGGAAGGTGATCATCTTCCTCTCATGAAATTTTGTTTCAAATCTACCTATGCTGCCTTAACTGACCTCCAGTCTCACATATCCAGCTGTCTTTCAGACATATTGAAATGGATGTCCAATTGAAATAGAAATGGAACTGCTTGACTAGGTTTTTAAACCCAAATCATTCTGCTTTCTTTGAATGGCCTAGCCCAAGCCTCTGAAGCTCATTGTTTAGGTACTGATGGCTTAGAATGAGTGTAAATAGCACTTGTTTTCTGTACTGGCCAGAAACTGAGGGTCTTCCTCTCCCAGATTAGTATCTTTGAGATGGTAAATTAGGCCATATTTTTTTCTCAATTCTTACTCACCTCAGACAAACAGACCTGGAAAAGAACTGTTTTTAGAAAGGGCAAAGTTTGCTTCCTGAGCTTTCATCAGTCATCTTGACCTTTGTCTCGCCATTGGACTTTGATGACTCTGGAGGAGACAGTGAAGTTGACAACTTTGTCATTGCTACTCTTCAAGAACTCAGGAAGAACAGCAGTCTCTACCTGTCCTGGCTTTCTTGAATTCCCAACTAAAACCCCATCTCTACATGAAGCCATTCCCAACTCCTCTTAATTCTAATGCTTTCCTTTTCTTATTTCCTATTTATTCTGTATGTGGCTTATTTGTACATATTTATTTGCCTGTCTCCCCACTATATTGTGAGCTCCTTGTGGACAAGAGTTGTCTTTTGCCTTTTTTTTTTTTTTTGTATCTACAGTGCCTAGCACACTTACTGTTGTTGATTGAATAATAAAAATAAAGGCCTGAATTTGGGCTCAAAAAAATTTGCACAAGTCAGAATGGGAGAAATATGACTAGACAGTAATTCATAGGAAAAGAAGTTTGGCATGCAGATGGGGGCGGGGTTAGCCTGGATAGGGATGGTAGTATAATAACAGATTGGGCTGCCAAAAATAGATTATTGAGGACAAGGATTTGCCTCAGTTTCCTTACCTGTAAAATAGGGATAATAATAGCACCTACCACATAGAGTTGTGCCTGACACAAAGAATATGCTATATAAATGTTCATTCCCTTCCCTATCCCACCAAAATCCATATGTTTTTTTCAGGCAAACCTCCATTTTGAAGCCAAGTATAAGCCGTTTGCCTTTATTAAATTTCCTCTTAGATTTGTCTCAATGTTCTATCCCATCCAAACCTTTTTGGAAGCCTGACTGCCATCCAGACTTGTTAGCTTTCCCTGCTTTCCACCATTTGCAAACTCAAAGCATAGCAACTTAGTCTTTATCCAAATTTTTTTTTTAAAGAAGAAAAAGTTAAATGAAACAAATCCCTTTGGAACTCCACTGAAGACCTTCCAAGCTAAATAATGAATTATCAGTGACCACCTTTTGGTCCCAGCCACCAAACCAGATCAAACCCACTCACTTAATTGTACTGTTTTCTAGCCTATGTTTCCCATTTTTACCCCAAAAAAGAAGTGCATGAGAGACTGAGATGCTTTGCTAAAATATAGGTGAACTACATCTACTGTGTTTGTCTCAAGTACCAGCTTACTAATCTTGCCAAAAAAAAAAAAGATGTGTCTGGCAGGAACTGTTTTTTTTTTTTTTTTATGAAGCCATATGGATCTTTATGAGCATTGTTTCATCTTTTGGATTTTTACTTTCCATCTCTCTACCAACATAGTCTAGACGTTTACCTGAGGCTAGCTCTGGAGTGGCCATGACAAAGTGGAGAGCATGGAAGAGACAGGCCAGGTGGGAGCCTCAGAGTAGTGAAGTCCATTTATTCACCTGTGGGTTAGGGTTTATATACCTTTTACAGAGTCAGCTAGTTCCTTTATCACACGGGATTGGCTGTACACTTCCTTGTACTTAGTTCCCTTTGTGTCACTACTATCAGGTTGAACAAGAATTCAGGGTGCTCTGTTCTTTGCGTGACACAGAGAGTGGTGAGCCAGCATCTGGTTGGCCTGGGAGCAGCTGCAAGAAGCTGGCTGCTTCTACCTGCCTAACTTAGAGTTGGCCCTCAACATCTCCCCCTTTCTTTGCAAGTAAATTAACACCATGAATTTCAGCAACAAGGGTGCTGAAGTTTCTGGATACAAGACACAGTCTACATGGGAAGCAAAAAGAAATGGTTAACAACATAATAAGCATAGGTACAAAGTGTAATAACATGGATATAATATTCTGGAAAGGATTGACCTTGTCAAAATTATGGAGAATCTTATTAGCTAAATCAGAGGGATCAATTCCCCCATTGTGGCTATGTTCAATTTGTTCTGTAAAATTCCCCAGGCCTTACATGTCCCAGGTGATACTGGAATCATGCTAAGCTCCTAATAAGTGGGCTCTAATTTTATCCCATGTAATGTTGGCCTGGGAAGAATTATATAAGCTGGGGGTGACACAAATATATGTATATCTGTAATCACATCCAAGTAACAGTCAAGTTTTTGATGCTTTTAACTCATCACCTAAATACAATACAAATTGTTCTAATACATTGATCTTATACAAAAGATCCATATTTATATCATGTGTCTACAGAAACATTTTTTGATAATTCTTTAACATATTGTGCATTCTGGAGTTTTCTTTGTAGAGAAATTGCAGACACAGTGGTAGAAATTATCAATATTAGGGCAGAGAGTCTAGTAACAAGAAATCTGACAAACCTTCCCCCCTTTTTAAGAAATCAAAAATCATATGTAATGCATATCCCCCTGATGTTTGATACCAAGCATGAGGTTAAATTAGTTGGAAAAAGCAAATGAAGGTTGTTCAATAATTACTACAACAGAATCTCTACTAGATATACATTGAGTAAGAGTGCAATTAATGCAAGTAATATTCCATACATAGGAGTCATATGTGTGTGTGTGTATCCATAATTACATTGGAGAAGGAGTCTGGTCTTAAGTGTTTCTAACTAGTCCAGAGATACATGACTGACTGTTCCAACAAAATGATTTTATAAATTATGTCTTATCTATAGATTCTTGGGTTTTTAAAGCCAAGCTAACATTCTTTGCCAATTCATTCACAAATTGAGCAGTTTGTATTTCACTTAGTGAAGAAATAGAAGACACAGTTGTTGATATTAAGAGAGAGGCTATGGCAATTTGTCCTGTGATTAAAAGTACAGAAATTATTTTTTTTCTAGCTAGAGAATCAGATATTTGAAGTGCATATTGCCCCAAAGTCTGAAACCAATTATGAGAAAGATTAGGGGGAAAACAGCAAAAGAGGGTGGTTCTATAAACAGTACAATGGCATCATAACCACTAATACATTGTTGAAGGGTATGATTTAAAAAAGTAATGTTCCATTGAGGGTAGTAGTGTCTTGTGAAAAGGTGAGATGTAAACCATTTCTTCTTGGGTTGTCTTTGTGCAGGGGATCTCCTGATCCTCTTTCTACCAATTCTCAGTTTCTGCATCTGGGCAGTGAGTTGTGGAACATGCTCAGACATTCTGTTCTGGCACCCTCACTGGTTGTTCAGCAGCTTCTGGAAAAACATAAACATAGCCTCATCTCCACATTAGTAAAGGGTCAGGCTCTTCCCATTTCTTTGTTTGGGGATCTCTCCACATTACTTTCATTTGGGGAGTGTGTATTTTTTCAAATTGTTTTTCTGCTGGTGTATACCCATTTTTAGTTATGTTTAAAAAATTTAGGGGGCAGCTAGGTGGCACAGTGAATAGAGCACTGATGCTGATGTCAGGAGGACCTGAGTTCAAATCTGGCCTCAGGCACTTAACACTTACTAGCCATGTGACCTTGAGCAAGTCACTTAACCCCAGTTGCCCTGACTTCCCACCTCCAAAAAAAAAATTCAGTGTGTATAAGGCAGTAGCTAGGTGCCTTTCTAGCATATTAGTCCAAGTTCCCCCTCTTTTATTTTTGCAAATAGGTTTTAATATCTTAAGTATGGCTTGGCCAGTGGGATTATAAGGGATGCATGTAATTAATTTTATTTGATAATTATCACAGATTGAAATAATTTGCTAGTGTAGGTGGGGGCATTATGTATTTTCAGTTGTTTTGGAATGCCTATTGAAGCAAAAGATTGTAACATATGGTTAATTAAATTTTTTTTTTTTACTGCTTCCCCTATCTGAAGGGAAGTAATGGTAAAAGAAGAAAAAGTATGCATTGTGACATGTATAAATGATAACTTACCAAAGGGAGGATAATGAGTTACATCCATCTGCCAAATATAGTTAGATTTAATTCCCTGTGAGTTAGTGGTGATTATTGAGGGAGTAGTATAGATAAACACATTGAGGGCAGTTTGGGGTTTGGTTTTTGTTTTTTGCTTTTTGGAGGGGCAAAGTTAGGGCAATTGGGGTTAAGTGACTTGCCCAAGGTCACATGGCTAGTTTTTGTGTTGTGTCTGAGGACAGGTTTGAAACATTATAAGACAGGGTTTAGCAGAACTGATAAAGTGACATAACTGTTTTTACACAAATTTTTTCCTCTATCTTTTAGTTTCAACAAAATTCAGATTAAAAATTTGCTTTATCTAACACTTTTTCTGGCTAACAATGATCACTCAATTTTTACTATATCATAGAATTTTATTATAGTTTAGGAAGATCATAATAACACAATGACATTATGACATTAATTTCATTTCCAAATCATCATATACAAAAATTTTTTATAAAAATTGGGCTTATCAAGTGCAGAGGTTTTTCTCCTCTCCCCACACTTGCAGAGCCTGATCATGGATTCTGGAGTTTAAAAGAAGAGAGTCATCTGCTTGCCTAAAGGTGTGGGCTTCAAGGTACCCCAGGGCTGTTGCTATTGGGGTCCTTGATATAATTAGTATGCTTCCTCCCTTTGGCCAAATTGGGAAGGGTGCCTCAAATTCCCTATTATTCTTCTTTAGCACTCTCTTTTTTAATCAGATCTGGGATGAGAGGCTTTAATAAATTTTTGTAAAATGTTTTCAGCTGTTTTAACTTTTACTTCAGTAAATTTCATTTCTATGTTTATTCCTAAAAAATTTCTTTGGGGGTGGCTAGGTGGCACAGAGAATAGAGCACCAGCCCTGGAGTTAGGAGGATCTGAGTTCAAACTCGGTCTCAGACACTTAACACAAAAACTAGCTGTCTGACCTTGGGCAAGTCACTTAACCCCAATTGCCCTCCAAAAAGCAAAAAAAAAAAAAAATTCTTTGAAAGTGACAGCTTTTAACTGCCAGTCACAGTGTGTGTGGACTCTGGTAAAAGATCCAGTGGTGCCGTGTCCCCTCTCCCCTGTACTGGAGACTTTAAAGCTTTCCTTCTGAGGTGTTTCTTTTTCATATCTTTGTGTTTTCTCAATTTGCCTTAGTACCAAATTGTATAATAAATTCTTACTTATCTTTAGCATCAAATTAGGAGTGACACTTTTCACAATTCCAAAAATAACCAGAATGAATTAAATTATCTTTTGGTTGTATCCTGATACACAAAACTTTTCTCTTTTAGGTGAAGCAGGAAATGGTTAAATGCTCATCCATTTGTCTCTTTGATCCGAGGGGAAAAGTTCTTTTTTTATTTTTTATCTCTTTCTCCCACACTCAAAACTTGGCCAAAGTTGGAATGGAGAGAAAGAGATTTTGAAACCTTTTAAAAATCTTAAATCTTCTGTTCATACTTTTCATTCAAATGGTTTATGCCTTTCTTAAACTTCCTACCCATGCTCCTCTCTTTGCTACATGCTTAAACTCCCTTGCCTTTCCTTCTATGTACTTATATGGCTGCACAAACCTTATTTCTAATTCTGACGTGACACTTCTCCTACACTCTTCCACTTGCCATTACCATCATATAAGCTAAACAAGAAAACATTTTTCTTTCTCTTTCTCTCTCCTCTCCAGCCAGCTGCCTGCATTCAGCAGCAGGGGGAAGAAGGGGGAGGGGGAGAGAAAGAGATAACGACATTCCAAGGAAAGTCCAGCAGTCCAGCTGCATTTTAAACCTTATAGGGTGTCAGAATACTCACACTCACACTCATTCACACAAAGACACATAAACAAAGCAGATAGATATAGAAAATGACAGGAAGAGTGCGCTCACAGAAAATTGTCAGAGATCTTCTGCAGAAGTCAGACATTTGCTTGGTCCTCCAGATGGTAACTGAGGTCAGGTAAGACTTACTTTATAATTTTTTTTTTATCTGTTTCTATAGTTTTGGACTGTGTAGAGACACACTTAATTGTTTGAGCCACCCTTGGCACTTTCATTTCTAATGTTAAACATATCTTTAATATATTCCATAGAAAAAAGGCAGAAATGGAGAAATGCCAGGGTCCTTCCTCTTTTAGTCTCCCACTCATCTGTCTCCCTACTGTCTCCCATTTTACTAAATCCACTGTACCACCCTTTGGAAACCAGGGCCAACGATGTTCCATACACACTAAAAACTCCTCTAACTCTTCCTTTGTAATAGCAAACCCCCTCTCTTTCACTACTTTCTTTAGTAGCTTCAAGTATCTCCCTTGGTCCCTGTGTTCAGAGTGAATCTGTCCCATGATTTATGCCTAATTCTTAATTCCCCTATGTGCCTGGTGCAGCAAATCTAAAATGAAAATAAGTAGAGAGACACTGTTGACAAGTGATGCTCAGCCTTTTTTGCTTTCGCTCTTACCTTTTTTGTGGAGCTCCTTCCTCATAAGAGCTGCTCTCTGGACCTCCCTTTCAGGTCCCTGTTTCGTGCACCACTTGAGGCCACGATGAAGTGAAGAGCATGGAAAGAAGAGACAGGCCAGCGGGAGCCTCAGAGCAGTCCATTTATTCATCTGAGGGTCAGGGTTTATATACCTTTTACAGAGTAAGCTAGTTTATCATATGGGATGGGCTGTACACTTCCTTGTACTTAGTTCCCTTTGTGTCACTACTATCAGGTTAAGAATTCAGGGCACTCTGTTCTTTGTGCATCATGGAGAGCAGTGAGCCAGCATCTGGTTGGCCTGGGAGTAGATGCAAGAAGCTGGCTGCTTCTACCTGCCTAACTTAGAGTTGGCCATCAACATTTACCAGAAATGAAAAGTTGAGTTTAAGGGGCAGCTAGGGGTGCAGTGAATAGAGCACAAGCCCTGGAGTCAGGAGGACCTGAGTTCAAATCCGGCCTCAGACACTTAACACAAAAACTAGCCATGTGACCTTGGGCAAGTGACAACCCCACTTGCCCTCCAAAAAGTGAAAAAAAAAAGTTGAGTTCATTGGCCTATGATTTACACACTCCATTCTCTCCTACCCCCTTCTTCTTTCTCCTCTCTTTTTCTCATTTTGGACAATCTGAACTAGGGGTGGAGGATCTGCTTCCTGGAGGCCACATGTGGCCTTCTAGGTCCTTGGGTACAGCCTTTTGACTGAGTCCAAGTTTTACAAAACAAATCCTTTTATGAAGGGGATTTGTTCTCTGAAGTTTGAATTCAGTCAAAGGGCCACACTTGAAGACCCAGATTCTGGGAATTCATTTTTCTCAGATCCTGTAGTATTTCTCCTATCCTCATTTATTTATTTTAGTGAGGCAATCTGGGTTAAGTGACTCTATTATCTTTTTTATTTGTTTGTTTTTTTGAAGGGTGGAAGGCAGGACATTTGGGGTTGTGACTTGCCTGAGGCCACACAGCTAGTAAGTGTTAAGTGTCTGAGGCTGAATTTGAACTCAGGTCCTCCTGACTCCAGGGCTGGTGCTCTATTCACTGTGATACCTAGCTGCCCTGACTCTATTATCCTTCAAAGATCACACAGGGCACAGTAATTGTGTTTCCCTGTTCTCTCAGTTCCTAAGGTTGTAGTTCATCAGGCCATCTCATGAACTCTTATCTTGGGTATCAACTATATATTTGCCATTTTTGTTTTGGCCTTTCCAATATAAAGATCATTTTTGGCAGAGAAAACAGAAGCAAAGTAAGATTTAAGAGCTTCTCTGTCAACAGTTATCAAGCTGTCACTGCTCCATCCACATCAAACAATTCTCTCCCTTTTTTGATCCTTTTCTTGTCCTCAGTATGACTCAGAACAAATCCCATTTGTTATCCTTAGCTTTCCTAGCCAGCTTCAAGTTATTGTCAAATTTAACACTCCTGACATTCTTACAGGACCATGCTAAACATTTTTTTTTGGAGGGCAATTGGGGTTAAGTGACTTGCCCAAGGTCACACGGCTAGTTTTTTGTGTGTGTGTATGTGTGTTAAGTGTATGAGGCTGGATTTGAACTCAGGTCCTCCTGACTCCAGGGTTGGTGCTCTATTCACTGCGCCACCCAGCTGCCCCATCCATGCTAAACTTTTGTTTTTATCCTGTTAGCTGTCCTTGCTTTCGATTTCTGTACATTCCCTTTTAAAATCTAAATGGTTTGATACCATTAGTTAGTTAGTTAGTTAGTTAATTAATTAATTGATGCCACAGGGTTCCCTGTGTATTCTCTTACCAACTCCCCTTTTTTTCCTTGTATTTATTTCTCTTTGAACCTTAAGAATTTCAGTCTTGAGGTCTTTCCATTCCACCTGAACTAACTTTACATGTAGAATTTTAGTCTGTTCTGGATTCCTTAAACTTGCCACTCACAAACCACAGTTTAAGAAGTGCTGGCTATGGGATCTTGCCTGTCTTTTCTCTGAACCCTGCACACTAGGTTCTTTTTAACTTTCCTCTCTTTTGTCTCAAAATCTAAGATGGAGTGCTCACTTCCCCTTCCCCTCAAGTTCCCATTGCTTCCACTCCAACAATTATCCTACTTGTCAGTTAATAATATAATTATGTTCCCACTATGTGCCAGGCACCGTGCTAAGCAGTAGGAATATTATGATGCAGAACAAAATTTCCTTTTGTTGGTTCCTCTATCAATTTTGAAGGATGAAATTATTAGGGCAGGTCAAGAAATTAACTTGCTCTGCTCTTGGCTTTAGGGTTCCTGCAGATGTCCAGATAATTGAAATCCTCCTTCACTGATAACGTCCTGCAAGGCTTGTGTGATCTCTTTCCAGAACTACTTATCTATGTGATATTCTCAGATAACAGTATCACTTCCGTTTTTGCATCCTTTAATCTTTACCAAAATATTTTCTGCTATGTTCTGTCTCCCTCCAGATTCCTGCTTTTTTTTTTCAAATGGGTATGTCTTCTTAATATATAGTGCTACCCCACTATGCCTTTCACTTATTGTGTTTCTTTTGGCTAGTATACTCTTTCAATGCCGTATTCTAGTCATGAGTCTCATCTCACCAAGTCCAAATGCTATATGTGAGATCAAACTTGTGACCCAGTCCCTTGTATTTGACTTTATGTTTCCTGTAGCAGTGTCTTCCTTGTTCTAAGGGCTAGAGTACCACCACAGAAGTAGGATTTGATTGATCTCTGCATGGGAGAGCATTGTAATGATTTGGATCCTCCCACATTCAGTTTATGTGTTGGTTGTCTTTTAAACTGATTGACATAAAATGAGAAAGTCACGTTGCGCAGTGAGTAGAGCGTCGGCCCTGGAGTGGGAAGGACCCGAGTTCAGTTCTGGCCTCAGACACTTAACACCCACACAAAAATACTAGCTGTGTAACCATGGGCAAGTCACTTAACCCCAATTGCCCTCCAAAAGGAAAAAAAAATTAAGAAAGTCACCTCTAAGGAACCTTCCAGCTTTGAATCTTTGATTTGTGATCCTCTGGTAAGGGTTAAGAATAAGACATTTCTTGACCTTTCCAGCTACTGGAAGATGATCCCTGAGTATCAGCCAATAAGGCCATCATGTGTTGTACACCCTTTCTCTCTCCTTGGGGGTGCTAGGATGGACATGGAATTCCTGCCTGAAACCCTCAAAGACTTCGCTGTCCTCTTAGAGCACTGAGACACAGGTGGCTTGCAATCCTTCTATTTAAAATAGTCTCCCTCTCTTTCCTACAGCCCAAATGTGACTGCACTGTTCATGAACAAGAACCTGTATGTCACATTAAAAAAAAGAAACAAACAAAACCCGAAGCCCCTCATCTTGTTTCCATGAGCTGCTGAGTGACTGTTCTCTTGAGGGACATATGACATTAAACAAATCATCTACATTTTGCTTGCCTGGGAAAATAAAACTTTTTCTGCCTTCAGGCACTAAACTACCCTAGCAGAACCCCACCAATGTGCTGTTCTGTCTGGCTCTAATTAGGAATATATTTTCTGTACCCTGATGCTCTGAGAGACTGAGCAGGGGAGGTTTGTTTGAGGTTTTGGGTTTATTATTAAAGCAAATGAATTCAACCAGCTATAGTCTGCTGTGCAGTGACTGGCAGGCGTCCTATATTCATCTGATTATGTTAACCCAGAAAGGGCTTGCCTTCTATAGCTCTTGGCACAGTTCATCCCAGCAATCAGATTGTATCAAGACCAGTGTGTGGCTAAATACTCCAATTCTGCTCTATGTTAACATGTAATATTTTCACCTTTTATGATAGGGTCGTTTTTGTTCCTTTCCCTTAGGTACTTTAGCTCTTACTGAAAGAAGAAAGCCATTGTTCTTATCCCTTTTGTGCACTGATTTTCCTTCTCTAAGGACTGTCATTGGTGGTCCTTGCAGGTTGTCACCCAACAAGTGGTTGGGTTGAATATCTGGACTAAACAGGGCAAACCTCACCAATGGTGCTAAAAGTTTTCACATACTGGCTCTGTGGGTATATTTCTCCAAGTCAATCTACCAATAATCCAAAAAGAGCTAGAGTGCCACAGACATATACTATCCCAATAATAATTCTCCTCCCAGGCCGCTGCTGAGTTATAATGATTGGCTCCATTTGGCAAAGAAATTGGTGTAAAGTAAGGATATGCATGACAGTCACCCAGGATTATCAGGAAGTTCCTGGTCCATGTGGCCAGATCACAGTCTAACTTTGATATGCATTGGTTAGATCCCTGGTTGGGCTTGTTAGTTCATTTGAAGCTAATGTACTAATGGAATCATGGGCTTTATCTTCCTGAAATCTTTAGCTTCACACAGTGAAAAGTTTACACAGCCACAGGCCATATTCTTTTTTTTTTCTTTTAAATGTTATTTTATTTTTTTCCAATTACTTGTCAAGACAATTTTTTGATAATTTTTAAAAATTTTTAAACTTAAATACAAAAGTGAAAAAGAAAAAAAAACATTGCCATGTACACAGCAGATCATAAAAGAAGGTTCAATATAACACAATAATTTCCATTTCAAGAAAATCTATATAATAAATACTACACATTGTTTTCAAAACAACCCAGCTTTTCTTTGCTTCCTTGTTGGTTTTCTTTCATTCTCTGCTGTGCACTTTTTACTTTATTTTTTCCCCTTCCTCCCCCCATCACCTTAAAAAAGGCTACAATTAAGCATATATATGCATATATATGTACATATACACACACATATATACATACATATACATAGATATCTATACACATATACATTCATACACACATCTATATAAGACCATACTGTGCCTATTTCCTGCTGTCATTTATTTTGCTGAAGATGGATAGCATCTTCCTTCCTAAGTCCAAGGCTTCCCATGTTTTTCTAAATCAACCAGCTCATTATTTCCTATACCACATCAATATGCTAACCCAATCATATCCTATCTGGGAGATTGTCTATTAAAAGTTTTCCTCCA
Organism: Petaurus breviceps papuanus; assembly: GCF_028583685.1. NCBI lineage: Eukaryota > Metazoa > Chordata > Mammalia > Diprotodontia > Petauridae > Petaurus > Petaurus breviceps. The sequence goes on from NW_027187367.1 coordinate 12,748,596, forward strand.
ATTTTTTGCATTCCTTCTGTTCTTGGCTACATAGGCTTTATTTATGCAAGAAAAATTTAATTCAAAATAACTGATATTATCCTTTTTCACATTTCGACAATGTTCTCACCTCATAGGTTAAGGTCTGATACAACTGAATCTACTTCCTTTACATCTTCCCTGCCCTGGCTTCTTTGAAGTTCCTGACTTTTTGTTCTTCCAAATGAACTTTGTTATTATTTTTTTCTAACTCAGTAAAATAATTTTAAATATTTAATTGGGATGACATCGAATAAATAGATTAGTTAAATAAAATTGTTATTTTAAAAATTATATTGGCTTTACCTAACCATGAACAATAAATATTACTTCAGTTATTTAGATCTGAGTTTATTTGTATAAAAAGTGTTTTATGTTTATGTTCATATAGTTCCTGGGTGTGTTTTGACAGGTTTATGCTCAGATGTTTTGTACTGTCTAAGTATTTTATATGGTCTAAAACAATATTGAATAATATTGCTGACACATAGTCTAGTTTCTCTATTTTCCACGTTTGGTTAAATCTATTTTAACTTTAACTTTCTTTTTCTTTTTTTTTTTTAAAGCAATCGGGGTTAAGTAACTTGCTCAAGGTTACACGGCCAGTTATTTCTGGGTGTGGTGCTAAGTATCTGAGCCCGGATTTGATTCCCAGGTCATCCTGACACTGGGGCTGGTGCTCTTACTCGCTGAGCCACCTGGCAGCCCCTAAGCAATTAGGGTTAAGTAACTTGCTCAAGGTTATACGGCCAGGTGTTTCTGGGTGGGTGCTAAGTGTCTGAATCTGGGATTCGATCCCCAGGTCATCCCGACACTGGAGCCGGTGCTCTTACTTGCTGTGCTACCTGGCCTCCCCTTAACTTTAACTTTCTTTAAGATCATGATTACTATCCTTGGTTTTTTTTATACGTACTAAATTTTACTCCTGCTCTTTATCTTTATGTGCATCTCTCATTTTTATAGCATTTCCTGAAAACAACATATTGTTGAATTCAAAATTTTAATCTGGTGTTTCTATTTTATGGGTAAATTTGTCCCATTCACATTCCAAGCTACAATTACTTATTGTATATTTTCCTCCTTCCTATGTTTCCTCATTATCTTTCATACTCTATTTACTCTATCCCTCCTCACTCCTCTGCTTTACTTCTACCTGCTACCTTACCCTCCTATTCCTTAGCCTACCAACTCCACAAGAGTCCCTCCCTTATTCTCTCCCCCCACCTTATACTCTTGCCCTCTTATTTCTTTCTGAGTTTAGAATACTTTCATACCCTGCTAGATATATGTTGTCCCTCTTTAACCCATTCTCGATGAGAGAAAAGCTCCAGCATTACCTGCCCTCCCCCCCTACTAGTTTCTGTATCAATTTTTCTTTTTATACCTCATTTGTATGAGATAATTGCTCCCTTTTTTCTCTCTCTACAGTTTTATTTTTTACAATCACCCCATTATATTCAACTCGCTCATGCCTTTCTTTCAAACTACCCAAATAATGATGGCAATTGTAAGAGTATTGCTAATATTTTCACATATATGAAGTAAACAATTTGACCATATTGAGTCCCTTTTAATTGGTCCTTAATGTTTACCTTATATTTTCCCTGGTTGTTATATGTTGAATTTTCCCTTAAGTTCTGGAATTTTTGTCACAAAAACCTGAAAGTCTTTGAGTTCATTAGATATCCATTTTTAAAAAAAAATTCAGGATTATACTAAACTTTGCTGGGTAAGTTACTCTGGGCTATAACCCCAGCTCTTTTACTTTACAGAATATAGTATTCCAAGACCTACAGTTTTTCAGTGTAGTAGCTGCTAGGTCTTGTGTAATCCTTGTTGTACTTCCGTGATATTTAAATTGTTTCTTTCTTGTTGCTTCCAATGTTTTCTCCTTAACCTGGGAGCTTCGAAACTTGGCTATGATATTCTTCTAAATTTTCTTCCTGGGATCTCTTTCAGGTAATGATCAGTGGATTTTTTTTTCTATTTCTATTTCTCTTGTTCTAGAACTTCAGGGCAATTTTCCTTGATAATTTCTTGTAATATTGTATCAAGATTTTTTTAATTTTATCATTATTTTCAGGTAGTCCAACTTTTTAATATTATTTCTCCTTAATCTGTTCTCCAGGAAGTTTTTTTATGAGATCTTTTTTTTTTTCATTCTTTTGATTTTGTTTTATGATTTCTTGGTGTCTTAGAATGTCATTAGCTTCCCCCTGCCCAATTTTAGTTTTCAAGGAATTATTTTCTTCCTTAAGTTTTTGATCCTCTACTTCCAGTTTCTTTTCATAATTGTCTTGATTTTCTTGGATTGCTCTTATTTGTTTTTTCTAATTTTTCCTCAATCTCTTTAAAATTCTTCCAAGAACTCTTTTTGTGCTTGGGACCATTTGATGTTTCTCATTGATAAAGGAGTTGCTTTATCTTCCTCTCATATGAACCCAGATCTTTTCTATCCCTAATAGTAACTATCTATAGTTGGGTTCTTTCTACTTTGCTTACTCATTTTTATTTATTTTTTGTTTTATTTTGTTTTTAGCAGCTATTAGTATAATCAAGTTATCCTGAGGTATGGGGAATGATGCCCCAAGCCTTAGGTCCTTTTTCCTGTTATATTCTGAAGTCTGTCTAGGGGCCCAACCTTAGGCTCTCCTCTCCACTCCTAAGCCACAGATAGGGCCCTTAGTTACACTGTCCCACAAATGGTCTTGTTCCCTGCAGTCCCTCTGGTGGTTGCAAACTACAGCTATCCTCTCTGCCCTGGAACTGAAACCAGGGACTCTGCTCTTCTGCAAGTGCCCATAGCCAACAGGGTCCCTGCTTCTCACTACTGTACTCACCAGGTGTGTGCTAGCTCTTTCTCCACAGCCAGGTCTGGTCAGCACAGGCGTGCTTGGTGTCCTTCAACAGTGGAAGGTCCTTCAATTTTCTACTCAGCCATCAGACCCCCATTGTCTACAGGATGAAAGTTTCTAAGGCTGAGGCTGCCTCTTTACCCAGCTGTCCTCAGGGCTTGTTTGTTGATTCTGCAGTCAGCCTAGAGAAGTTTGGTCTTCACTCAGGCCAAATCTCCACACCTAGAGGCTGGGTCTTTTCTGAGATCTTCTCAAATTGTCTTAGAAGGACAACTGCTTTAACCCATATTTAATTCTACTGTTCTGTCTTTTTTTTGTGTGGAAGAAACTTGGAGAGCCAAAAGTTTTCTGACCTACTCTGTCATCTTCCCAGAATCCTCTCCCAACAATTTCTAATATTCATTTTAAAATAAAATTTTGAGTTTTAAATTTTCTTCCTCCTCTCCCTCTCCCTTAAGATGGTAACCAATTTGATATAGGTTATATATGTGCAATCATATAAAACATTTCCATATAACTCATGTTGTGAAAGAAGAAACAGAACAAAAGGGGGAAAAGCTAGGAAAAAATAAAGAAAATGAAAATAGTATGATCCTGTCTGCATTCAGACTTCCTAAGTTCTTTCTCTGGATATGGATCGATAGCATTTTCCATCATGAGTCTTATAGAATTGTCTGAGATCACTGTATTGCTGAGAAGAGCTATCAATCATAATTGATCATTGCACAATGTGGTTGTTACTATGTATGTTCTCCAGTTCTGCTTATTTCACTTTGCATCCGTTCATGTAAATCTTTCCAGGTTTTCACGGACCATATTCTTAATCCAGATTAGTTTTGTCATGACAGGGGTTCCTAGCAGAATAGGATATATTAGAACAGGAAAAGTCCAACCCGCTCATTTTACAAGAAAACCGAGAGTAGGTAATATGACCAAGGTTTCAAGATGGCAGAACTGAAACTTGAACCCAGGTTTAGTGACATGTCCAGTGCTCCTGAAATGTGAATGATGTAAGCTGCTACCCTGCCCATTGATCAGATTAAAGACACGATTATTCTAAATTTGACATAATACTTGACCATGGTCCTACTTCTGGGGTATTTTCAGATTTTTAAAGCTAACACTTTAGCTAAAGCTCCTTAATAAGATGTGTACTACCAGATCTTCACTTATGTCATTCTTTTTCTTTACCCAGCCACACCTTCTACTGCCCACTGTTCTCACCTTACTATATATAGAGAAGTATTCGGCTCTTCATAGATTATGCAGTGTACACACACATTTATGAAGGAGCAGGATTTGTTCAATATAGGTTATTTCAGCTGCCTGGCAATCCCTTCAGGCTCTGGGTACTAATTTTGTGGGTCTTCTTAAATTTGCATCAGGTCCCTATAGGCCACAGGAATCGGTCAGTCAATAAGCATTTATTGAATATCTACTTATACGCTAGCTGGGGATAAAAAAAAGGCAAAAGACAGTCCCTGTTCTCCAGGAGCTCATGGGAGTTGCCTGGGTCAAAGCGCTCAGCTGGTTGCAGAGAGGCTCTTTCTTTGTTCGCAGTTCTTGGCACCAGGGCCAGGAGTGGGAGGGGCATGGCCAAAGTTCCAAATTCTGAAGTTTGCCCTTGGTAACCTAGCGCCCAGGACACGATGTTCAGTTTTGCCTGTGCCCTGACCCTCTCTGAAGCGACTCTTACGGAATTCACCTCGTCAGGCGTGGACAGGAGCAAGGAAGAGGGAGCCCTGAGCTGTGGCCTTAGAATATCTCTCCGCCAGGAGCAGCTGTCCATGTGGCCGTATTGCCAGGTTTCGAAGAGCTGGGGAGACGCTGCCGCTGCGGGGCTGGTCTTGCTATGAGTAACATATTGGCTGATGGCCCCCAGCGGTGGGACAACACCCCCACATTCTCGAAGTACCCAACGCCCCCAGAGCTCCGTCCTCTTAGGCAGCTGGAAGCTGCTGCAGCCTCTACTGGATAAGCAGGACGAGGTCCAGCTCCGCCGGGAGCTACACAAAATGAACCACCTGCAGACGCAGCTGAACGTGGATCTCTTCAGGGGTCCCCTGGGCTTGGTGCTGATGCTGCAGGCGCAAGGTGGCCCAGAGATCCCTCTAGGCTGCGTCTGCTGCTCTCTTCACTGAGTAGAGCCGAGCCTAAGGATCTGAGCAGCCGGCTCCAGAAGATCAGCTTATAACCGCCCCCAGGCCCTGAAGCCCAGCACACACAGTGGACTTCTGCGGGACCCTTCTCCTGATTTCCAGCGATTTCCCTCATCGCCACCCGGCCCCCAAACACTTCCTCTGAGCCGACGACATTCAAAAGGTGTGCCAATGCCGCCTACCCGACTCCCGAGGACACTACCGGGATGCCGGGAACGTTCAGAGCCAGCACCAGTGGGCCTGGCAGCTGCATTTCGTATGGGAGAAAGTGAGGGAACTTCGAGACTATGAAGGCTGGGTGCTCTTCTTATCGGAGGATGCTGGATACCTGCTGCCGGACTTTCAGGGGCTGCTGGGCCCAGGTGCCAGGCGCTGAGACGCGGCAACACGGGGAAGAGCGGGTGTGGTCCGGCAGAAACAAGACTGCCGGATTGGGAGGGACCAAAGTGAGAATCGAAAGCTGGGCAGGCCATGGAACAGGCCTGGCCATACAGACAGAGCTATACCAACAACTCCAAGATGGCGAATGCTTGGACCACGTCTGCACTTGTGATGACCACAGATGGTCACGAAGCCTACTGGCCAAGCCGATGCTTGGTGCTTCCCTTTTGAGTAGTGACTCCAGCCTATCAGCCTCTTCTCATAAGTCTCCCTGTCCTGCAGGAACTTGGAAAGCCACCAACACCTTGAATTTCTACTGAGAAGCAGCTGCTAGGACAGGTGAAGAATTTCCTAGTCAACTGCTGGAAGAGGGTCTGCATTTGTGGGAAAATTCTAAAGCTGGACTCATGCCTGATCCAGACACAGAGCTACCTGGTGGCTGGGAAGATGTTGGAGATCATAAGCAGTGCAAAGCATTTCTGGAGTCTGGTGTCACTCCCTTGACCCCCCAAACTGCCTTTGTTTTTCCCTATCCTGGTTGGAGAACTCATCAAATTTCAACTCACCCCTCCACCTTCTCAGACACAGGGTTTAGGGGTGATAACTCTTGTTCCCCTTTCTCCCTTAGGTTTATTACTATAAACTCCTTTGAGAAGCCCTTCCTAGTGTTATTGGACCCTCTGGGGAAGCCCACATTTTCTACCTCTAAACCATCACTCTTCCTCCTCTCCCCCAATTTTTTCTTCAGGTGAATGAATGTGTACTTTACTCATCTCAAAATTCTCTGGCATTTCTGAGTTTTTGGAGCCTGAATTCAGCATTTGGCTTCCCTCCTACACTAAGATGGAATGTTCAGAAGAAAAGGTAAAAAAAAAAACAAAACCAACACCTCACGTAGGTCTGTGTGTTTCTGCCAAATCAACATTCTGTGAGATTCTTGAGGTTCTCCTTCCACCCAGGCTCAGATAAATCTTGTTCTGATTATGTAGTAGAAATGTATTTTGTCCTACACCTGCATCTCCTCAAAGCACCTTTCTTCCCCAGATTTTGAATGGGAAGCTGCCACCGCTCAGTACTAATTGCACTGCCAGCCTTGTCAGGGAAACAGTAGGCAGGCAGAATGATGTGAAGTATGAGGACCTGTGTCAATGAGACTGTTCTTGATTCTAACTCATAGAAAGAGAAAAGAGAAGAGACATGAGAGAGGATGTGGTCATTGGATCATGGGATCACAGACTTAGAGCTGAAAAAGACCCATAGAGGCCATTTAATCCTCCCCATTCCTTCATTTGACAAAATGAAGAGACCAGAGAGGGGCAGTGATTTCTCCAAGGTAACACAGCAAGTTAGCTTCTAGGCATTCACCATCTCAATGCTGCTAGTAGAGCTCTGGATGCATGGCCAGTCTTGTTCCAGTGTCTTGGACACTGGAATTGGAGCTGTGGCCTCCAATTCTCTGTCTCCTTTAAGAATGTTATATCTCTAAGTGGTTTCCCTATGTGAATATGAACTAATGCCATTTCTGAGTACACATTCTGAGCACTCAAATTCTCTCATCCATTCTTCCCTATCACTTAGCAACCAATTATTCTTTTAATGATTTTGTGGTAAATTAGCTAAGAACTTTTGTATCCTAATAAGATTTACCAAAGGATATTCTTTACAGCCAGTAGAGGTCTCTGAGCTACTGGAAGTGGGAACATGGCTGCTGGAAATGGGAACATTGTGGTTCCTAGAGCTTTTATCTCCAGCTGGGGTCCCTCGGTTTCAGATCAGCTTGTGGAAGGTGGGAGTTTTCCAGTGGGGCTTGCAACACCTCCAGGCTCATAGGCTTGGCAGCACCCCAGATAGAGTAGCACCAGAGACAGCTCAGTAATGTTTCCTTTTTATACAGAAAAGGTTCAATCTTTGGCATGTTTTCCAGAGATTCCGTGACAGGGATTAGCCAAATGTCATGGCAGTTTCAAGATAGCATGTCTTATCTCCACTCAAAACCTCTTAATGAGAGGGTGCTGAAATATGAAATATTTCTAATCCTAGGAACTAGAGTGATACAAAGATACCTTCAGGAACTATTTTTGGGGGGGACCAGATTGTAATTTCACCAGCAGAATGAAACTCTTTGATACCTGCTCTGCAATTTATAGTCTTAGAGAGTTACCTGGGACACTAAAGTGACTTGGCCAGTATCACACAATCAATGTGTATCAGAGGTGTGACTTGAACCCAGGATTTCCTGAGGTTGAGTCTTTGTTGCATGAACATTCTCCATATATGTAATGTGGGAGGAACAGGAAAAGCTCTTCTCGTTGGCTTAGGGATGTAAAGGAATATAGTAGAAAGCAGTAGGTATAGGCAAACAACTGGAAGGTGTATCCTAATAGTGTCCCAATGGAATTAATTTATCTCCAAATAATTTGACCATTGCCAAGAGAAACAACCTTGAGGCAAGCTCTTCAGTGAAAAAGACAAATAAATGGAGGCTTTACTCAAGCAATTTAGGGCTTTCCCTTGATACATTTTCCAGCAAGCAATGCAAATTCATTCACAAAGGAAGTGTAGTATTTGCAGCTGCAAAAATCCCAAGTATCAAACACATTTCTTTCTTTTTTCTTTTTTGCTTTTTAGAGAGGGGAAGGCAGGGCAATTGGGGTTAAGTGATTTACCCAAGGTCACACAGCTAATAAGTGTTAAGTGTCTGAAGTCAAATTTGAACTCAGGTCCTCCTGACTCCAGGGCTAGTGCTCTATTCACTGCGCCACCTAGAGAGTCCCCAAACACATTACTTATATACATTGTAAAAAGGTTTATAGCAGCTACAAAGCAGACATTATAGAATAGTCACAATTTAGCTGACCCTACTAGGGGATAGGAAGCCAAGGGAAGACTAGTTTCTTAGACAGTTTTGGTCCCTGTTCACAAGCCAGTCTTTTGCTTTCATGTGGGGTTGTACAGGGTGGCCCTAAAGTCTGGACACATAGAAATCTCGTTAACTATACATATTTTCAAGAAATGAAATGAACGAATTTTTCAACAGCATTTTATTTAATTAACATAAGTGAGATTTCATAGGAAGACATAGGAGACACATAGGAAATGTCATTAATTAAATTAAATCAATCTCATTAATATGGAAAATAGTCCCCAAAAGCTAATGAAAGTTTATATTCCATATAAAATTGTCATGGCTAAAATTTATGCTAATTAAATAAAATGTTGTTGAAAATTTTGTTTATTTCATTTCTTGAAAATATGCATAGTTAGGGGTGGCTAGGTGGCGCAGTGAGTAAAGCGCCGGCCCTGGAGTCAGGAGGACCTGAGTTCAGTTCCGGCCTCAGACACAACACCCACACAAAAAACTAGCCGTGTAACCTTGGGCAATTACTTAACCCCAATTGCCCTCCAAAAGGCAAAAAAAAAAAAAAAAGCATAATTAATGAGATTTCCTATGTGTCCAGACTTTAGGGATACCCTGTATTTGAGGCCTTTGCTTTGATCATCAATCCTATTTCTCCTCTCCACCCCCACCCCATCCACCTACCCATGCAAAGCTTGCCTTCAGGACCCAGAAGATCAAAATAGGAATGAAGAGGAAACTTTAGGGCTCCTATCTTTCTGTATTTCCAGTAGGCCAGGCCACTGGACAGTATCCATATACACAGGCGACTTTCTGTTCTTATCTTTCCCACCCTCCTAAGAATGAGCAAACAAGACCAGTGACTTCCTCTCTAAAGGAGGAAAGATGAGGGCCCTCTCATGGATCAATAAGTTAGTAGTTATAGCTTGTTTTCTTCATTTTCTCATCCTCCTTCCATCACTGGCCTACACCCTATCTCTAAACTGAGACCTGAAAAAAACCCTCAATTTAGAAAGGCCAAGGTTACCTACTGCATCCTGGGTCATCACCAGTCATCTTGACCTTTTGTTTTACCACTGGACTCCAGGAAGAAAGAAGGAGACTGATGACTTTTCGAAACCCTGCCTCACTCAAATCCAATTCAGGTGCTAGTCAAGATATTGCCTTCATGATATCATTGGTCCTCTTTGAAAACGAAAGACAAGTAGCAACGATAACCTCCAAACTGTTAGAACAACTGTGAAATGATTGAAAAGTTAATCGTCTTAATATCTTGATGTCAAGGAGTAGGAAAGGTCCTGAGGTATTACAGAATCTCAGACTTGAAAGGAACGTTAGAGATCAATAGTCAAATCCATATTTGAACAGGAACTACCTTTACATTTCCTTATAAGGTGAGCCAGCTTTGAAGAGCTTGAGTGACAGGGAACTCACCACCTCCCAACACAACCCACTGCATTTTTGGGCAACCCCCAAATGAGGAAAGTTCTCGAAGTGGTTTCTCTGTAACTTTTTACCCATTGGGTAAACCATAGGGCCAAATAGCATATGAATAAGATAGTCAAAGCCAGTAATGGTTGTAATTCAGTTCAAATCGATTCCACAAGCATTTATTAAATTCCTACATATATAAGATTGATATTTACCACGCAAATTATGACCAGAGCCAGAATGAGTGTGGATCATCTTGGAGTGTGAAGAGGAGGAAGTATAGGGATCAATATTTGAGACATGGCATGCTGTTCACCTCTACTCCCCTAGTAAACTCAGTGCGAATCCTCCTCAAGCTTTTATCTTCCTTTGCCTGCCTTTTCCACTGTGCCCTCAGGAGCCCTCTTTTATTACTAATAGGCTTACTTTCATCTTTGATCTTTTCCTTTCACGTCCTTCCATTTTCTGGTGCTTTTGAAGACACCAACGTTTCTGGGCACCCTCTCCAAGGCTGGCTGCTCCTCCCGTCATGGTCCTTTATACACAGGGCCAGAGGCAAGAATTGGCCTACTTCTAGCAATCCAATGCCCACTTTGAGGGCTTTCGTTTGCCACTGTCACTTAGCAACAACTTCTTCATTCTAGCCAAGTCTTTCTTGTCCAGAAACAAGTATACCAGTAACTCATATAAGAGAGGGAGATTTGCATCTACAAAGGAAAGATTCAGGCAACGTACCATAAGAAATTTGAGAAGGGATGAGACAGACATTGATGGAGGAGGCAGCACTTGGATTTTCCTTCTAAGGAGGGGAAACTCTTTAAAAGATGGTTATTGGAGCTGGGGATTTCTAGGCATGGAAGAAAGTACAAATAAAAGGCATAGAGATATGCAGAATCAGAACAGAGTATGGAAATTAATTCAGTTTAGTTGGAATATAGCGTTTTTGAAGAAAACTGGTATGATTAAAAAGCTAGTATGAGATAAGACTGGAGAGATAGCCTAGAGCAAGAGTCTTGGAAGCCAGGATCATGAGTTCATTTGGTAGACAAGTTGAAGCCACTGAAATGTGTAGGGAATTGAGCTGGACTGCATTTGTAGACTAACTTACAGAGGAGGAACCAGGGAATGGAAATGACATATATTCATCATATAACTTTATCGCTAATCCCTCCTCCCCAGCAGGGTCAGGACCTAGCTCACCGACAAGCCCAGCCCCTTTCTCTACTTCTCAACATCATCAACTCTCTCTACCTCCATCTCTAGTCAAACATGCACAGAAGTGGTGATACTTTAGGTAGGACCCCTTTAGCTGAATTTTTCCTAGTTCCAAAATTACTAGATACATCCCTAAATATGTTTATCAATCATAAGTTATTTTTAATTCAATTTTTATTTTATTTTCAGTTCCAAATTCTTGTTCTCCTGTTTCTTCTCCCCTACCCACTGAGAAAAAAAAAAACTCATTGCAAATACGTAAAGTCAAGCAAAACAAATTCCTCCACTAGCTACATACCGAAACAAATATTTCAGTCTGCACTCTTAAGTCCATACCTGTCTATCTTGAAATAGGGGAAGGGAAGGGTGGGGGAATAAGCATTTATATAGCACCTTCTATGTGCCAGGGCTTTAAAAATATCTCATTTGAGTCTCATAGCAAGCTTGGGAAGTAGGTACTATTATTATCCCCATTTTACAGTTGCAAAAACAGAGGTTAAGTGACTTCCCTGTGCAAGTCACATGGGTAGTGTCTGAAACTAGATTTGAATTCAGATCTTCCCAACTTCTAGAGCCAGAGTTGTATCCACAGTGCCACCTAGTGACTCTAAGTAGATAACATGTTTCATCACGAGTCCAGTGAATTTACATATTACATTTTTATATTTTTTCCAATTACATTAAAAACAATTTCAATATTCCTCTTAGAAAATTGGAATTCCATATTCTCTCTTTCCCCCCTTCCCCTCCCCCTCCTTGAGAAGGCAAACAATTTTATATAGATTATACATATACAGTTATGCAAAACATATTTTCATATTAGTAATGTTCTGAAAAAAAACACACTAAAAATAAAAAAATACAAAAAAATAAAGTATAAAAAATATGCAGGGGAAGCTAGGTAGCTCAGTGAATAGAGCACTTGCCCTGAAGTCAGGAGGACCTGAGTTCAAATCCAGCCTCAGACACTTGACATTTAACCAGCTGTGTGACCTTGGGTAAGTCACTTAACCCCAACTGCCCTGCCTTCCCCCCTCAAAAAAAAAAGTATGCTGTGATTTTCATTCAGACTCCATTATTTCTTTCTGTGGAGGTGGATAGCATTTTTTCATCACAAGTCCTTTGGGATTGTCTTGGGTGATTGTATTCCTGAGAATAGCCAAGTCTTTCACAGTTGGTCAATGTCCAATATTGCCTTTATAGGTTGCAATGTTGTCCTGGTTCTTTTCTGAAATCATCTGAGCAATCAGTTACTGAGTGCTGATTATGTGCCCAGTACTGTGCCAGAACATGTAAAGAGATTAATAATTCACATTTATATGTTGCTTTATGATTCATAAAGTATTTTACATACATTATCTCTTTTGACCCTCATTACCTCATGAAGATGCTTTGGGATTTCACTGGCATGAAATCCTCCACTAACAGAGATTAAAATAATAATACTGTTAGCTAGCATTTATTTTTTATTATATTTATTTAGCTAGCATTTATGCATTTTAAGGTTTGCAAAGCACTTTACAACTGTCACCTTTTTTGATCTTCACAACAACCCTGGGAGGCAGGTGCTATTATTTTCTCCATTTTACAGTTGTGGAAACTGAGGCAAACAGAAGTTAAGTGACTTGCCCAGGGTCCCACAAGTAGTAAGTATCTGACTCCAGGCCCAGTGTCCTATTACTGCACCAATTAGCTACGGTCTTCTAATTTAGTACCATTCTTGTCCCTGTTCTTCCATATCCCTAGAAGATTGACCCAGCTTTCCTGAGTGTCTCTTACTTTAAAACAAACAAACATCTTTGGCATTACTAACACAATCACTAAATTATAATACTTTATGCCCAGTTTGCATATGAAGAAACTGTGTTTGATAGAAGTTAAGTGACTTGCCCAAGGTCACACAATGAACTGCAGCTCCAAACTCTGACTCCTATTCTTCTGCTTCCTACTACATCACATTTACCCAAATAGAAGACAATAGGGTCAGGACTGGAATAAAAGGAGACACTTGCAAGCCCTGTAACATTTCACAAAAGGATATTTACCTAGCTGTAGTATTGATTTCATTGGGTACATGTCCGCTGTCTCTATTCTGTATTCTCTAATTCTATTCTATTATCTGTAATAGAATATCTGGTTGGCAGGATATATAGAAAATGAGGAAACTATGTCAATGTTTCAAGCTTTAGTTACCAGGATCAAATAAATCTTGAAGATATTTCCTTCACTTTCTAGGCAGAGAGTAGATGTTGCTTCTACCATAAGTCTCTTTAGTTTTTGCTAAATGACATTTAGCTCTTGCATCTAGGAGTTGGTATCATTTAAGAATGTTTGAAATGCGATTTGTATTATAAAATGGTAATCATCAAAATAATTTGATACTGGCTAAGAAACAGAGTGGTAGATTAGTGGAATAGATTAGGTATATCATACATTGTAGTAAACGACCATCCTAATCTAGTGTTTGATAAACCCAAAGATCCAAGCTTTGGGGGCAAAAACTCACTATTTGACAAAAACTGCTGGAAAAACTGGAAAACAGTATGGCAGAAACTTAGGTATAAATAAAAATCTTACACCTCCTGATTTAGACATAAAGGGTGATATCATAAGCAAATTAGGAAAGTATGGAATACTTTACCTGCCAGATCTATGGAAAAGGGAAGAATTTAGAACCAAGCAAGATATAGAGGGCATTACAAAATGTAAAATAAATTTTGATTATATAAAAATTTTAAGATTTTGTGCAAACAAAACCAATGCAACCAAAATTGGAAGGAAAGCAGAAATCTGGGGGAAATTTTTTACAGCAATTATCTCTGATAAAGGCCTCATTTCTCAAATATATAAGTGAATCAAATTTATAAGAATACAAGTCATTCCCCAATTGATATGAACAGGCTAATATGACAAAAAAGAAAAATGATACTGTTGGAGGGGGTTTGGGAAAACCGGGACACTAATGCACTGTTGGCACATTTGTGAACTGATCTAACCATTCTGGGGAGCAATTTGGAACTATGCCCAAAGGGCAGTCAAACTGGGCATCTAGCACCACTGCTGGGTCTGTATCCCAAAGAGATCATAAAAAAGGAAAAGGACCTATATGTATGAAAATATTTACAGCAGCTCTTTTTGTGGTTGCTAAGAATTGGAAATTGAAGGGATACCTACCAATTGGGGAATGGCCAAACAAGCTGTGGTATATGATCATAATGAAATATTATTGTGCTATAAGAAATGATGAGCAGGTGGACTTCAGAAAAACATGGAAAGACTTACATGAACTCATGCACAATAGCAGAACCAGGAGAATATTGGAAATGATAACAGCAATATTATATGATAAATAACTGTGAATAACTTTACTTTTCTTGGCAGTGCAATGATCCAAGGACAATTCTGAGGGACACATGAGGAAACATGCTCTTTACCTCCAGAGAAAGAACTGATGTCTTAATGCAGACTGCAGCATTCATTCATTCTTTCCTTCTCTCCCTTCCTTCCTTGACTTGAAAACTTGAAGTTTTCTTGCACAAAATGACTAACATGGAAATGTTTTGCATGATTGCACATGTATAACCTATATCAGATTGTTTGCCATCTCAGGGAGGAGTGAAGGGAGGGAGGGAAAGACAGAATTTGGAATTAAAAAATTTTAAAAACCCTGAATATTAAAAATTGTTTTTACACGTAATTGGGAAAAATAAAATATATTTTTTTAAAAAGCATGAGATTAAGAGTACAGAAATCTTCATTTACATTCTGAAAGTCTCTAGCTCTGAGCTAGCCTTCAGACCAGCCATTTAGACCAGTACCACACTGCCCATCCCAATGGTGGCCCCATCCAGCCCAAAATCATCACAAGTTTTTAGAGTTGGAAGGGACCTCAGTGGTCATTTCTTCCATCCTATGCACAAAAAAGAATTCTCACTATGATATATGTGACAAGTGGTCAACAAGTCTCTGCTTTAATAATTTCAATGAGGAGGAACCCACTACCATCTTAGGCATCCATCACCTTCCACTTTTGGATGGTTCTAATTGCTTTGATTTTTGTACTTCTTTTTTTACCAGTGATTTGGAACAATTCTTATTCATTGGGGAATGGCTTTTGTTCTTAAATATTTGTGTTAGTTTCCTATGTATCTGAGAAATCAGACTTTTATCAGAGATATTTGATGCACATTTTTTTCCTCTCAATCCCTTTTTATTCTGGTTGCATTGATTTTGTTCATGCAGAAAAATTTCAATTTCATATAATATAAATGATATATTTTGTTTTTTATGACCACTTCAATTTTCCATTAAGAATGCCACCCTTAACCTCCAGCCTTATTCATCATTCATACAATCTAGCAGTGACTTTCCAGGGGGAGACAATCCATATGTTATGATAGAAGGAATAGAGACACATAATTTAGATTAGATAAGATTAGATTAGATAATTTGGAGCTAGATGGAACAGTGGAAAGATTTCCCCAGTCCTGGAGGCAGAAAGGTAAGGTTCAAATATGCACTCAAATACTTAGTAGCTGTGTGACATTAGGCAAGTCTCTTAACTTTTGTTTGCCTCAGTTTCCTCAACTATAAAATGGGGATAGCACTAGTACCTACATCCCAGGGTTGTTGTAAGGATAAAATAAGATAATATTTATAAAGTGTTTGAAGATATTTTGCATTCTTAGTACCTTAGTGCCTGGTGCATAGAATGAGCTACATAAATACCATTAGTATTATTATTATTATTGGGTTGTGTGTGTGTGTGTGTGTGTGTGTGTGTGTGTGTGTGTGTGTGTACACCATGAATCCCTTTGACAGTATGGTAAAACCTATAGACTCCTTTGCATAATGTTTTTTTTTAAATTTATTTGGTCTTTATTAATTTGTTTACTTTTAGTTTACAAGATTCAGTTCCACAATTCCTTGAGTTTCAAATTTTCTTCCCCTGCTTCCCCTCTCCCCCTCCACCCCCAACAGGGCGGCATACAATCAAGTATAGGATCTGCAAATACTTTCACATTAGACATTAGTCAGATTATAAAGAAGGATTGTAACTGATGCAATGAACAATGGGAAAGAGGAAACAAAACCAAACAAGAGAAAGAAAGAGAGCAGGTAATTTGCTTCAATCTGCATTCAGACTGTTCTTTCTAGTTCTTTCTCTGAATGCAGACATCTCTCTCCATCACTAGTGTTTTGGAGTTGACTTATAACTCTGCATTGCTGAGAAGAGTCCAGTCTATCAAAGTTGGTCATCACATATATGTCGTTTCTGTAATTGTGTACAAATTTCTCCTGGTTCTGCTCTTCTCAGCATCAGTTCATATAAGCCTCTCCAGGTAAATATGAAGTCCATCTGCTCCTCGTTTCATATAGCACAATAGTATTCCATTACATTCATATACCACAACTTGTTTAGCCATTCCCCAATTGATGGGCATCCCCTTAATTTCCAATTGTTTGCCACCACAAAAAGAGCTGCTATAAATATTTTTGTACATATGGGTCTTCCTCCCACTTCTATGATCTCTTTGGGATACAACCCTAGAAGTGGTATTGCTGGGTCATAGGGTATGAAATTACTTATATCCCTTTGGGCATAGTTCCAGATTGCTCTCCAGAATGGTTGAATCAGTTCACAACTCCACCAGCAATGTATTAGTGTTCCAATTTTTCCACATCTTCTCCAGCATTTGTCATTTTCCTGTTTTGTTCTCTTAGCCAATCTGACTGGTGAGATGTGGTACCTAAGAGTTGTTTTGATTTGCATTTCTCTAATCAATAGTGATTTAGAGCATTTTTTTCATATGCTTATAGATATCTTTAATTTCTTCCTCTGAAAACTGCCTGTTCATATCCTTTGACCATTTATCAATTGGGGAATGAGCATAATGTTTTTAAAGGCATAAAATAAAACACATAGGATTATAGAGTAAAAGCAATTATATTGAAATAGTTATAAAGGTATTTGAAAAAAAAAGTTTACAGACCTCAGGTTAAGAACCTCTGGTCTACATTAATTCCTACGGAGCAGAACATTTAGATGCCACCATAAAAATTGATTTATTGTATTGACATAAAAATCATCTAGCAGCCAAGAAAGGAAAAGATTTTAATAAGATTTAGCCAAAATTCACAAGTAGAAATATATCCTTGGCTTCTGTGACTGAGAGCAGTTATGGTGCTTTTAGTGCCAGAGGGAGAAAGATGGATGTGGATTGTTGAGATGATGGAGAGAAACCTTTTCATGTTCCTTTTGTTCTTCCTGGTTACCTTTCTCCTATGAATGTAGGGGTTCTTAACCTTTTTTGTGGGTGTGCCATAAACCCCATTGACAGTCTGGCAAAAGCCTATGGACCCCTTGTCTGAATGTTTCAAAATGTATAAAATAAAAAACAAAGGTGTACAAAGGAAATCCGTTATACTGAAATACAGTTATCAAAATATAAAAGCAACAAGTACATGGACTAAGAACCCCTGTAGTAGTAGAATAAAATTTTTTACTATTTGCTATCAAATATGCTAAGATTATCAGAAGTGGACATTATGCTGTACAACCTGTTAAACTCTATAGCAAAGGTATAATTTCCAAGTTTCTAGTAACTCATGACTGTTTACACTCATTTTACAAGCCATTCTGTATATTCTGAAACTGCAAAAGGATAGACTGCATATGATGAAAAACGACACCCGTCTTCCTGAGTTAATGTGAGATTACTACTGGTCAGAAATACTAGGTTAATTATTAATATTGTTTGAACCCAGCTTTATATGGCTAGAAAATTACCTAGCCTGAAATCATAGGGCATGCTGACTCAGAGACTCCCTGGGGAACCCAAGTCATAGCTTCTCTAATAGCTTGTGTTTTGGCTTCCCCTAAATTATTTTGTTTAGTAGCTGTGTGATCCTGGACAAATCACTGAACCCTGTTTGTCTTGGATTCCTCATCTGTAAAATGAGCTAGAGAAGGAAATGGCAAACCATTTTAGTATCTTTGCCAACAAACAAACAAAACAAAAAAGCCAAAGGGGTCACAAAGAGTAGGACATGACTGAAAATGACTAAACAACAACCACAAAATGATGCATTTCAAGTAACCTTACCCTTTTCTGGAAAGTACCTAACTGCTTCCATGGTTTGAACTCTGCATTCTAAGACTTAACAATTTGAACTCTTTATATGGTGAAGACTTAACAATTAGCAATTTCAAGAGGGGAGGCATACCTTTTTCTGGCTCTCTCTCCTTCGCCAAATGACTTAATAAAAATTCTTTCTAAAAAAATTTCAAGTCATGGAGTTTGTTCTTGACTTGACACTACCTGGTTATTTCTGTGCTTTGTGAGACTAATGGGACAATATACATAAAAGCACTTTGAAAAGTATTAAGTTTGTGAAAGAAAAACTCAGTACTCTTGTGTTTTTGGCACATCTCTCAGAAACAAAAGGAGTTATTAAATTCCAAGTACCTTTGCTTAGTGAATGAGAAACCTATAGGGACAGAGATCCATCATGCTTTTGAAAATCTGACCCAAGTTTTCTGCTTTCAATTTATGGTATTCAAGAACAAAGAGAGAATTTTTTTGTCATGAATTAACAAGGGTACCAAGTTTAGGTAACAAATTTTTGATGCCTCAAACAGAAAAATAGTAACTTACTTTTCCCTAAATCATTCAATCTGGTCAAGGGTTGAGAGCAAAAATGTAATGCTTATAGTTGAATTAGTCATTATGAGTCTAATTCCATTAGATTGTAAACTCCTTGAGGACAGGGATTGATTGTCTTTTACCTTTTTTGTAGCCCCAACACTTAGCACAATGCCAGGCACATAGAAATGTTTCAGTCTTGACTGACCCTTCATTACCCCATTTGGGCTTTTCTTGGCAAAGATACTGGAGTGGTTTGCCATTCCCTTCTCCAACTCATTTGACAGATGAGGAAACTGAGGCAAACAAGGTGAAGTGACTTGCCCAGGGTCACCCAACTCTTAAGTGTCAGAGGCCAGATTTGAACTCAGGAAGATGACTTCAGGCCTGGCACTGTATCGTCTGCCACCTATCGTTTAATTGATTGATTTCAGGGAGGATTCCTTCCTGAGCTGACCAAGCACCTCCATTTAGCAACAGGTTAGGGCTTGATAAGAATGAAGTCAATGGGTTTCAGTGCAGGACGTTTCCTCAGAACTGATAAATACTGGTAAAGTTCTTCATTCAGATTAGACCCTAAGTAGACATATTTATAATAGTTCTTTTTTTTGTGATAACAAAGAATTGGAAACAAAGTAGAGGTCCATTGATAGGGGAATGCTTAAATAAGGTGCGATACATAAATGAGAAGGGGAAATATTATCTTATTTGGTCCTGAAAACAACACTGGGAAGTAAGTCTTATTATGATAAATTATTCTCATTTAACAGTTGAGGAAACTGAGGCAGACAGCAGTTACAGCGACTGGTTGTCACATGGTATCTGAAGCTGAATTTGAATTCAGATCTTTTTGGCTCCAGAAGTGCACCACCTAGCGGCCTTGCAAAGGAAACGTTAGAAGAGGGTGTTTTAGGTAAAGGCCGACTGTTAACTCTTCGAAACTGTGTGGAGGTGGTGGCAGAAGGTGTTATGCGACGGGAGGGGCCCGGCAAGGTCCTCTCTGACGTCATCACGCGGCGCCGCAGCCAGGCCGGGTGCGTGACGTCACCCCGCGACGGGGGCGGCTTTTGTGAGGAAACGAAACTGGGGCCGAACGACGGCGAAGGCGACGGCTGCGGCGGCGGTGGCGCGATCTGGCGGCCTGACGCCCCTTCCCCCTCTCCCCTCCCCGGCAGCTCGCCCCCACCCCGCAGCGTGAGTGCCGGAGCGCGGGCGCGGGCGCGGCCTGGGCGGGAGGGAGTCGGGGCGGGCTTGGCTTTGCCTTCGGCTCATAGCGGCCCGACTGAGAGGCCCGGCTCCCCGACCCGCCTCCGCCGGCCGGGCACGGCGCCCGCCTTCTGCTTTCTTTTCTGGTTCCTGTCCTTCCCCTCCTGCTGGCCTCCATCCCCTCCTGCTGGCCCCCTCCCCCTCTCGGCCCTCTCCTGGTCCTGGCTCCTCACACCTGGTCCCCTCCCTCCGCCACACCCCCTCCCCCTCCCTCCCCCCCTCCCCCTCCCTTCCTCTTGGCCTCCGCCACCTGGTCCTTCCTCCCCACCTGCCCTCCCCCTTTCCCTCTCCCCTCCCATTCCCCCTGTCTAGTTCCTCCTCTTTCTGTCTTCCCTCCCCTCCCACCCTCCCATTCCTCCCCTTTCGCTTTCTCTACCATCATCTCCGTTTCTCTTCCCCAGCGTTTCTCATTTAACGCCGCCTTCCCTTCATTACAGAGGCCCTCCTCTGTACCCGGCAGCACCTCTCTTCCTCCTCAGCTAGTCTTCCCAGTGCCCCTTGCCCTCTTACATTTGATGCCCTACTTTGGAGATGGGATGAGAGCATCTTTTTTCCCCCGCTTGCACATTCTTTTGGGGATGGGTGGGTGGGAAAGGGGTTGGGGAATAGGGTCCAAGTGGAAACCTGAGGTTTTCCATAGGTTAATTTTGAACGTTCCGGTAAGGGAAGCTGGAATTAATAGCTCCTTTTTTTCCAGCCAGGTAGCCTGTGATAGAACAGTTCTTCTCATACATTTTTGTTTTTGCTTTTTCTGTCGGAGCCTCATGAGGTCCCTCATCAGTAGAAGACTGGATAAAATGACCACCGAGGTCCCTTCCAGCTCTGACATTCTAGAATTTTAGGATCACTTCTATTGTTCAACATCTCTCTTCCCCTCCCCCCCACCCGCCATCCAGATGTAAAGCAGGCTGTGCTTTTCTCCATTCTTACACCTGGAGCCCTTAGAGTTGGTGGAGAGGAGTTTCATCTAGTTAACTCCTTAACACCTGACATCCTTTGAGGATGCTGTGGGTACAGGACCATTGCCAGGATTATCCCAATTACTACACTCATCCCATAGCTCCATCCTTTAGAGTTTAGGGTGACTCCTGAGGCTCCAGGATTGACCCTTCTTACTGCTCATCTCAGGCATAGTTTTCACTTGCTCCCCACATCCTCCCAGGGAAGTGGAAAAAGGGAGCTGTCTTATATCCAGGAGGGGATGAGGTTGTAACTAACTAATCTTAAGGGTAGAGAAACAGCAAGGTAAATTGATCCAGGGCTCTGGGAGGTGGCATTGGTGAAAGTGACAGTTGATCCTTGGCCTGCTCACCTACTTGCTGTCACCACTTCCAAACATAAAATGCTTTGTGTGTAAGACCTGCAGCCCCAGTTGGTCCCTGCCCTTTGCTTTTGCCAAGTCTGGAGCTTTCTTGGCTTTATGTCTGCTGCTTCACTTTCCTTTTTTTCCATCTGACTGGCCTGTGTGGAAGGTTTTCTGGAATACCAGGGATCTATGGACCACAATTTCTTAGACTCAGTATCCTCTTCAATAAAGATGATCATTCTGTTGAGATATTTAGATGTCATTGCCCCCTTTTCCCCTGATATTTTTTCTTTTAGTGCTTAACTCTATAAATAAATGATAGTGGCTTGATGTGTGCTTATTTCCATTTTCCTTGCCATATGTGTACCATGACTGTGTGCCAACCTCATGTCCAAAGAACTTGCTTTATATACCATTGGCATTCAACCAACCAACCAGAGGACAGAATGCTGCTATGATTGTCAGAAAAGTTTCCTAATATCTCTGTAAGCTTAAGCTCATGTTGAAAGAAGCCAAAAATCAGTTGTCAGTAGTAAAAATAATAGGAATTATCCAATTGTTTTTGCAGAGCCTTTGCTGTTAGTAGATGTAAATTTATTTGTCTTTGTCATCATCCCAACAGGTTGAAACCTAATGTGCCATTCAATAGAATGAAAAAGTAGGAACTCTCCATGTGAATAGTAACCACTAGGAGATGGGGAATTAATATGTAATTTTTTGGGTCAAGAACCTGATGTTGACATTACGGTTATCTCTGGGACTGTGTTGCATTTTTAAAAATACACGTAAAATTAATAATTACTAATGAAACCAGATCCTGGCCGTCATTTTCCAAGGCTCATTCCAAAGGAATGTCATTGAAATGTTGGCTCTGGAAGATGATCAGAAATGTCAAATTCTCTCCCTTATGTGGTTTATGTTTATGGGGTTTATGCCCCCAAACTTTATTACCTCCTGTTCATGTGGCTTTGAACCAGAGGGAATTAACTGCCATTTGTGGTTGCAGTGACAATGAAGAGAAGAGGCGAAGGAGAGTTCAGCAGCCCCCAGAAGAAGCAGAAGAAGAGAGCAGCTGAGCTTGGCTTGACCCTCAGCTCCACATCTGATGAGGAACCCCCTCCTTTTGGCAATCATGGCCCACAAGGTAAGGCTGCCAACATAATGTGAAGACTGACTGTTCAGAACGCTGATGACTGAGCACTGGAAAATCTACAACCTGTGATCCCTTGTGGAAAACTGGGCCAGTTGTTCAGAGAGAAGGAATTAAGCAGTATTGGTTTTTCTAAGCCTGGAGATAAAACTTCCTTTTCCTGCTGCCCTTCCCCCATTGAAGTATGACACTACCTATAGGTCTATGTTGAAAGGTCTTCCCAAAAATTATCTCTTCTTTTGGTAGTTCTGTTACTTTTTAACTGGGACACTCATTTGCTTTCTTGGACTTCCTCAGTGTGGTGATGATCACTGAATATTGTGTGTAAAACCAGGCCTTGGTAGTCATTGATGATCCTGGAGAGAAAGACAGAGAGAGAAAGGAAGAGGAGAGGGAGAGATAACTTCAGGGATCTGGCATCATTCCTTTCAGTTTGTAGCATTTATTTACACATTTTCCCTGTAGCTACACTTAACAGCACTACACAGTATTGGAGCAGCACTGTATTCATTGTTTGTATTTACTGCAAAGTATCTCACTTATCTGGTTGGAATCACTCTCTTGCTTTGTCCATTTTTAGGGTTGTAGAAATTTACAGCATCCATTTTCTTTGTGAATTTTACAGTGTCTGGATATATCTCAAATACCGAACAAATTAGGAAATTCATTTGCATTCATTTTACTTGCCAGTAGCTTCATGTTTTGGATCCTCTCCTGAATCACTGGTAAACTGGAATGAAATTTGGTAACAGATTGGTGACCAAAAGGGTGTGACGCACCAGTTGAGGGTGGTAGAAAATACAGTTTACTAACAAGTGGTAGGCCAATTGAGGGGCACTTTAACATCAGATGTTACTGAGAAGCTGGTCCAGAGAGGAGAAACTTGACAGGCGGTAAAAATAATAAAGCAGTTGGTGTGGCCATGGTCCAGGCTAAGAGAGAACGTTTCTCTTTTTTCTCTGTAATGTGTATCAGCTAGATGTGTGTGCCATTTGTGCTATCAAAATAATTTCAGGATGAGTGAGAACAGGATGTGTTGCAGCTGGCACTGATAAATGGGGAAGGAAAAAGTCTTTGTGTTTTTTTGGTTTGTCCTATAAATAATTTTTTAGGAGAAGGAAATTTTGCCTCTTTCCCAGGAGTTAGTGGTGCTCTTCAGACTTACTGAATTTGGGAGGAAGAGAAGCCATAATCCAGGTTGGCAGGGTGCTGAAGCAAAGCTGATAATGAACAGAGCATGAATGATTGTTAGAAAGGTGGCAGTTCCCATTTTGACACAAAAGACATGATTTTTTTTGTTTATAATAAAGTCAAGGAACCTCTGTTAAATTTAATGCTCTAGAAAATATAATTGTCAGTTAAGATTTTTTTTCTTTTGCTCAATTTTTTTGTTGTTTGGTTGTTTCAGTCATGTCTAACCCTTTGTGAGCAATCCCATTTGGGGTTTTCTTGGCAAAGATATTGGAGTGGTTTGCTATTTCCTTCTCCAGCTCATTTTACAGATGAGGAACTGAGGCAGACAGGGTTAGGTGACTTGTCTAGGTTCACACAGCTAGTGAAAGTCTGAGGCTGGATTTGAACTAAGAAAGATGAATCTTCCTGACTTCAGGTCTGGGCATTTGATATATCTGCTGTGCCACTTAGCTACCCCTTCTCAGTTTTACTCAGTAGATTTAGACTTCTAGGAAATAATGTCTTGTCCTACAGACCCTAATGGAATCTTCCTTCTGTGTATACAGATTGGTCCAAAGGTGAACTAGTGGGGCAGGTGGCAGGGCCCTGTCCAGCAGGCCTAGAAGCACCAGTTGGCTATTTGCAGGAAACAGGGCAGATGCCAAAACCTTTTTACTATAGAGATGATAATTAAAGAAAAGGTGTGTCCTAGAATGCACCATGCCAAGAACTGTTTTCATTTCTTGAGGAAGTCTTAGTGCTCTGCTGTTGCACTTGGAGAAATGAAAATCACGTGAGTAATGTAGCCTGGCCTTTCCCAGGAGAAGAAATAACATAGCAGTGCCTTTCTTCGGAAAGTCTCAAGTGTTTAACACACCTCACCTTTCCCCACAAATCAGTTTTAATCTGTGCTTAAGATTTATCACGTATTGACTTTGAAGGCCCCTTTTTTACATTCTATTGTATGCTTTGCCCTCACAATGCTCTTCAGAAAGCACACATCTCATCTGTGTGTGTGGTGGTTGTGCATGCAGGTGTGCATGTAGGACATTTGCACAAGTTTATGTATCAAACCTAGCCCTTCAACTAGCTCCACCTGGACATGCTATTTAGGCATATAAGTGTTTGAGGGATGCTCTTTACTGACAGCAGTGAGGAAAGTGTAGATTTTTGCCATTTTTTTACTGTTCAGAATAATTTGTTGTTGTTTCACAAAATCAGCATAGTTTATAACTACTTTACATTGAGATTAATTTTTTGATCAACTTATTTACATAATGATAATAATGAAGCAGCTATAGTACTAGATTAGAGTTTACTTTGTGGCAAAGGATATAATGATAGAAAGGGAGAGCTCTGTCTATACGGAAGTGTCGACTCCTAGATCCTTGAGGTCTAGGACATTTAAGACATTTTCAAGAGTATGACCTTTTGTAAATTTGCCTGGAAATAAAGTCCCTCTGGGGTAAAGATAAGAGAAATATACTTCTCCATGTGAGGAAATTTTTACCAAGAACTCGGAAATTCTGGCTCTTTTCTAGCAGTGTCCTTTCAATTGTACTCTTTCGTTATGTCACTCATTGGATATGGGCTTCTGTCTGTTCCATTTGTAGCAACTTCAGATTATGATGGCATCTGCCACTTGCACCTGATAATCCCCTTCCTTCCCTCCTCCCCCCCCCACTCCCAGTGAAATTTAGTTCCTTCCTGAGTGGGTTATTTGCCCTGAAACTATTGCTTTTCTGTCTGTTCAGATTCATGACCTTAATCAAAAACTTCCTTTATCGGTATCTGTTTAAATTGCTTTAATGAGATGCTATTTGTCTGAGGTGCAGGAGAAATGGAGTCTTTGAGCAGGAATGACTGTATTCCTTGGTGATTGTAAGCTAGGATATGATGTCTATTAAAATCCATAATTTGCTTCTTTCTATCTGTGTGTTGTTCACCTTGGTGATTAATAGTAGGAGGAGTTGCCCTTTTTTTTGAGTTGTCACAGTAATTTTTGTTCCTGGGATTTCTGCCATCTTGCTCTGCTGCTCTCTGAATTGGTAGATCTCTGCCTCTACTTTAAAGTGAGCTTGTCTCTTTCTCCATAAAGCCCTAAGAGTTAATGGTTTTTTCCAAGTAGAGAAGAAATGATCTTAAGTGAAAATCCTAAATAATTTTTAAAACTGTCTGATAAGTTAAAAGAGGTGAGTTTCTGGAGAGGAGTTTGCCAGCCAGCTCTGGCAAGTTTTTAACAAAATTAATGATTTTAATAGACTAACCTTACTTATCACTCCTGTTAATTTATATTCTTATTACAGAATTGTCTATTTAAAGTGTTTGCTTGGGGCGGCTAAGTGGTGTAGTGAGTCAAGCGCGGGCCCCAGAGTCAAGAGGACCCGAATTCGGTTCTGGCCTCAGACACTTAACACCCACACACACAAAAAAAACTAGCCATGTAACCTTGGGCAAGTTACTTAAACCCAATTGCCCTCCAAAAGGCAAAAAAAAAATAAGTGTTTGCTTAATTCTTATCAAATCTAGTGACCTAGACCTGATCTTAGGTTTTGGCTATAGCCACAACACTTTTCTTCTTTTCCTTCAGTTCCTCTGATTTGCAAATGCTTATTTTGCCTATTGTGCTAATTCCTGCCTAGCCCTAAGGAACTCTAGAACATCCACCTGTCTTGCTTGGATTGGCAATATCCTGCTTTGAGTTAGTTTTCTTTATTTGTTGTAGCACTTTGATCAAGTCATTTTTCCAAAGCAGCGTTTGGTAGGCAGGCACTATAATTTTTGGTGTCTGGTTGGCTTTGTTGGACATTGCGTTCTTCTTGCCAGGGGTAAATGGTGATGACTTCTTTGTCTGGTGTTGTTGTGGTGCTGTTTTAGGTCCCTAACAGATTGGTGATGCTGCTCTTAATAGTTAAGCTTCATTCTTGAAAGGCAGACAGTCTGTCAGGGCTTTCTGTAAGTGTGGAAGTCCATCTTTGGTCTTGTTCTCCAAATCTTACTTAAAAAACTGGTAAAGATATAGCCTGCTTTTGATATAGGGTGGAGATGGAAGAAGAGGGAGACTGGCTGCATTCACTGTCATAAAGGGGTTGTGTACTATCCAGCGTGTTCAGCACCATCAACCAAAACCTTCAAATGAGTGGGTAAAGGCGGCAAGAAATGTATATTGGTGTTTACTAGACCTTATTTACCTATTGAGTAAAGTACACAAGTATTTATTAAACAGCTCTTGTGTTTGGTACTCTTAGGACACTAAATAGAAAATAAAGCTTGTCCTTATAGAATGTTTGTTTTATTGGGCAATTGAGGTCTGCATGAAGTGCATGGTGTGGTGGAAAGAACATTGGTATTAGGAGTCAGAGAAGCTTGGCTTAAATCCTGTCTCTGCCATTTACTGACTGAGTGAACTTAGCCAAATCACTTAAACTCTCTGGACTTCAGTTCTCTCATCTGTAGAATGGTGGGGATGATGTTAACTTTTTGGTAATGGCCATTTTGGCAAGCTGATGAAGCCTATAGACCCTTTTTTAAAATGATGTTTTTGATTGCACATAAAATGGGGCTATAAAGGAAACTATGACACTGAACTATAGGCACCTTCTTTGGCGTAAGACGCGCTGAGTTCTGGGGACGTAAATAAAAGCACAAGATGGCTCTGCTGCCAAGCTCCCAGTCTGACGGGGCGACAGCGTGAAAGCAGACAAGACGGACGTGGGATAAAGTGGGTGAAGATGAACTGATGTAAGAGTGAAGGCATTGAGATTAAGAGGACTGAAAAAGATCTTGCAGAAGGTGAGGCTTCAACTGAGATTTGAAAGAAGCCCGGGATGGTAGGAATTAGAGAGGAGGAGGGAGAGCATTTGAGGCCTGGGGAACATCTCATGAAAATACTTGGAGTCAGGAAATAAAGTGTTTTGTTAATGAGGAATAGCCAGGGGGCCAGTTTCACTGGATTTTAGAGTACATAAGAGAAGTTAGGTGTAAGAAGACTGGAAGGATAGGAAGGGGCCAAGTCATGAAGAGCTTTATTTTACTTATTTAATTTTATTTTATTTAGAATATTTTATATTTATCCTGCAAGCAGTAGGGACCCCCTGGAATTTATTGAATTAGAGGAGATAACATAGTCATACCTGTGCTTTAGGAAGATCAATTTAAAAAAATTATTTAGTATTTTATTTTCCTCAGTTACACGTAAGAACAATTTTTAACATTCATTTTTTTTTCTTTTTGGAGGGCACTTGGGGTTAAGTGACTTGCCTAAGGTCACATGGCTAGTTTGTGTGTTAAGTGTCTGAGGCTGGATCTGAACCCAGGTCCTCCTGGCTCCAGGGCTCTATTTACTGTGCTAGCTAGTCGCCCCTTAAAATTTATTTTTAAAACTTTGAGTTCCAAATTCTCTCCCTTCCTTTCTCCTCCCCACACTCCCAGAAGGCAAGTAGTTCGATATAGGTTATACATGTGTAGTTGTACAAAACATTTCTATATTAATCATGTAAAAGAAAACAGGCCAAAAAAAAATCTTCAAGAAAAATAAAGTAAAAAAAAGTATGCTTCAATCTGTATTCCATCAATTCTTTCTCTGGGGATAGATAGCATTTTTCATCATAAGTCCTTCAGAGTTGTCTTGGAGTATTGTATTGCTGAGAATAGTGAAGTCGTTTGCAGCTTATCATTTCACAATATTGCTGTTATTTTGTACACAGTACATTTCACTTTGCATCAGCTCATGTAAATCCAGGGTTTTTTCTTTTCTTTTTTTAAAATTGTATGTTTATTTCTAGTTTGCAATACCCATCTCCACAAGATTTTGAGCCGCACATCTTCTCCCTGTCCTTCTCCTACCCACCACCCCAGAACAGCGATCCCACCAAACACCCCTTCCCCCAATCTGCCCCTTCCCACATCCTTTCCCCTTCCACCTCCAACCCTCCAGTAGGGCAAGATGGATCTCCACACCCCAGTGCCTGCACATCCTACCTCCCAGTGCATGTAAAAAAACTATCTATCTATCTATCTATCTATCTATCTATCTATCTATCTATCTATCTATCTATCTATCTATCTGTCTGTCTATCTGTCTATATATAGATAGATAGATAGATAGATTTTTTTTTAAACATTTGATTTTAAAACTTGGAATTCCAGATTCATTCCCTTCTTCTCTTGTCACCCACCCTAATTGGGAAAATAAGTAATTCAATATAGGTTGTACATGTGTAGTTACGCAAAACATTTCCGTAGTAGATATATTGTGAAAGACTGACTATATTTCCCTCCATCCTATCTTGCCCCCCACTTGTTCTATTTTCTACTTTGACCCTGTCCCTTTTCAAAAGTGTGTGCTTCTAACTATCCTCCCCACCAATCTGCCCTCCCTTCTATCATACCCCCTCTTATCCCCTTCCCCCCTACTTTCCTGTAGGGTAAGATACCCAATTTAGTGTGTATGTTATTCCCTCCTTAAGCCAAATTCAGTGAGAGTAAGGTTGACCCATTCCCTTTTGCCTTCCTGTTCTTCCCCTCCATTGTAAGTTTTTTCTTGCTTCTTTTATATGAGATAATTTACCCTATTCTGTCTCTCCCTATCTCCTCTCATTATATTCCTCTCTTACCTCTTAATTTTATTTTTAAAATATCATCCCTTCCTATTCAATTGATCCTGTGCCCTCTGTCTATATATACCTGTACACATATATACATGGACTCACATATATATTCATATGCACATATACCCTCCTATATAGACATATATATGTATGTATATATTATTACATTTATATTCCCTTCAACTATCCTCATACTGAGAAAAGTTTCATAAGTTACAAGTTTTTCCATGTAGGAATGTAAATAGTTCAACTCTGATAAGTTCGTTATGATTTCTTTTCCTTGTTTGTCTTCTCATGCTTCTCTTACTTCTTGTATTTGAATGTCAAATTTTCTATTTAACTCTAGTTTTTTCATCAAGAATGCTTGAAAGTCCTCTATTCCATTGAATGACCATATTTTCACCTGAAACATTATACTCCGTTTTGCTGGGTAGGTGATTCTTGGTTTTAATCTTAGTTCCTTTGACCTCTGGAATGTCATATTCCAAGCCCTTCGATCCCTTAATGTAAAAGCTTCTAGATCTTGTGTTATATTGATTGTGTTTCCTCAATATTCAAATTGTTTCTTCTTGGCTGCTTGTAATATTTTCTCCTTGATTTGGGAACTCCGGAACCTGGCTATAATATTCCTGGGAGTTTTCTTTTTGGTATCTTTTTCAAGAGGTGATCAGTGAATTCTTTCCATTTCTATTTTGCCCTCTGGTTCTAAAATATCTGGGCAATTTTCCTTGAGAATTTCTTGAAGGGTGATTTCTAGGTTCTTTTTTTCATTGTGGCTTTCAGGTAGTTCAATAATTTTTAAATTATCTCTCCTGGATCTATTTTCCAGGTCTGTGGTTTTTCCAGTGTGATATTTCACATTGCCTTCTATTTTTTATTTGTTTGGATATGTTTAATAGTATCTTGATTTCTCATAAAGTCATTAGCTTCCATTTGCTCCAGTCTAATTCTGAAGGAATTATTCTCTTCAGTCAGCTTTTGAAATTCTTTTTCTATCTAGCAAATTTGGCTTTTTAAGGCATTCTTCTCCTCATTGGCTTTTTGGGCCTCTTTTGCCATTTGAGTTAGTCTATTTTTTAAGGTGTTATTTTCTTCAGTCAGGTTGTTGACTCTTTTTTCATGATTTTCTTGCATCATTCTCATTTCTCTTCCCAATTTTTCCTCAACTTCTCTTATTTGATTTTCAAAATCCTTCTTGAGCTCCTCCATGGCCTGTAAGCAGTTCATATTTTTCTTGGAAGCTTTTGGTGCAGGAGTTCTGACTTCATTGTCTTCCTCCCTTTCCATGCTTTGATCCTTTTTGTCCCCCCAAAACAAATCTAAGGTTTGACTGCTGTACTTGCTTTGCTTCCTTTGCTTGCTCATGTTGCCACTCAATTGCTTGACTTTTGAGCTTTTTGCCGCAGTAGAACTCTGCCTCCAGAGAAGAGAACTTTGTCCCAAATTGCGGGGGTTTCCTCAGCTGCCAGAGCTATTAGTTGGGTGTCCTCTCTGAAGCCTCCACAGGCTGGTCACCCACCCCAGCACCTCCACCCAAGACAGTGATCCAGATCCAAGCAGGTTAAAGTAAGAGTGATTACCCCTCAGAATGGTCTCTTGGTTTCCCCTACGATTAGGCCAGGAGCTCTGAAGCTGCCATGCAGCTGCAGCCAAACGGCTGTAGCACCTCCGCTGCTTCTCACCTTCTTGCCCCAGGGGCAGAGGCCAGACCGGGTTCTTGGTCCCCCTGTTCTCACAAAGTCCACGCTGACCTCTTACTATGTCTTTGGAATTTATGGATTGATAATAATGGAAACCACCACAGCTGCTGGTAATCCACTCTCCCAAAGTCTGCTCTAGCCACTGCTGGTTGGGGCTGCCCTGAGGCTAAAACCGCAGACTCATATGGGACTGGGCTTGGCTTCCAGAGTGCTGCAATGTACCCTTCCTGCCAGCGTGCTGGGCTGCCTTCAGCAGGAGATTTGTTTCTCTCTGTCACTTTGTGGGTTCTGTAACTCTAAAGTTTAAGAGTCATATTTTATAGGTATTTGAGGTGGTTATGGGGGGAGCTCACAGAGTTTTCCTGCTTCTATGCTGCCATCTTGGCTCTGTTCCCCAAGTCCAGGTTTTTCTGAGTGCATCCTGCTCTTCATTTCTTATAGCACAATAGTATTCCATCATAATCACATACCCTAACTTGTTCAGTCATTCCCCAATTAATAATAAGATCAGTTTGACAGTTGAGTGAAGGATGTATTGGAGTGGAGAGAGACTTTGAGGCAGGGAGCCCAACCGGCAGGCTGTTGGAATAGTTCAGGTATGAGGTGATGAGGGCTTGTTACCAGGATGGTAGTGGTGTCAGAGGAGGAGGAGGAATATATTAGAGTTGTTATGATGGTAGAAATAGCAAGACTTGACCACTTGATTAGATATGAGGAGTGAGAGAGGGTGAAGAGTTAAAGTTGAGGATGACAGCTAGATTTTGAGCCTGTGTGACTGGGAGGATGGTAGTACCCTTAACAGTAATAGAGAAGTTAGGATGAGGGGAATGTTAGGGAAGAAAGACAGCAAACTAAATTTTGACAGGTTGCATTTAAGATGTCTATGGGAAGTCCAATTCTAGACGTCTAGAACAGGTGCAGATGTAAAGCTGGAGACAGGACTAGACAGGTAGATCTGAGAGTCATCTGCGTAGAAATAATTGAAACTCTAGGAGTTGATGAGATCACTAAGTGAAATAATGTAGAGAGAGAAGAGGGTCCAGAACAGAGCTGTGGGGTAGTGCCGCTGTTACTGGGTGTGATATGGATCACAAAGGAAAAGGTCCAACAAGGATCCAACAAAGGAGACAGGAATCATCAGTAGGAGAAGCAGGAGAGAGCGGCATCACACAAACCTAGAGAGAAGAGTGTATCAAGAAGAGGGTGATTGAAGAAGCTGCAAAGAGAGGTCCCAAAGTATGAGGATTGAGAATAGGCCATTAGATTTGGCAATTAAGAGATCATTAATAACTTTGGAGAGAGTAGGTTCAATTGGATGATAGGTTGGAAGTCAGACTGTAGGGAGTTAAGAGAGTGGGAGGAGAGGAAGTACCGTTAGGTACTTTTTGTAGATGCTACAGAGAGGTAAAAAAAGAAGAGTACTATGAAAAGCTCTTTCACTGGATTTTTAATCGAGATGATAATAATACCTAACATTTTTAAGTTTGCAAAGCGCTTTATGAATGTTTTTGGTAACTCTGGAGAGGACAGTTTCCGTTCAGAGATGAGTACTGTGTTTAGAGTGAGGTGACTTGAGTTCCAATACTAACTCTGCCACTTTAATAACTCTGTGACCTCAGACAAGTCATTTCACCTCCCTCTCTCTCTCAGTTTCTTCTTCAGTAAAATAAGGGAATTGGACTTAGATGACCTGAGGCCCCTTCCAACTCTACAATCCTCTGAGGAGGGAAACTAGGTGGCAAAGGGATGAGAAGTGACTGAGGGGAGAAGTGGAGATAAGGAATATAGACAACTTTTTTTAGGAGTTTGACTGAAAAATGGATAGAGAATATAGGATGATAGATTGAGGAGGTGGTTGGGTCAAATTAAGTTTTTTTTTTTTTAAGTTGGGGGACACTAGCCATTTTCTAGGCAGAAGAAGAGCCAGTAGAGTGAGAGAAATTGAAGATTTAAGGGGAGATGATGGAATAGACAGGCTGGAGATGGGAGGGGACTGGCCCAAGGGTAAAAGTAGAGGGGTTGGTCTTGACTTGGAAAAGGGCCACTTCTTCATCAGATACTGGAGTCAAGAAGGAGAAAATAGGGGATGAAATTTGTTGACTGAGTAGTTATTGTCATTGTCTTTCTGGTCTACTTTCCTAGCTTGTCCCCAGAGATACTCCATGTACAGTGAAGATTGATGCCATTCACTAGGATTCAAGCTTTCAGTTCTTATCTTCTAGCCCTTTGAGTCTTAAGACCCTAGATATTATAAAGGGAAGTGTTTCAAAGAGGCAGTTTAATTTAAATGATTTTGTTCACCTTTCTGCAGTGTTTCTAGCAAAGAGTGTCATAGTGCTTCTCCTTGGTACCTAGTGAAACAAAAGAGAAACCACACATATGGATACGTATACATTGCCAAAGTTACGAATGTTCCATGTATGTAGTGGGGTGGGGAGACCTGCTTGTAGGAATAGTGGTTACCCTGTGTTTTCCTTTCCTTCTACTTTCCTTGCTTTTCTTCTGCCTCTTAGGTCACTGATAAATGCTTGTTGATTGATTCTGTCCTCTGCACCTCACCCCCAAGTTGATTTAGTTTGTGGTGCCACCTGGTGGTCAATGCAAGAAATTTGTTGACCAAATACCTTCCTTTAACTGCGCCTGTATTTTCTTTGAAGGGAATCTTGTATACATACATATTGTGTTTTCTATCCTTTCCCTCTATACACAGTTTTATGATTTAAACTCTACTTATTCCATCTCAGATAATTTCTTTTTTTTAGTTATCTATTTTTATTTTTACTTTTTAAATTAACCAATCTATTTACTGTCCCCGTATTTTACCCCACTGAAAAAGAAATAAAAACAATTTCCTTCATTGGTCAGATTAAAAAAATTATTTGTCTCATTCTGCACCCTGAGTCTATCACTTCTATGCCAATAGGTGATTCTCTGAAATTATGAATGATTACTGTGTTGATCATAGTTCTTTTACAGCTTTCAAAGTTGTCTTAATAATGTTATTGTTATTGTATAAATTGTACTTAGTTCTGATCATCTTCATCAGTTTATAAAAGTCTTCAAAATGTTTTTATAGTATTGATGTTTTAGTATAAATTCTTCTGATTTTGCTCATTTCACTGTTTCCATTTGTATGTTTTTCTGCATCGCTTTGAAATCATCTATTTCCTCATTTCTTATAGCACAATAGTATTCCATCTTATTTATGTGCCATAAATTTGTTCAGCCATTCCCAAATAAATGGGCATCTCCTTATTTTCTAATTTTTTTGCCTTCACATAAAGAACTATTCTAAATATTTTTGTACATATAGGACTTTATCCTCTTTCTTTGATCTCTTTGGTATGTGTATAGCTGAGTTAAAAGGCATGCACTGGGGGCGGCTAGGTGGTGCAGTGAATAGAGCACCGGCCCTGGAGTCAGGAGGACCTGAGTTCAAATCCAGCCTCAGACACTTAACACAAAAACTAGCTGTGTGACCTTGGGCAAGTCACTTAACTCCAATTGCCCTCCAAAAAGCCAAAAAAAAAAAAAGGCATGCACTGGTTAGTAAATTTGTGTATAATTCCAGATTACTTTCCAGATGGATGTACCCATTCACAGGTCCATCAGTTTCTTTTTCACACATATACACAGTCCCTTTAATTCCTTTTTTTTCCTCTTTCCCTTTCCTTGGGAAAATATTTCATTACCTCCCAACCCCTTTTCTTTCATTTATGAACCAACAAAATTCTTTACATATGGCCTATAAGTTATAAAAGCAGGGGCGGCCAGGTGGCTCAGCGAGTAAGAGCACCAGCTCCAGTGTTGGTTCAAATCTGGGCTCAGATACTTAGCACCACACCCAGAAATAACTGGCTGTGTAACCTTGAGCAAGTTACTTAGCCCTGATTGCTTTAAAAAAAAAAAGTTATAAAAGCAGTGATATACCTTTCCAGTTATAGGCAGTTAAAGGAAAGGAAAATGTTATGTTTTAAAGTGAAGTTGGACATAATAAGCAGCATTGTCATTCTCTAAAACCCATGGTAATTCCAAGAAGTTCTTTTTAGGACCTTTAACACCTATTCTAATTATACCTATTTTTTCTTCAGCGTATTTGACATATGAAAAGCTGTTTCTTTTAAAATTGAATTTCTTTCTGTTTTAATTACTTTATAGGGTTAGGAGAACTAGTACTGTGCACTTGCACATTGTCTAAGAGTGATGGGAGGAGCATTGCAGTAGTTGTAGCAGCAAGCACCCCAAGCGCGTCCTCAGGGTTTGCAGCTACCACAGGTTCTTGGATCTGCTTTGTTAAAGGAAAGCAACTCAAAATGGGTTAACAAGCTTACTTTAATCAGACATATATCGTTTACCTTGTTCAGGAGAAAAGGTCAGCACCCTGAACCTCAAAGTATACAGGCATAATTATCAAGACAGAAACATCAAGTAGACAGATTTCCAAACTGTCCAACCATTACATCCATACCCAGCCAACATCTGGGTTTCCATATTCTGGGTTTTTCAAAGCCGGGGGACTCTCAACAACGGCTTCCCAGAATTCAGATCAAATCACAGAACACCTCTCAAAGTGAGTCCCAAAAACAAAGCTACACATCAGGGCTTATATAGCCTTCTCCTGGCTCAGAGAATGTAACAACCTTATTGACTCACTGGCCAATCAAGAAGTATCTACTGAAAAACAAGCCTCCCCCACCCCAGGCTTCAGGTGCACATTAGCCTAGGGGCAGGGAAGATCTTTAAAATTTACATTCTTATTACAGTAGTGGGGGAGGGAGGGTCCCGGAGGGAAGCCCTGCCTGGTGGAATGATGCCTTCCCTTCACATCATTCTGTGAGACACTGAGGGGAGGCAACAGGTTTTAAAAAAAAAGGACCACATTTGTCCTTTCCTGCTGTGAATTGTAGACCTAGTGGGAAATGTAAAAGGTAAGCAATAGGAAATATTTCCCTGCTTTACCATTCCTCACTGGGGTATTGTGACTTGTTACAACCCAGTTAGCCCCTTTTTTTTTCTTGTAGTTATTAAACATTTAAAAAAAATTTCCCCAACCACCTCCTCTACCCTTCCTCCTACTCTCCACCCAGGGAGTGGAGGGGGGAGGGAAACAAAACTCTTATAATAAATATACATAGTTAAGCAAAGCAGATTTCCATGTTAACTATGTCCAGAAATGTGTGTCTCATTATATCATTGGATCTCTGGAACCATAATTGATCATTGTATTGATCACATTTCTTAAGTCTTTCAAAACTGTTCGTTTAAAATTTTTTTGTTATGAATTGTTTTTCTCCTCACTTTGGATTATATCATCCCAGTCTTCCCAGGTTTTCTTTTTCACCCATTTCTTTTAGTACAATATCATTTCATTACATTCATCTGTTATAATTTGTTCAACTGTTCTCCAGTCATTGGCTATCCCCTTAGTTTCCAGTTCTTTGTTACTATAATAAAACTTGCTATAAATATTTTTGCATATGTAGGACCTTTTCCTCTTAATTTGCTTTCTTTGGAATATAGGCCTAGTACTGCTATCAAAGAGGATATGCATAGTTTAGAGACTTTTTGGGTATAGTTTCAAATTGCTTTCTTAGAATAGTTGGGCCAGTTCACAGTTCCAGCAGTACATCAGTGTGCGTATTTTCCTGAAGCCCTCCAGTTTTCCTATTTTGTCAGCTTTACTAATCTATCTGATGGATATGAGGTGGAACCTCAGAGTTCCTTTATTTTCGTTGCTCTAATTATTAGTGATTAGGAGTATTTTTTCCATTTTTCCATTTCAGTAGCTCTAGATAGCTTAGATTTCTTCACTTGAGAAGTTCTTGTTGGTATCCTTTGACCGTTTATCAATTAGGAATGACTCTTAGTTTTATAAATTTGAATTATTTCCTTATATATCTTGGAAATGAAAAATTTGTGAGTGTTTCTGCAAAGATTTTTTTCCTTATTAACTTTCTCTTCTAATATTAGCTGAGTTGTATTTGTGTAAAGCTTTTAAAATTTTATATAAAATGATCTACTTTATCTTATGTGATCTTACTGTCTTTTGTTTGGTCATGTATTCTTCCTCAGCATAGCTCTGAAAAGTAATTTGCTTGCTTCTCTGATTTATGATATGAGTTTTATATCTAAACCATGATGGATTGCTTTCTACTTTTCTCAGAAGTTTTTGCCAAATACTGAGTCCTTACCCCAGTAACTGGGGTTTATAAGAAACAAACAAACAACTCAATACATCTTAAGAAATATCTTGGTAACAGGTAGTAGGAGAAAAAAATACAGTAGGAGAGATGACCTGGGTTCTAGTCTTTCTTTCTCTTCTTCCCATTACTCTTTTGTCTCTTAATCTCTGTATGATCTTTGACAAGAAGTTAACCTTTCTGATCTTCTGTTCCTCTGTCAGAAGACAGGATCAAATAAACTGTTTGGGTCCTTTTCAGATCTCTGATTCTGGTAGTAGTTCTTAAATATTTGTTCAACAAATGAAGGAAATCCTGACCTGTCATAAGTTTTCTAAATAGCTTTTTTTTTCTTTTTCAGAGTCTTCCACAAGTCTCAGTGGATCTGACAGTGAGAATGAGGAGAAAAGACCTTTGTCTAGCTCCTTCAGCAATGACTTCAAAGCTGACTCCCTTGTGGAGGGGACCTCCTCCCGTTATTCCATGTACAACAGTGTTTCCCAAAAGATGATGGTATGTTAGAGTGAATATTTTGAAAAGTTTTCCATGGAATGAGAGAAGAGAAATTTACATTGGAGGGTGGAGAAAATTTTTCTAGATAAAGATTCTGGGGAGGATATGGCTGTTTTTCCAAACTTAATGAGACATCACACTAGCACATGTTAGAGATGAGTGCTGGGGACAGTTGAAGCAAGTGAATTTCTCTTGGTTTGGACAGAGGAAGACCCTTTTCTGGTCTCAGGAGACTTTCAGCTATATTCAGTTTTCTCTTCAGATGCACACACTCACACACAGGTATCCTGCTGTTGTCATTAAAGTGCATTCTCAGGTATATTACTTATAAATGAAGAGAAATTGTAATCAGACTCCCTCACTAAAGTCTAATTTAGTAAGATGACTGCTTTTCCAGAGGTTCTCAGCCACTTCTGGAGTCTATGATGAATGGAGACTATTTCTTTCTCCTTCCCAGTCAAAGTTGATAAGGATCTTTTCAGTGGAAAGACTTTCTTCTTCTTGGAAGGACTCTTTACTTTTATCATCTACATAAAATTGATGTTATGGCAAGAAGGAAGTTAAGCATGAAAATCTAGTTTTCTGCAAATTTCAACCTATTTGACTCTGCATGGGGGAGGGAAACTCATCTTACTTGCCAGTTAGAACCAGATGGAAGTAGCAAGCTACTTTTAAAAACCTTATTTCTCAGATCTCTCTTGTGTTTGTATAGTAATGGAAATAGCTGCTTCTGAAGTCATAGGCAGAATACAAATTTCTGGCCTTCAGTACTGGATGTGGAGAAATGGGAAGTTTTGGGTTTGTGACTCAGGATAACACAGGAAAAGTTAACTCCCTTAAACTTAGAGAACGAGTTTGTGGCTGTAATGGGAACTTGATCAAGAGACCATGTTACTTCTTCCATGTGTGTCAATGATGTTATGTCTTCTAGATGGAGGCCCATGTAAAAGGATGAATCTCTGGTAGAAATTATAGCTTCTGGAAATCTTCTTTGTGTCTCATTAGGTAGATGTATGCAACATTTGGGGAGTAGTTCCCCTTCCTTCAGGGTGTATAGCTAATGAATCCCTCCAGGATTTAGTTTAATCTTTGTGAACAATTGTTCCTTCATTACAGCTTCTCCATACCAGGCCTCTATCGTGCTTTTCAGACCTCAGTTTTACATGGTGAAAGATTGAGGTTAATTATATGATTAAGCAACTTACAGCACTCCTTGTTGCCCTTGCCTCACAGGGTTGTTCTTCTGAACCAGAGTGATGTAAGAGTTTACTCCTTGAAGCAGTTTCATTTTAAATTATACTCCCTTTATCACTTCTATGCTCTGGATCTACTTTTCACTTAATCAGGGGAATTAGCTAGAAGGGCAGTCCTATGAACCTCCAGTGAGATTCATTAAATGTTCCTGGTGCTTTAATTACAGCTTTGTGGTCCTCTCTCATTTATTCGACTACCAGTTGGCCTGGATATACACTCAACTGAACACAGTTACCATCACTAATTATCACTAATGATGCTCCATTATTTCTCTCTCTTTTTCAGGCAAAGATGGGCTTCCGAGAAGGTGAAGGTCTGGGCAAACACAGCCAAGGTCGGAAAGACATTGTTGAGGCCTCTAATCAGAAAGGGCGAAGAGGCTTAGGGCTGACATTAAAGGGTTTTGACCAGGAACTTGATGTGGACTGGAGAGATGAGCCAGAGGTAACTAAAATCAAATTTTGTCTATTTTTGGGCACTGCATTTTAGTTGGGATGTCAACACATTGATGTGTGCACAGAGCAAGGGGACTCAGGTAGTATGATGGTTCTGGAAACCATTTCGTCTGAGGAATATTTGAAAGAGCTGGGATTATTTGGTTTGGAGAAGAAGACTAAGGGGATGCATGAAAATTGTCTTAAAATATTTTAAGGCCTTTCATGTGGAAAGAGGAATAGGCTTATTCTCTGTTTCTTGGAAGGGAAAAAAAACCTGGGACCATTGTTGGTAGAGGTTGCAGGGAAGCAGCTTTTAGTTCAGTGTAAGAAAAAGTCTCATAGTGATTCAAGCTTCAGGAGAGTGCAGTGAGCTGTTACATGAGATAAATGAGCTTTCTGTCACTGAAAGTGTTAAAGCAGAGTCTGAATGATCTTAGATTAGGGGGATTATAGATGGAATGCTATATTGGTGCTGAGATGGTCTAGATGACCTCATAGGTGCCTTTTTAACTTTGAAGATTTTATGGTATCTTGATTCCAAATTGCCATTTGTTTATCAGTTAGTCCCATGTGATATTTACAGTGTGTTTATTCTTTTTGTCACAATTTAGACTCCAGTTTGTTTTAGCTCTGATAACAACAAAAAATACACCTCTTTTATTGTACTTGTGATATTAGTTGATATTTTATGTTTGTTCCTGATGCTCTGGTGCAAAGAGGAGAAAGATCCAGTGAGCATAGGAAATGATAAAAGCCTAATAAAGTTTCATTGTAAGACACTGAAAAGCTGAGAGCTAATGAATTCTGGTGGTGGTCCTGCTGAGTTGCCTTGTGGCTGCTGGGGAAAAGACCAGCCTGTGACAATGAGGGTTTGGGTAAATATTTGTAATTGATTGTTACATGTAGCCTTTCTCCCCAGAAGTGCAGAATACTTTCCTTGGCCTCATTTGTATGGAAATATACAAAGACTCTGGGTATCCTTGGTAAAACTGAATTAGAACTGACTATTTAATCTCAAGTCTGCTAAAGCAAGCCTCCTCTAATTGTGTTCTTAATGATTGGAAGGAATAGAACATTTGGTTGTGCCTATTCTAAACTTTCAAGTTGCCATAACATAAATTAGTTTTTCTCCTTAGACAAATTGCCTAAAACTGGCTTGCTTTACAGTCTGATATCCACATGGTATCCCCTAGAATCAGAGGCAAGAGTAGGTGGTTGTGTTTATCTAAAGTCATAGTAGGGGACCTGGAAGCCTGCCATTTGTGCTTGGTAACCTTCAATGATTCTCAGTGATTGGGTGCCTAGTGTGCGTACCGCCCTGTAGCCAGCCTTCATCAAGCAGTCATATCTGCTTTGTAATTTCATTTTAGAACTTTCATAAAGTACGTGTGATAGTAATGGCAATTAAAGATTCCCCTGTATTGGCTTGGTTTTCAAACTTACTATCACAGTATGATATTACTTTTTAATTTAAAATTTTATTTTTATTAATGTCTTTTGTTTTTAAATTTGTTTTAAATTTCCAAATATATCCCTTCCTCATCTTCTTCAGGGAGCCATATTTCAGAAGAACAATTTTTAAAAGATAGAGGGGGAAAGAGCAGTTAACCAAATGAGTCAACATAAGATATGGGTATTACTTTTAATGTAACTTGTAAGGGCAGTTACAGAGTTGTATATGACCCCATGACTCAGAGGTCATATCTAGCCTCATTTTGTGCATTGGAATTTGACCCCTCTCTATTAAGAGGACAGAGTTTAGGTTTTGCCATTAGCATTATAGAGTTAAAGTTGGCAAAGTGCTGATTTTTAACTGATATGTCTCCAAATGACTGGAAGTAAAACTTCATTTAGTTGACTTCAGGTCACATTGTGAATAATGCTTTAGAAAAAGGTCAAAAGATAGAGCTACTTCATATCTATGATCTTTCCTGATTTCTGGTTGAGGAACTATTAAGGTTTGGAAGGCAGTTCCAAGGCCCAAGAGGTTAGCTTAGAGCTAGAAGTTTTTTTCAAAGGTTGGAATTTAAACAACATACTGGTTCCCAGCTTTGATCTATGTTCATTCATTATTTACTTGCTTAATGGCATGATAGAATTGCAAGAAGACCTGGGTTTGAATCCTGATACTTACGTTATCTTGGGCATGTCACTTTATTTTTCTTGGGGCTTCAGGTTCTTCATCTATAAAGTGAGAGAATTGAAAAGCTGTTAAAAGTTGCTTCCAACTCTAAGACCCTATCATTCTATTAACTTATTCCACATTCCCTTTTCCCCCTTTCCTGTGCTAGAACCTTTTGCTTTTGGTTTGATTTAGAACACTAGAGAGACTGGAGCCAGGATTCCACCAAGGATTCCTTTGCAAGATCTCCAGTCTCACCCACCTATTTTTGCTCTGTTTGTAGCCAAGTGTCTGTGAACAGGTGTCATGGTTCCCAGAATGCACCACTGAAATTCCCGATACCCAGGAGATGCGTGAGTGGATGACTGTGGGAAAGGTAAGGTTGTATACAAAGAACACTCTTCATTTTTGACACTAGTCTTCTAAATTTTCTCCATCCCAGCTGTATTTTATACAGCAGTGCAGTTTAGACAGGTTTATGAAAGGAAGTAGCTTAACTGTATTGTCAAGAACCAAATCCCTTAGAAGGTTAGCTTTTATTTGCCTGGGAGGCCTGGCATAGTTTTCCTTGTATCAGTTAACATATTGGTCAGCACAGAATACCTAGTTTCTCTCTTTAGTGCTGCTTTTCTCAGTTATCATCTGATGGAATGTATCAAACATACATGTATGTTTTATACTGTGCTGAGTATCCTTTCTGCCAGATAGTTGAAAAGTTAACAGTCCTTACCCTCAGGCAGCATGTGGGAGAAAGAGGGGCTAGCTAGGGAGGTTGTAAAATCTTCCTCCGAAGAATTTTAAGTATAAAGCAACCAGGTACCTCCTTAAGATAATAACCCTGAAGATGCTAGGAGTTGGACCTTTATAGTCTCTTACAGCCGTGTAAGATAGGATTCGATTAGGATCTCCCCTCCTATTCTTTCTGACTTAGGTTTTAAGAATTATCTTTGGAAGGAACCTTAGAGACCATGTAATCCAGCCCTCTCATTTTTACCCACAAGGAAGCTGAGTTTCAGAGGATTTAAGAGACTTATCTACCTCTTTTCTGTTTCCGTTAGTTTAACACAATGCTTGGCACATGGTAGGCACTTAATAAATGTTTACTGACTGACTGACAAGCTATTTCTGGTATCTTGAATGCAGCCCCTCTTACCTTTAGAATTCTTATTCATTGGTAGCTCATGTGACACCTTTCCTAAGAAAGTTTCCCTGATTCCCTCACTCACCTTATCCTTAGTGTTTTTTCCCTTCTCAAAGTTTCCTAGGATACTTGATTTGCTCTCTTTCTTGATCTCTTTTGTCCTGCCCTGCCTTGTATTAATTATACTTAACTGGTTTTATTTTATTTTAAATGCCTCCCCCATGAGGTGAAAGGTACTCCTTGAACTGTAATTAATGAATATTCGTTGAATTGAATTACCCAAGGTCAAAAAGAATAAGCAGCACCAGTACTCAAATGCAGATCATCTGACTTTCTGTTCTGTGATCTTTCCTGCTTTACTTCTTTATTTTTTTTGCTTTTTGGAGGGCAGTTGGGGTTAAGTGACTTGCCCAAGGCCACACAGCTAGGTTATTTGTGTGTGTGTGTGTATGTTAAGTGTCTGAGGTTAGATTTGAACTCAGGTCCTCCTGACTCCGGGGCCAGTGCTCTATTCACTGTGCCACCTAACTGCCCCCTGCTTTACTTCTTTAAGAGATTATACATTCTTGGGGCGGCCAGGTAGCACAGCAAGTAAGAGCACCGGCTCCAGTGTTGAGAAGACCTGGAGATCGAATCCCGGGCTCGGACACTTAGCACCCACCCAGAAACACCTGGCCGTGTAACCTTATTAAGTTACTTAACCCCAGTTGCTTAGGGGCGGCCAGGCGGCTCAGTGAGTAAGAGCACCGGCTCCAGTGTTGGGACGACCTGGAGATCGAATCCCGGGCTCAGACACTCAGCACCACACCCAGAAATAACTGGCCGTGTAACCTTGAGCAAGTTACTTAACCCCGATTGCTTAAAAAAAAAAAAAAAAGATTATACATTCCTGGAGGGCAAGCAAGGTTCTCCTATCTCTGAAGGAGAGCATTTAAACACTTTTTACATGTACTTGACATGGGCTTGCTTTCTTCTCTTGTACAAATGCAGTGTGTGCTCTGATTATTCTTTTCAACCATTAGGAGGCACTACATATAGAAAGCATTCTTTTAACATTTAACCTTGAAGGAAATGCAGTTAGAAATTTCTTTTCTATTAAGTAAGAATACTCATGAAGAAACTTCTAGAATTGATATGACAACACTTCACCATACTTTTTATTTAATAATACATTGAGATATGAGATCATTCTGGGGTAACTGCATATCTTAAGACGTGTTAAATATTTAACTTACGCTGCATATAAAGTAAAACATGTTGAGTATAGTCATTTAGGGTTATATATCTCTTTTAAATATGAGTATCTTTTAAATATCTTGGAACTTAAAGTTATATAAATGAGCTGACTGCTGCACATACTTTATCCTGATGCCCAATTATATGTAAAACATCCCTTTTATCAAAGGAGGAATTGAAGCAAGGAAGTAAGTGACTTTGAAGTTAGGAAACACAGACATGCATACCCACGTAGACTGAGGAATAATGAAAAAAATGACCCTTTCCAGCTTCTGTTCTAGTCACCTTCCTAGATAATTTATTGCTCAACAGTGCTAAGAAAACACTTAAGAACCTTTTAACGAAATAAAACTACAG
Organism: Petaurus breviceps papuanus; assembly: GCF_028583685.1. Classification (NCBI taxonomy): domain Eukaryota; kingdom Metazoa; phylum Chordata; class Mammalia; order Diprotodontia; family Petauridae; genus Petaurus; species Petaurus breviceps. Next base: position 12,792,601 of record NW_027187367.1, read on the forward strand.
GAGGTAAAAAGCAGTTATCCAGGTTCTAATTTGGCTATATATTAAGCATTCTTGTTCTTGCAAGAAGCACCACAAGGTTTTTCATAATAACAAATGAATAAGACAAGGTCTAGCATAGCTCTCTAACCCTGTGTCTTCCCCATTCTTTACCCTTCTTGAGCTCTAGAGGTCAGCTTGAGTGTCTTTCTTCTTATTTGCTTCCTCTAATAACAATAAATGTCTTATTTATGTGGCACTTTAGTTGCTTGACAAATTTATCTTTTTTTTTTTTTTAAGCAATCGGGGTTAAGTAACTTGCTCAAGGTTACACGGCCAGGTGTTTCTGGGTGGGTGCTAAGTGTCTGAGCCCGGGATTTGATCTCCAGGTCATCCTGACACTGGAGCCGGTGCTCTTACTCGCTGTACTACCTGGCCGCCCCTGACAAATTTATCTTATATCTGCAGCCAGAAGGATTTAGGATCTGTGTCCTTTTTTCCCCAGAGAATGAAGTACCTAGTTACTACCTAGTTGAAGTTAGTGACTTTAATCCTGACTCTCTCAACTCATTTGGAGGCATGTCAGGGGAACATGGACTTTGTCAACTTCATATCTCCCAGGGAACTTGATCAGCTTCTAGACCTGGCTAAAATTGTCTCTCCGAATGGCTACTCTTTATCCATGAAAACCCTATAGACTTTGTGGTTAACTTCCCTTACTCTCCTGTAGCCTCACATAGTTGTCACCACACCACATATCATTTGATCTTTACTCTCCCCTCCCCCGTCCCCACCCCCATCAGTCAACAAACTTTTATTAAGTGGCCTTAATCTACATGATTCCTGTTCTGTGCGTACACACTGTGCTAGGTGCTGAGGATAGAAAGACACAACAAATGAGACAGTTGAGGCGTTCTGGGATCTTACATTCTACTAAGGGAAACAGCTGGTCTATAGTTAAATATATACAAAGTAAAGACAGTGTATTTGGATAGGGGAGGCACTAAGTGCTTGGAGGATTAGGAAAGGCTGCATATAAACCTCAACCACAGTTGAGGCTTAACATGGTCTTAATGTTATAAGGACTGGATAAAATTGTCAAATGTATGTATGAGACATCCAGAGAGAGAAGGCAGGAAAATTATCGAATGTGCTGGTCCAGTTTCTGTAGCTAAACTAAATTAATATCCATCTTCTCTCTGAATCTCTTGTCAATTTCTCTGCAATCTATACCCAGTCTTCTGTTCTTCCCCCATATCCCATGTGCTTCACATGTTACTAAATCACAATGTAACTTTTAGCATCCCAAGCATATAGTCACTCCTTCAAAAGTGTACCTCTTAGAGACTTAAAAGTTGAAACTATGTACTATATACTATAGTTATCATTCCCCCATTATAATTCTTTAAGAAGCCAACTCTCCTTACTCAATCATGTCTGATTCTAGTTAAGTATGATAATTTTTACTTTTTTCTTATGCCTTTCTATCAGAGGAAGATGATAATTGAAGATGAAACTGAATTTTGTGGGGAAGAGCTTCTGCACAATGTCCTGAAGTGCAAGGTATAGTGTCTGCCATCTAGTAGGTACTTAAATGCTTGTTGAATTGGAAGGCAAGGCCTTTCTACTGGAGGCAGTTTCAAGAACTCTGATTTAGCAAGCTGTGAGCTCTTTACTGGGTATGCTGAGGAGAGATAATTCATGCATATACATTCCTCAGATTTTTTTCTTAGGTTAAACAGATTTTTTTCTGAGAAGAAATCTAGATTGGTATTAATGAACCCTTCCCATTTTTGTAAGGTATCCTTTAACCTGCTTGTTCTTTCTGGTAATTTTCCTATCCTGTGTCACTAGAATGATCTGGTAGCTGCTTTTGGAGGCAGAAGGAATGGGGTTTGGGTAATAAAGACTGGAAAAATAAAAAGGTTGAAAGAGAAAGGAAACCTCTTGGCTTAGTCTGTCCTCTACAGAGCTGTTGGGTTTCTTTTGTTGTGTTTTTTTTTGGGGGTGGGGTGGGGGGGTGGGCTTTGTCTTCCCTGGGACTTGACTGGCAAAAAGCTCAGCATTTAGGGCTGTTCTTCTCCGGAATGGGACTCAGATGAAGGTGGATGGAACTTTTCTTTTACTAGATGCCAAGAATTACAAAAAAAAATCACAATCTCATTTTTCCTGCTTTTTAATAAATAGTCTCCCAAAGAGCTGGGTTTGAATGATCCTTAGAATATTAACTCTTCCCTTTGGTAAGGAGAAACAGCCAGGTTTGAGGTGTAGGAATTAGCATCAGCAAGAGAGACTTCCGTATACAGCACTAATCCAAGCCTCTGGAGGGTTCCGAAGGTGAGAGAGTCAGGATCCTCAGGTCTTTGAGGGTTCCTATGGCTGAAATGTTAGTGTGATGCTCATTTTGTATTTCTGGTTTTCTATTGGCAGAGTGTGTTTGATGACTTGGATGGAGAGGAGATGCGCAGAGCTCGGACCAGGTCCAATCCCTATGAAATGATCAGGGGAGTCTTCTTCCTAAACAGGTTTTGTGAGCACTTTTTTCTCCGTACCTTTTCTGTCTTTTCCTTTTACTTGAGCCTCAGCTTCAGGGTGGTTTGAGTATGAAAAGTTACAATTTTCCTCTTTTGTATGTTGCAGAGCAGCAATGAAAATGGCCAATATTGACTTTGTATTTGATCGTATGTTTACGAACCCAAAGGACTCATTGGGGGTAAGATGCAGTCTTTCTTTAATTATGGTTCTATGGCACCAAATGGCTCTAAGTTCAAAGTTAGCCACTTGTTAAAATCTGGGAGGACGATGCAGTTGAAGGGTTCTTATGGGCTCTGCCTTGGACTTCTCTGTGGTCTCCAAAGTAAGGCTAACTAAAAAGTGCCCAAGGCAGCAGTTACATGCAAGCATTGTGTAGAAACAGATACTTAGTCTATGCTGGATAGCAATGAGTCAAGAGGATTCCTGAGTTGAAACAGTGTGTATGGGCTCAGGCACCTGAAAGTGAAAGAGCTGCGATTGACAGAGCAATGTTCCCCTAGGAGAGGCCTTAGGGAAAAGGGAAGAACTCACATCCTTTCTTGCTGTGAATAGTAGTGGTGGTAGACATGCAGAGGGTGAGAAATCTGAAATCATCCCATCTTAGTCTTTGCCTAGGTTTTTTGTGACAGGCTGCAAATCCAAATGACTTTTCAGTAGCATCATGGTGTCATAGAAGGAAACATTGTCCTGGCAAGCAAGAGAGATTACTTCTGGTCCCCACCTTCACTTGCCACTTAGTACTTAGGTGACCATGGGGAAATAGCTAACTTCTTGGAGCCTTAGTTCCCTTATAAAACAGGGATAATGATATCCTCCTTAAGGGAGAGGGTAAGACTAAGTGACTTCTTGAAATCCTGAATACACAAACATATATTTCAAAAGGCAGTAAATATGCATATATGCATAGATATGTAAATAGGTATATATACACTTGTTTAAACACACACATATATACACATATGTGTATGCACACATGTATATCTGTACATGTGTGGTCCCTTTGAATTTTCATGTCCAACCTAGAATAAAAAGGATTATTAGCTACTCAGGATTGCTAATTTAAAGAAATTCATCTACCTCAAAGATAAGGCTTTTAAAGCCTACTGATAGATAACTAACCTTTGACTTCACATACCTTTTGATTGTTAGAATGCTAGAGACTTGCTTTCTGAGGTTTCTTGTTTCAGTTTATACTTTGCTAACTGCTTCAAAAATGTGCATGCTGATTGTTAGGCCCAAGTATCCTACAGTCATTTTCCTCTACTAGGCATTTCTGTACTTCCCAACTGCAGTAGCCAGCAGGAAAAGACTTTCAGAATTGGTGCTTTGAGAAAATTTAATTGGAATAATGTTGATTTAGTTTTCCAAATGATTTCCCTTAAGCCCCTGATAGTAGAGGAATTCTGTCAAGTTTATGGGAAAGCACAGCATTATTTTGGGCTTTTAAATGCAAATGCCTCCAGCACCTGTTATCTGCTTATTGCCTTTTGCTGAAATGAAAATGAAGAAGTCACTTGGACAATACCACTCATACTGTGGGTGGAAATGTAAGTTATAAAGAGAATGGTGTTTTGTGTTGTTTGTGTCAGGGCAGGTTCTTGGCTTGAATTGGTTGCTAATGGTCATAGAAAATTGCCCCTCAAGAGGTATTTCTCCTGATTCCTTAAGGAGAGAGTGCTAGGTGTTTTCTTCTGTCTTCTCATCTTCACTGCCTCCTCAGGACCAAATTGAGAACCAAACTGAGGAGGCCGGTTACCTTTTTTTCTGGAGAGCACAATAGAACCCTTTAGCAGGGACAACAAGCTGCACTCTTACACCTAACCCTCTTGGAGAATGAATTAACCTTGTACTAGATGGATTTGCAGAATCCAGGCCCAGGGATCCTTGAAGGATTGGGGGAATGGGATTTTGAGAGTACCTGCAGGGCTTCCTGGGGCTAGAAGATGCTGCTCTAGAGAATTTGAGAACTATGGAGAACAAGAAAGATAAAGTGTAAGGCCTGAAGGAAAGAAATAAAGGAATTTTAGCTGTTCATTAGGGGGGTAGAGAGAACCTGGAAGAGAAATCATCAGGACAAAGAAACACTGACTCTGAAGTATAATAAGGTAAGATAGGAAAAAAGTTGAACTAGAGCCTTTAAGTTTTAATTCTGTCCTAAAGAATGATTCTTCTCAGTGAGCTTTTGAGATTCTTTTCCCATCTGGCAAATTCGGCTTTTTAAGGCATTCTTCTCATTGCCTTTTTGAGCCTCTTTTGCCATTTGAGTTAGTCTATTTTTTAAGGTGTTATTTTCCTGAGTCAGGCTGTTGACTCTCATTTTGTAATTTTCTTGCATTGTTCTCATTTCTCTATCTCATTTTTTCTCCACTTCTCTTATCTGCTTCTTAAGGTCCTCTATGGCCTGTAACCAGCTCGTATTTTCCTTTGAAGCTTTTGGTGCAGGAGTTCTGACTTCACTGTCTTCTTCCTGTTCCATGCTTTGATCCTTTTTGTCCCCAAAATAGGAGTCTAATGTTGGACTCTTCTGTTTGCTTTCTTTCCTTTGCCTGGTCATGTTACTTGACTTTTGGACTTTTTGCCACAGTAGGACTCTGCTACCAGACAGGGGAGCTTCGTACCAAACTCTGGGGTTTTCTCAGCTGCCGGAGGTATTAGTTGGGTGCCCTTGCTGAAGCCTCCACACACTCTGGCAAGCTGGACACACCCCCCCCAGGACCTCCACTCTAGACCGCAATCCAAATCCAAGCAGGTTAAAAGCAAGAGCACTTAGCCTTCAGACTGCTTGGTCCCCCTACACTCTGCAGGCCAGGAGCTGAAGCTGCCACGTGGGGGCAGCTGCAGGGCCTCGGCTCCTCAGTGGCTTCTCCCCTGGGGGCAAAAGCCAATGCACTCCCATCTACTGGGTCCCAGAGTCCACACGGCACTGACCTGTCACTTTGTCCTTAGCATCTATGGGTTGATAATTCTTGAAACGGCCACAGTTGCTGGTGATCTGGAGTCCCTCTGGCCAGCGGCTGGTCAGGCCCGCCCTGGGGCTACAACTTTGGTGTGGAGCTGGGCTTGGCTCCCAGAGCGCTGCGCTGGCCGATTCCTGTCGGCCTGCCAGGCTGTCCTCAGCAGGAGGTTAGCTTCTCTGTGTCATTTTGTGGGTTCTGCAGCTCCAAAGTTTGTTTAGAGTCCTCTTTTACATGAATTGGGGAAGGTGGAAGCCGGAGCCCTGCGGAAGACCTGCTTCTACTCCGCCATCTTGGCTCTGCCCCCCTGGCTTGTTCTTTTCAAAAGCAACTGGTCATATCTATATTAAACCTGTGACCATAGTTTCATTATCTCTGCTCTTGTCACGTGAGCTAATCAAGTATTACATAGGAAGTGCATTACTGTGTAAATGCTATTAAATCTTTTTCATTTGTGCAAATAAGTGCCAGTGAATACAGACCGAACAGAGTACAGGAGTACTGATGGGATCTTAGACAGGGAAAGTAGAATTCATGTATCACTGCCTGCCTAAGAGGTGGGATTTTTCCAAGGAAACTTTAACAGACATTTGAAGCCTATTTTTGGTTAGCACCTGCTGGCATAGAAGCCCTTATCTGGAAGTTCTCCCATTACCTTGGGAAAGCCTGACTGCCATCACTAGGGTTCCCTTCTTGTACCCCTTCCCCCACCCCCCAAAGGGACTACAGTTTGGAAATTTCCAGCTGTTTTCTTTGTTTTAACTATGCTTTCAAAGACATTTGACTTCCAATTAGAAATATGTTCAATCTCTGAATGCTCATTCCCCCAGCACAAGGGTATGAATTATCCCCATTCCTTTGCTTTTTTGGCAGAGTGCTCTGGAAAGATTGCAGATAATTAGGACTTTGCTCCCATTTTTACTGTACTCCATAGAAACCTCTTCCATAGCCTTCAAAATTTATAATAGTCTCAGCATTTTCCAGTCATCAAGACAGTTATGACATTTTCCCTGCTTTGCAGATCAGAGAGAATAGCTGTGGAAACTGGGGGAAATCATTTAATTGCCCTCAGTCTCAGTTTCCTTGTCTGTAAAATGGGAATAGTAATAGCTGTAGCGACAGCTTCACAGGGTCTGTAGATCAAATGGACTCATGTACTTAAAGCACTTTACAAATCTTAAATTGATATATGCATATTGATTATTGTGACTATTAAACCACTAGTGACAAACAGGAACATTTCGACTGCCCTTTTAAAGGAGCATTCAGAGGCTGCATGTTCTGATCTGGGGTTTAGGCCTGACACGTCCTGCAGGATGAAGCAGTGCTACTGGGCACTCTTGGCAATTGGCATGGCATAAATAGGGGAAAAGGGAGAATGAAAAAGAAGGAAAAATGGAAGATGATGGAGGGAAGAAGTGGAAAAGAGAAGATGCGTGTGGTAGTGAGAGAGGAGAGTACCAGTGACTGCTGCTTTAGTTGCTTGTTTCTATTTTGATGGAAAGATTAAAGATCAGGTTTCAGAAAGTCCAGGTTTTAGACATCTCTTATTAACTAACTGTCTGGCTGACCTTGAATAAGTCATTGAATCTCTCTGCCTCATTTTCTCTGGGAGTAAATGGTAATGCTTTGTCCTGTGTTCTTCATGGGGTACTTGTGAAGATACAGTGAAATAACATGGGGGAAAAGCTTTGAGAAAAAAGATAGGCCAAATTCTAGGAATGACTGATTGCATTATAATTTTTGTTAGGGAGTTTGATCTGGAGAGGAAGAATCTCCTGCCTGTGGCTGGAAACCTGTACCATTGGTGAGAGAGGACCTTGCAGAGATTATGTGCTTGGTGCAGTGGTCCTGGAACCAAATTTTGCTAGTTTATCTAGTGAGAAAACAACTCTTCCCTTCTTTCCCTTTAAATAACACCTACTAAACTCCTCTCCTCTCCTCTCTCATTTCTTCTCCTATCCTCCTTTCACAGAAACCCCTGTTGAAGGACCGGGATGCAGAGCTTCTGTACTTTGCTGATGTATGTGCAGGCCCTGGCGGCTTCTCTGAATATGTTCTCTGGAGAAAGAAGTGGCATGCGAAGGGCTTTGGAATGACCTTGAAAGGGCCCAATGACTTCAAACTGGAGGATTTCTATGCAGCTTCCAGTGAACTCTTTGAACCTTACTATGGTATGCATTATGGAAAGGGGAATTATCTTCTCAAGGGGGAGAAATGGTCTTGAAAAAGACTCCTGTGTTGTAAAAGTGAAACACTATCCTGGCAGTTGTGTCAGTCTTGTTTGGCTCTCTGTGCCTTGGGGGTCCAAGCAATTAATTAACAATGATAATAACAACATTTCTATAATGCTTTAAGGTTTACAAAGCACTTTACAGATACTAAGTTTGATCCTCAAAACAACCGTGGGAAGTAGGTGCTATTATTTATCCCCAATTACAGAAGAATAAACTAAGTCATATAGAAGTTAAGTGACTTGCCCAGGGTCACACAGCTACTAAGTGTCTGAGACTAGCCTTTAATTCAGCAACTCACTATACCAGGATTTGCTTGTTTTCTTCTATCTGTTGTTTCTCTACTTTAGTCCAGCTGCATATAGTTTAAACACCAATCATGGTAAACTCTTGTCAAAGTTATTCATTCTCCCCTTTCAGAGGGAACTCTTTGCTTATACTGACAAAAAGTAATCCTCTGCTGAAGATGGCAGTGTTATTAAGAAATACAGTTCCTATTCTTTCACCAACTCTGAGTGTGGAATATATTTGGTGATGGATAGCCCACTTCCTGCACCCATCTATCCTGATTATTCTGGACTTGCCACCATATCCGTTTAACCCTCTTCATACCTAATGTGCAATAGGAGTAAAAGAAGAGAAACCACCTCTTAAGCCAGCAAATGTCTAGAAAGAAACATCACTTTTCAGATTCCGTTGATACCTTTATTTTTTGTATCACAGTCATTTCTGAAACATGCCCCTCCCCTGTCTACTAAGTCTGCTTCATGACAACAACAACAAGAACAATAAATTAGACAAAACCAATTAGCTCATTATTGCTGATAGTGTGTGCAGTATTCCACACCCCCAGGTCTCCTGCCCCTGCCCTTTACACAAAAGGAGGGAAGTGAAACAGCATAAATTTAGGGAAAAAATTTAAATTTAAATGTTAACTGCTTTGAAGATGAGGTTAAGATTCTAAAAGAGAGCACCCTGTTGCCTTAGAAGTACCTTCTGTTTCATAGAAAACTCATTTTTAATGACTCTTATATGGACAATCCTATCAATCCCATGAATTGATTTTATTACATGAACCTCTTGACTTTAGTCTGTCTTTGTGTTGAGCTTCATGGTGAGGACAGTGTAATGAGGGCCCTCAGGTAGGAATGCCCCCCGCCAAAGGATTAAAAGATGTCTACATACCTTAGGGCACTGCCCAAAACTGCTGTGTGGACTAAGGTAGGTGGACTAACCACATCTTTTCTTTTCTTACTAGGTGAGGGCGGGATTGATGGAGATGGAGATATTACTCGACCAGAGAACATCACAGCTTTTCGAAATTTTGTTCTGGATAACACGGATAGAAAGGGTGTGCATTTTATGATGGCTGATGGGGTAGGTGACATCTCAGTCTATGAGAAGTTTGACCTCTTGGCACAATGCTTCTCTGGGGTTGCATTCCCAGTAAAGAGTTAAGATTGGATTATGTTGTCTTCTGACAGAAGCCCTTGTTTAAGATGGGTGTTGGTCTCTTAGTGGTAGCTCAAATTTTGGGGGTGGGGGGAGGAAGTGGGGAGGTAGTGCTGTTTTGCTATGTGTACGTGATTTTGTGAAAGCCATGGTCAAGGCTGAGGGGAGGGGTATGTGCATTGCTTCCCTTGGAGCAAGTTGGTATACTCGATTCTCTTCTTGTTTGGCCCTGAGACATGGCAGGTTAAGGAATAAATATAACTAAAATGAACCAGCCAGAAACCAAACAGGGAAAAGTCATAAATCATTTGTCAATTTCAGTACTTCTGACAGCCCTTTTTGGATATATGCTATCCAGATTTAGCTAGTCTCAGAACTGTTTGACAGATTGACAAGCAGAGATCCACTTAACACCCCCTCTTCAGTCCTCTCCCCACTTAGTGCTGGGGGAAGAAGACAGTGGTATGGAGTGGGAATCTACAAGTAGTTGAACTGTGCTGAATAGCTCAGGGACCCTGTTTCTAGGGCAACTCTTTAAGGAAGAGAAAGAAATCCACTGTAGTTTTCTTAGGCAAAAAGATTCAGTTGCTGCTAATTCAACCCTCCAAAGAATCTTTGCTTGGGGGTGAATCACCATTTATACTGGGTCAGGGCCAAAGAATGCTGATCTCAGTTTCTTTATTCCTAGGAGGAAACAGGAAAGCCTTTTAAGGGACTAGTTTTAAGAAAAATGTCAGTAGGTACTCCAAACATCTTCTGTGTGATGTATAGGCATAATTAGGAGCCTCAGAAGAGTGAGGGCAGCATGTCAGGGATGGCCTAATTTAAAAGATGTGGCATGGGGTGGCTAGGTGGTGCAGTGAGTAAAGCGCCGGCCCTGGAGTCAGGAGGACCGGAGTTCAGTTCTGTCCTCAGACACAACACCCACACAAAAAAACTAGCTTTGTAACCTTGGGCAAGTTACTTAACCCCAACTGCCCTCCAAAAGGCAAATAAATAGATAAAAGATGTGGTACAACTGTGGTTGGCAGATAAGACTAACCTGACCAACACTGAGCAGTTAGGAAACTAGCTTTCATCTGACTGGACATGGGACTGGTATCACACACGGTGGTAGGAGCCACAAACTGAAGGACTGTCTTTCCATATAGACAGTATGAAAGGATTGCTAGGTACTCATCACTCTTTTTAGTCCTACTTTCATGCACATCTTCAAACTGGGGAGGACCTACATATTTTTGGTTCTGTCTCTCCTGGCTGTTAGCCCAGATGAGCTGAGCCAGCCTTTCCTGGTATGATTCTTACTGAGGCTTTGGAAGAAACCAGCTCCCTCTGTGCTTTCATGAGGTTAGATCTATGTTCCCTTCATGGAGCCTAGGAAGAAGGAAATGACTGAGATATCAAGGACATTTAGTGACCAAGACTCAGACCAACAATGAGCCAGTTAGGATAAAGTGGAAAATGGATCTCTGGGAAGGAAGGCACTATGGCATAGAGAAGCTATTGTTTATTATTATATTAGTGCCTTCTTTTTCATAACTATACTTAGGAATCTTTTGAGTCACCTGTACAGGGACTGTTGAGTGGTCCTGAGTGGAGGAGCATTCCCAGGACACTCGTTCCCTGGGTCTCAGGTGAGACTTTGCTAGGACACCTGGAGTAATGTCTCTTGTCCTGCCATGTTTGCTCCACTTCTGGCTAGGCCAACAGCGTAGTTCTGTTCTCTCTGATCTCCCTCTTGGATGACCATGCCAGCTTAAAGGGCTGCTGACTGGTAAAGGAAGCTCTGTGTATCCACTTACACTTTCATTATGTTGAAAAGAACACTGCATTAGAAGTTGGGGATCTCTTAGACTGGAGTATAGTTTGGGCAAAGTCACACCCTTGGAGTCTGTTTCCTTCTTTCTGAAGGGTTAATGATTTCTGTGAAGGAGGTAAGGTAGATGTTTTGTGTCTATGAAATTAAATAAGGGTGATAAGAGTACTTTGAAAAAATAAAAAGTACTGTGGTCTTTGTGGCATTATTCTAAGTTTTCATTGTCTGTTCATGGTCCCTAATTTTGTGTTTTCCTTTCAGGGCTTTTCTGTGGAGAAGCAAGAAAATCTGCAGGAAATCCTCAGTAAGCAACTATTGCTATGCCAGTTTCTCACAGGGCTGTCTGTCGTCCGCACAGGTAACACCTTCTTCTTCAGTTGTCTCATCATCTCAGACCTCTCCAGAGTCACTCTTGTGTTGGGACTGAATGAGGGGTGGTTGTTTTGGGGTTATGGAGGTGGAAGGAGTACTTTATAACAGTTATAGAAGCAAGTACAGAAATACCTGTCCAGATGACCAATGCATGGCTGAATTCAGGGGAGGAAGGTGAGAGGGACTTGCAGAAATCCCTTTCATGACAGATGCCCTGACCCATTCCTATCCTCTCCTGCATCCTAGTTGTCTCTGGTTGCCTTTCCCCGCCCTCCATTTATAATGACTCCCTGTGACATCCCTTCTCCCTTTCCCTTCCCTTGAGAATCCACTGATTATGACTGGTTCTGTCTCTCTAATCTAGGAGGCCACTTTATCTGTAAAACCTTTGATTTGTTCACGCCATTCAGCGTGGGACTCATCTATCTGCTGTACACCTGCTTTGAACGCGTGTCTCTTTTTAAACCTGTCACCAGCCGGCCTGCCAACTCAGAGAGGTGAAGCCCTCCCCCTTCCCAACATAGGCTTGTCTCTCTAATAATATTGCCCAAGGAGCACCTCTGGCTGCCTTTCCCTGACATGACAGTGAAAGATGGTGAAATGTTTTCCGGCTAGGCATTGAGATCTTTACAACATCATTACCTAAACTAATTTGGCCGTGGAACACCTTTGGGCCATGATTGGCTGTCCTCAAGTATTTGCAGGCCTGTCATATAGAAGAGGAATTAGGCTGATAATGCTTGGTCCTGGACGACAGAATCAGGAGCAGTTGGTAGAAGTTAAACCGAGAAAGATAAAGCCTTTATATAAGGAAAAACTTCCTAACCAAGCTATGCAAGAGTGAAATGGCCTGCCCCAGGGCAGTGGCCCTCCCCTCACTGGATATCTCCTGAGGCCTTCCAGTTCTGAGATATCTGTGATATGAAGCATAGTTTAATAGAAATCTTAGCTCCAGGATTTATCAGTCATATAACCATGGGCAAATGACTTAACTTTTGAACTTCAGTTTCTTTATCTTTAAAAATTGGCCTAATAATACTTATACTGCTTGTTTTTCAGGGTTTTTTTTGGTGAGAAGTTCTTTACAGCACTAAAAATTGGAACTAATGTGCGTTTTTGAGGATCTGTGTTTTATACTTACCATTCTCTCTTGCACCTAGCGCAGTGCTTTGTATCCTGTAGGCACCTAATAAGTGTATTTGTTGATTGATGGAGGAGGAAGAGTGCTGAAGCATGAGTCTTCTGAACTGTTGAGAGTGAATCAACATTGAGAAGGCCTTGGGAAAAGATCAGTGCCAGCCGTAGGTTAGGAGGGGAACTGTGCTGTCTGTGGTGAAGTTCTTGCTCACTGTGAGGAATGAATGTCCCCTGGCAGATACGTGGTGTGCAAGAGCTTGAAGTCTGGGATTGATGATGTCCGGGAATACCTCTTCAAGGTAAACAACAGGCTCAATCAGCTTCGGAAGAGTGACATGGATGTCAACCTTGTGGTCCCCCTGGACGTGATCAAGTTAGACCCTGAATTTACTGACTACATGATCCGATCCAATGAGAGGTGAGGGGACAATCACGAGCTGAGAGGTTCAGAGCCTGCTGAGCTTTCTGCCCCGTGTAAACCTGGTCAGCAGATTGTGAATCCTTCCCTCAGTGGTTTGGTTTCTACACCTCCCTATACTCCCCAGATTCTTGTTTCAGGCCCTCATCCTGCCCCTAGTGCTGCCCCCCTTCTGTTGTTCTGTGTCATCACTGTAGTTAGTACCCCGACTTAGGAAACTACTATATGGAAGCATCTATGGTAAATAGGAAAGTAGGACCATGACAGTGTCATCCTTCTCTTTCAAATCCCAAGAGGCAGAAGGAATTTCCTTTTCATTGCTTCTGGGTGTGAATGACCATTGCGTTGTTTCAGCTGAAACTTCCTTCTTCTGAATCATTGAGCTTGCCTCAGTCCAGTCTCAGCCTGCTTTGGAAGGTGTTAGCTTCAGAGTTTTTCCCCACTTGACCAGATACACGGCTGGCATTCTATGTGTTTTCAGCATCACTTGCCATTTAAAAAAAATTCTATGTAACTAGCATAGGTCTTCTACTTTATGTGATGGTCACCTAAGCAGGTGGGCCACAGAACAAGTTAAACTGATTTATCTGATAACTTGAGAGACAACATGGTATAATGGATAGAGAACTGGCCTAGGAATCAGGAAGAGGAAGAAGATGGTTTCAATATCCTGTCTATAACACTTTCTGTCTGTGTGACATTGGCAAATTACTTACCTTCTCCACTGCTCAAGGCAACTCCTTAAAATGACGGTTCTTAATCTACTATTGTGTTGAGTTTCATGAAGCTTCCCTTGTCTAGGGTCTGTGAACCTAAAAATAGGTTTTTTGGCAACTGCATTTCAACATAATTCACTTCCTTTGCAATACTATGTATTTTATGTTATGCTTTTAAAAAACATTCTGATAAGGGGACCATTGGCTTCTCTGGACCACCAAAGGGATGTATAAAACACACACACATACACTCTCACTCTCTCTCTCTCTGTCTCTAGAATCCCTGCTCTGAGACTATAAGGTGCATTGATAAAAAGAGTGTGTTCTCATCTGAGAGTCCCCTGTATTGATGGAAGCCTAGGTCTAGTTTCTGGCTGCATTTGTATGAGAAAACTTATGAAATGTACCGATAGTTGTTTGAAAGACCCTGGGTAAAAGCTAGACTCATAGGTTGCCTAGAGAAGTTTAAAGTAATTGTGGAATGTTTGGATTGACTCATACTTGAGGGTTGAGAGGGAAGATTCTCTTTCCCCAACCCACTGTCATTCTTCTTGCTCCATCCAGTCCATCCACTGAAAAAGAGTCTTCTATTTGTATTCTTCTTTTAATCTTTTCAAAGCACTTTCACATTAATTATTTCATTGCTACCATGGGGAAGTAAGCTAGGACAGAGGTTAATATCCCCTCATGACCTGAAGAAAATGAAACCCAGAGAAGTTAAGTAATTTTTTTTGAGGTAACCCAGCTACTAAGGGAGAAAGCCTAAACTAGAATATGCTTTCTCCTGTCTGCGTGCATTTTTCTCTTGGCTATACCACCTCCCATCTAGAATGAACATGAGGCAGTTATGGTCAAAATGGCCGAGTATTTGTTAGCCACATTGTAACAAGTGATTTAAGCCCAATCAAAAGCAAATGAGAAGATCGTAGGATGACCGATGGTAAAGGTCCTCTTGTTTCTTTTCCTCTTCCAATTCTTCAAGCCAATGACTTTTTGGCTTTATTTTCATAAATTCTCCTAAAGCCAAGTTGTTTTCTCTCTTTCAGCCACTGCAGCTCGCAGATCAAAGCCCTGGCCAAAATTTATGCCTTTGTCCAAGACTCGTGAGTGTTTTCCTCCTGGATGGAAGGGGTTTGTGTATACCAGGGGCTGCTAGCAAGATTCCTGGGACTATTTCACCCCCAACAGCTTTTAATTCAAGTCAACATCTATGCACTTTGTTGAGTGTGCACAACACTGTGCTGATCTGAGAAAGAAATCAAAGAAATATATTTAATGGTCCCTACCCTCAAAGAGTGAAATTGCAGTCTATTTAAGGCATAAAGCTAACACATGATAAATGCCACGAGGAGAGTTAGAAAACAGTGTGTTAACAAGTGCAGCATGATACTCATTTGTTTATTCAGTGTACATCAGTTGCACTATGTTAGGCACTGAGGAGATACAAAGATAAATAAGACATTCACCTTCCCTTGATAAGATGATAAAAATAAAATATGGGAGTGCCAAGGGAACATAAGGTATAAAAAGTGATCAGTGAAGTAAAATTAGTCTGAAGGAAGTCAGTTTTGATCCATTTTCATAGCCTTCTTTACTTAGAGAAGCCAGTAAAAAGAAATCAGTGTGGGGTTTGGTTAGAATAGAGAGAAATGAAATGTGCTGATGGGGACATGGGAAGATGGTGTTTGGGTAAACTCTGAGCAGGACAGGAAGGTAAGCAAACCCACAGCTTTCTTCCCCTTTTTAACTGGTTATAGATCTGTCTGAATAACTAAACTCTAATTCATTCAAGAGACACCCAGAGAAGTGTTGTGGGCATCCTAGGCTAATGGTGGAAGGAAGGGGTATGGGTGTAGGTATGGGTGTGTGTGTGTGTGTGTGTGTGTGTGTGTGTGTGTGTGTGTGTGCATGCGTGTGTGCGTGTGTGTGTGTGTGTGTGTGCAGGCCTAAGCCTCCTTTCCCTTGGGGCTGGTTATACATGAAACATGAGGTTTTTGAGCGCCATTGATGTGTTAATCATTGTTGCCTTTTCCCATAGGACTCTTAGTGAACCACGCCAGGCAGAAATCCGAAAAGGGTGCCTTCAGCTCTGGGGGGTGAGTATATCCATCCAGGTCAGAGCCCAGCAGGCTGCTTCCTGGACTGCCCTAAAGCAGGGTAGTAAGTATTTTGAGTCTTAATGATTTCCCGATTGCTTCCCCATCCATCAAGAACCAGGCTGGTGACTGAAAGGGACTGGTTAGCCCTTAGTGAACCCTACCATCCATTCACTTGGGTAGTGTCCTTTGGGCTCTCCTTTTCAGCTCCCTCACTTAAGTGCTTCTCTGTGGCCAGATCTGGTAGTTGTTAGTCAAAGGGTGGTGGGAAGCTGAGACAGAGTTTGCTATTGATTTTTCTGTGTAGTTACACTGGTCTCAAAGATTATTAGAGAAAACAGGTGACATCAAAGGTATACTTACCCCAAGGGACAATGGTAATTTCTATCTAGATTCCTGTTCAGTCCTTTAACCCTGGTTCCACGTGATAATCTTCTCCTTAGCTCATCTCTGCCATCTGGTCACCCTGATATACACAGGAGGAGATAGGGCAGCCAGTGATTTCCCAAACTAAACGTGCATATCTTCCTTTAGATTCCAGATCAAGCCAGAGTTGCTCTCTCTTCTTCAGATCCAAAGTCTAAGTTCTTCGAATTGATAAAGGTGAGTGGGGTGTCTAGTATCTGGGAGAGAAGGTTGAGGTCATGGAGATGAGAAGTGGGAGAAATCTTTGAGATAGTCCGGTATGATTCTTCCCCAACCTGCCCTACCTCCAGGGGTTTGATTTTATCATGCCCCCTTTGTAGAAGCTTTAGCACTGGCACTTCCCCAGCATCCCCAGGGAAGCTGTCACATAGGTTGATGGCTCTCATCTCTAGATGCAGCCATGTTAATTATCACCGTTCTCCTGAGCACAGTGATTATTACTGCTTTCCAGCTTACTTGATTCCTGTGGGATTCACCATTACAGACTCCTACAAACATCTCTGTGGAAAGTGGATTTTGCTTTGTAGATAGAGAAATGAGACAGAGAAACAGAGATAGCTCCCCACCCTGCAAGTGCTAGCAAAAATTAGAATTTAGGGTCAGGCTTATTGGCCTAGTCCAGATTCACCAGACAGTTCTCCCAGGCGCATAGTTTCATCCCTAGTTGACTGTTCCTAGCAGTTCTTTGTTCCTTACTTTTCCCAATCCTGTGCTTTCCCTGAGTTTTGTTTGAATCTCTGAGAGTATAGTAGCTCTTGTTCTGTGGGAATGTGTGACAAATGTGTGACAAATGGACCTCATGGAAACCTTAAAAGATTGACTTTGTGTGTATTAAACTAGCAGGAAGGAGAGAGGCCTTAACTGCTCTCAACAAACAACTGGAAAAATTCTTCCCTTTAGTTTTATTAAGGGGATAGCTTTTATATTCTAGTGACATTTCCTTACAGTTGTGAATCGATCTGTGTACACTTGGAGCCTCTGTTCTTTTCTTTCTCAGCCTCTTATAATAGACCCTAAAGAAATACTTTTTTTTTTGGAGGGGGGAGGGTAGGACAATTGGGGTTAAGTGACTTGCCCAAGGTCACACAGCTAGTTTTTGTGTTAAGTGTCTGATGCCGTATTTGAACTCAGGTCCTCCTGACTCCAGGGCTGGTGCTCTATTCACTGCACCACCTAGCCACCCTGACCCTAAAGGAATACTGCAGACAAATTGAAATATATCCTCTTCGGTGTGTGGTATAGTCAGGGGAAGGTACAGGGGGACAGTGTTCAGGGTTCTGATTGAGGTAACGGTTCATCCTTCTGGTTTTACTGACCTTTCTCTTAATCTTACTTTAGGGCACTGACATTGATATCTTCAGCTATAAGCCTACTGCACTCAACTCCAAAACCCTGGATAAGATTCGCTCTGTTCTGGACTACCGCTGCATGGTGTCGGGGAGTGAGCAGAAGTTTCTCATTGGCTTAGGGGTGAGTGGGTGGGTATATTTGTACTTAGTTTCCTAGGTTGGGTTTCTCCCAGCCTAGGTTGGTTCCTTTGCACCTTGTTTAGAGCAGCTTCATACTGCTTCTAGAGGTTATCGTTTTGCTGCCTGGGAGTGTTTAATGTTTATTCTCTATAGGAGCACACACTGTATTTACCTGGCAGGTGAGATACCATGATCAGGAAGGTAGTTTTCCCAGAACAAGGCTCAGTAGTATTACACTTTGACTGTGCTGACACCTAAAATCTCCCCATATGTCTTTATGGTAATAAAGTACCTACGTTTTAATAGAGGGAGAAGAAAAAAGTGTCCCTTTAGAATGTAAATGTCTTCAAGGGTCATAGAGTTAAGTTAAGCACAAATGGGCTGGGGGTGATTTTGTTCTGTTTTGATGGCCTTAAGAGAAGAAAGAAGAGGAAAAATGGAACATGCTAGAAGAAAAGAAGAGGAAGGGGAAGGAACTTACTATTTCACATAATAGGGGTATATGATTTAGAGTAAGGCATGGGGAGAATGGGCATTACATGAACCTTACTTCAATATGAATCAGACAAAGGAAGGTTGATACATTCACAAACACAAATACAAACACTCACAAAGAGTTTGATGTAGAAATACATTAAACTCAGTAGGAAAATAGGCAAAGGGGGAAACAGAGACACAGAAAAGAGAATGATGTGTAAGAGGGATAGTAGTGGGGTGGCTAGGTGGCGCAGTGAATAGAGCACCGGCCCTGGAGTCAGGAGGACCTGAGTTCAAATCCGGCCTCAGACACTTGACACACTAGCTATGTGACTTTGGGCAAGTCACTTAACCCCAATTGCCCTCCAGAAAGGAAAAAAACAAAACAAAAAAAGAGGGATGGTAGGATTGGTGAGAGAGTAGTCATAAGAAAAATAAACAGTAATGTCAGAGCATGAAGGAAGGATTAAAAGGAAAGAGTAAAAACTTGTGATGAGGGGTATAGAGCAGAAACAATGCTTCAGTTATTATAGATTACTAATTTAATAGGTCACTTTAAAAAGTGTTTTTTTTTCACCACCTTCTTTGCAAAGAAGGATTGGGAGGGTGGGAAAAAATACAAGAGGATAGAATGAAGAGAAATTTTTAAATGACAGCTACAAATGTGAATATGAATGAGTTGAATTTAACTGTAATACAAGGATAGTTAAATGAATTAGAAAACAGAATCTAACCATATGCTGTTTGCTAGAAATACAATTGAACATAAAAATTCCCATGAGATTAAAATTAGGAGATGGAGCAAAATCTGTTAGGCCTCAGGTGAATTAAAAAAAAGCAGAGGTAACAATCATGATCTCAAATAAGGCAAGAATAAAAATATGCCCAATTAAGAGATAAACATAGAAGCTCTATTTTGCTTATGTTATAGGAGCACACCATTGATAATAAATATTCCTACTTAACATATCTGCACATAGTATGTAAATACTTAAAGGAAAAGCTAATCACATTGCAGGTAGCAGTAGTATAATAGTAGGGGGAGGACCTCAGTGTGGCCTTTTCAGATCTAGAGAAAAATGGCAAGATGGTAAACAAGAAAAAAGTTACAAGACCTGAATGGAATTTAAGAAAAGTTAGCTATGAGAGATTTTTGTAATTATTGATTGGAAACAGAAACACATTTTTCAGCTATGTATGATACCTTTGTTAAAACTGACCATGATGTAGTTAGGGCACAAAAACTTCACAAACAAATGCAGAAAAGCAGGTTAAATTAAACATTCTTTATTGATCATAGTTCAGTTAAAATCATCGTATTTCACTGCATGATCATCGCAGGTTTTATGCCAAAATTTTGTTAAAAAAGAAAGAAAGAAAGGTGGGTTGTGACTATTATGTGAAGGTTTTAAGAAAAATGTGGTGGTATTACCTAAAAATCATTTTTTACTAAACTGTCTTTGGTGCAAGATTAGGATGCATGGATATACTTGTGAATATATGTTAAAACGGAATACTGACAATGTGTGTGTGCTGAGAATCCCAGGCTCAGGTTCACAGTCAGAGCACTGGTGATTACATCGCTGCTCTGTTTACCTTTTAAGCTGTGTGACGAGCAGAATTCTATACCATGTGACGATTGCATGATAAAGGGTTATAAGCCAATTTTTTGGACTCAGACATCCCTCCCCAACCCAAAACAAAACCAAAAAAGGTGCTACAGTTATGAGGGGGTGACAGTTACGCAGTGAAATATGGTATGTAAAAAAAAAAAATGGAAAGACCTTTGAAGAAAGGATTCAAAATTAATTGGAGACCAAATATTTAATCCTAACGAATTGTCCAATTAAAGAACAAATCATGAAAAAACAGAAAATTTCATCAAAGTAAATGACAACAAAGAAAATGCATAACAAAACTTTGGGATGCAGCTAAAGCGTCAAAAAAAGGGGAAAAAAGTTTCTCTGAAAGCTTTCATCAGTGAGAGAAAGAGATCAATGAATTGGGCATGCAATTAAAAAAAAACCCTAGAAAAACAAAATATTAAAAAACTCCAATGTTAAAAATTTTGAAAATGGAAGAAGAGATTAACAAAATTGAAAGCAAAAAAACCCTACTGGAGGCAGCTAGGTGGTGCAGTGAATAGAGCCCTGGCCCTGGAGTCAGGAGGACCTGAGTTCAAATCTGGCCTCAGACACTTAAAACAAGCTGTGGGAACTTGGGCAAGTCACTTAACCCCAGTTGCCCTACCTTCCCCCTCCAAAAAGTAGAAAAAATCCAAACCCACTGAATTAATAAATAAAACCAGGAGCTAGTATTTTGGCGAGAAAAGAAACCAAAATAGTTTGATTTTTTTAAAAAGGGGAAAACCAAATTGTTGATAGAAAAAAAGAACAATTCACAACAATTGAAAATTAGATAAAGGGAAATTATCAGAAACAACTGTGGTCAATTATATGCTAACAAAACTGTAGGCACACAGTGCAGATTAGCTATGTTTTGGCCTGCTTTGGCAGTCGTGCTGACAATTGTCCTCATCTCTGCTAAAGGGTCAGCTCTGCCTTTTGGCATGTTTTTGAGATTTCCTGAGATGTTTGACCTTTGGACATTGAGGTCACCAGGCCTGTCCTGTGCAAATTCATCACCTTTTTCCTTCCTCAGCTGTATAAGCCTCATCCTTCTCATGTGATATGAGCTGAGGAACAGCTTTGTAGACTGGCATCTTTCCTATTACCTTCTTCCTCTCTTGTATTTTATCTCGAAACCACCTGGGTTTCTTGCATTTTTTGTCCTTTTCTCATGAGCTCATTCATGCTCTTTCCTTTTCCTTCCCTACTCTGTGTTTTGAACCTCACTTTCCCTCCCTTTCTCTTTTTCTTTTCACGTGAACCTCTGCTCTCTTCAGGGCCACTAATCAGACTGCTGTTGCTTGGCTGGAATGGACACCTGCCAAAAGAACAGAGTCAAAATCTGCATTTCTCTTCAGCTGCTATCAAGGGAGGAGCTGCATGTCATTTAAATAAACTTCTACAAGAAGTTTCTTTTCTCCCACATCCCCCCTCTTCCCACTGCAATGCACACTGTCAGCTGTCAGGAAGAAAACACACACTCAAACACATGGGGCGCAATATTAACTAGGAGCCTAGGTTGAGAATTAAGCCTCACCAGGCTCTGCTTCTTCTTCTCTGTCCTCCTGACCCAGTCCTTTGTTTTTGCAGAAATCCCAGATCTACACATGGGATGGCCGCCAGTCAGATCGTTGGACAAAACTGGACCTCAAGACAGAGCTGCCCCGGGACACACTGCTCTCAGTGGAGATTGTTCATGAACTGAAAGGCGAGGTTAGAGGCTGTCTTAAGTTCTTTGCTGTCACTGGCCTGGCCTTGTTCATCCCTGTCCCTCTTCGCTTTCCTTCTTTCCTTTTTTTGCTGGTAACAGATATTTTGTGGGCAGGGTAGAAGGGACCCTGGTTCCGTTACTGCCTTGAGTTATATCTGCCCAGCCTTTAAATAGAACAGCCACTATCAGTAAGCACTTCTTTGAATAAAGAAGCCATAGAACTCTAAACAGCCAGCTCCTAGTTATTTGAGCTCATGTAGTCCTGCTCTACTGTACTCCTTCTTATCCAGGCACCTCCCTCCCCCCCCCCCCCCCACGGTGGATAGTACAAAATAGAAAAAGACAGAAATCCTCTCCTTTTGGCTTTCTGTGTTTTAAGGGCAAGGCTCAGCGGAAAATCAGCGCAATCCACATCCTTGATGCACTGGTGCTGAATGGCCATGACATCCGGGAGCAGCACTTTAACCAACGGTATGGCCCAGGGCCTTGGGAGAAGAAGAGAATGTGGGATGAGCTTGGAAAGCCAGACTCCAGCTTGACCCCTATGGAAGCTTTGGCACAGTATCAAAATGGCCTCTTCCTCAATTTTCCTCTCACCTCTGGTCTTCACTGTTAAGTGGTGTAGGGGGGCCTCCTCCCCACCTGTAGTAGGCAGGGCTCTAGATGTCGCTTCAGCTTCCTCCTCAGAGCCAACTGATTGAGGCTTGGGTCCTGGCTACTATAGAGACAGGCTCATTCCATGTGTTACCACAGCCATTCAGATCAGTGGAGACATTTGTGCTAGGGTTGAGAGGAGATGACTCTTAGAGGTAAATGGTATTCACCTGAAGAGGATGTGTTATACAGGTGGCACAGTGGGTAGAGTGCTGGACTTGGAGTCAGGAAGACTCATCTTCCTGAATTCAAATCTGGCCTCAGACACTTACTGTGTGTCTTAGCTTAGATCACACTTAGCTGTGTGACCCTAGGCAAGTCACTTCACCCTGTTTGCCTCAGTTTCCTCATTTGTCAAATGAGCTGCAGAAGTAAATGGCAAACCAGTCCAGTATCTCTGCCAAGAAGACCCCAAATGGGGTCACAGATTGTTGAATATGACTGAAAAGACTCAACAACAACAGCTGAGAAGAGATGACTCCCATAGGTAAAGAGGATTTACCTGAAGAGGATGCACTGCATTTGTGGCAGAGGGCTAGGGAGCCCAGTGGAGATGAGAGAACCATCCAGGTCCCTTAGACAACTTCATATTCTAATTGGAGAGTGAGGAATTTTTGTCAAGAGAGGGTTCTGTTGTAGGGAAGGGAGAAACAGTGATATAAAATAAAAGAGCATTCAGTAAACACTTTTAAAATCCTCATGAAAACATAAGTGACACAAGAAGTTATGCAAATAGAATTCAGGCCTAGAGCTGAGGAGGAGTCAGATGGGACAAGTTGCCCGAAGAAGGCCTAGAGGAGAAGTGTATGAGCCTGGCTGTGTTCTAGGGCAAGACAGCCTTGCTGATGATTCAGAACTAAGATCCCATACTGGCAGCTTTGCTAGTGCCTGGCTCTTGGTGAGTGATTCCTAAATGCTTCTTGGCTGAATGACTAGTAGCAGTCAAGGTTCCTAGGACTTGAAGCTGAAAGAGACTTTTGAGATTATAGATTATCTACAGCAATTTTCCTTTCATTAGAAACCCAGAGAAGTCACAGATAATAAGTGATAGAGCTGGAATTTGAGGCTACATCTTCTGACTTCAAACTGCCTTTTTCCTGTCTCTGAGACTCTTTGCTTTTTGTTGCAGGATTCAGCTTGCTGAGAAATTTGTGAAAGCTGTTTCCAAACCCAGCAGGCCTGACATGAACCCCATCAGGTGTGTGAGTGAGTGACTGCCAGTGCTGCTGTCTAGCCAGAGTAGCCCTGCTGGGGACTCTGCTTTAGCACCCTTCAAATCACAGCACAGAGGTGGCCCATGGAATACAGGCGATAATCACACCTGTATTCCACTTATGTCTAAACATAGCCCTACTACTGGGACACTGCCTCTTTGCCTCCCAGGCAAGTTACTCTCCCTCCTTCTCCCCAAACCCCCAACATACTTGCTTGCTACATTGCCTAAAATTCTGCCATTAGAGATTCATTCCTTTGGGTTAAAACTTTGTGTTTCCAAGTATCCTTTAGACAATATAAATACCTCTGGCAGGAATAATAGGATAATACATGAAACATCAGTTATTTGTGATGTCTTATTGAAAATTAATTAGGGGGCAACTAGGTGGCACAGTGAATAGAGCACCATCCCTGAAGTCAGGAGGATCTGAGTTCAAATCCGGCTTCAGACAATTGACACACTTACTAGCTGTGTGACCTTTGGCAAGTCACTTAACCCCAATTGCCTTGCCTTCCCCCCATGAAATTAATTAGTGGGGTATTTTCCCCCAACTGCTGGCAGTTGTTGGATAGGAGGCTACGATAATTTTTATGGGAAATAGAGGAAGGAATAGTTTTGGGGCACACGGTGCATCTACCTGGGCAGCTTAGAGCTAAGGAATGCATGTAGTAGCACTAGGGAGGGGAGGAAAAGTAGAACACAGAAAGGAGGAAGGAGAGGAGCAAGTTTCCCTTATGTCCCCCTCCAGCTTACGCCAGGCCCTATTGTGAGGGTCTGGCTAAAGCTAAAGAAATGAGCTCTTCTGCTTTCTCCAGATAGTCATCCCTGCTCCTTGAGACTTAGCAAGCCTGGACTCCCACTTACTTGCACCTGCTATTAAATTCCATATCTACTGAGTTCCTGAAAGGAAGCCTCCAAGATTCCTGGCTAGGGTTTATGTGGCCCAGCATGACAGTTCTGTGTTATCCCTTCCAGAGGTATATTCATTTTATAAAGGGTATTTGGGTACACAAATTTTAACTGCAAGGAATGAATCACTAATAGTAGCATTTTAGACATTATAGAAGGCAGATGGAGTGTCAAGGCCACTTTGGAGGGGAATTTCCCAACATCTGTCCCAGACATTTCAGGGGCCCCTAGGTGGGGGAGTAGGGTGGAATACATTGGAGAATTGATTGGGCTGGGTATATACATTACTCTCTGTTTGGTAGACTTCTAACTTGTCTAGTTAGGGAGCTTCTTCCAATACTCAACCTTGTTCTTCATCTAAGGTAGCTGGGGGTATAGGTTGTACAGACCAGACTAAGACCAGACAGACATCTGTTGGGGTCATTTGGCCTCTCTTTTTTGTTTGACCCCTTTCCTGCCCAATTATCTTAGCATCATCTTCCTGACTTCCATAGGTCAGGGTCCTTGCTGTGGGAATAGGATTGACCAGCCCTCATGCCTGGGGGACCTGTGGAGAGAGAAGGTCCGTAGAGAAGCTGGGAGGTGGATTGGGAAGTTTTCTGTTTAAAGGAAAAAAGGGAAGAACAGAGGGCTGGAGGTAGAAGGATGAGCTTCAGATGCCAAGCCTGCAATCTAATGCTCAGCCAGATGAGCTAACAGTAATACCCAAGAAAGTTGGGGAATTCAATTCACATGGCCCTTGTTTCTTTCCTTCACCTGATCCCCACAGAGTAAAGGAGGTATACAGACTGGAAGACATGGAGAAAATTTTTGTCAGGTAAGTAATTAGAAACAAACGAATTGTGTAGAACAACTTTTGTTTCTCAGTAAACCAGAACACCTTATAGTTTGGGTGAATCCAAGTGGTTCTTGGGATCAATACTAGAGGCAATTTTGGTGGTTCCTAGGGTTCATAATCTGCTCCTTCGTACTGCTTCTGTAAAAGCTATGCCAGGCTAAACTTGCAAGGGGAACAGGATGGCCAAGGAATTAGGGAGGCGAAAGCTACTGTTAGACCTTTCGATGGCCCACCCGCTGTGGGCCATGGGCACAGCTAGGAACTCCATGGCTGAGAGCCGATTCAGTCTAGTGTCAGGAGGTGAGGGGGCGGTTGGGTGTCAGGTTTATTGATACTGTAAATGATTAAGAATTTTCCCTGTGAGAAGCAGGACAAAATGGATGAAAGGCCATAAATCCCAGCCCTTGGTGGGTCAGCAGAGATTGAGTTGCTTCCTTTTTTCCCTGTAGTGGTGGGATCCATATGAATGCATCTGTGGGTTGCTATACATGTGTCTGTGTGGGTTGGTCTATATGTGAGACTGCATATGTCTGTATATCTGGATGTATCAGTGTATGACCTGGAGCCATGATGGGCTGCAGATCTGAGCTTCATCTCTTCCCCTAAGCTGTTGTGTGGTTATTACTGTTAGCTTATTGTATGCGAGGTGGAAGGGAGGACTGTGCGACCCCAGGGGTCATTTATATTAGTTATACATCATGCTCACCCTTAGCAGTAATGTCTTGAAACTCAGAGAACAGCAGCACTCATACATGTAAAAATGTCATATGTCATAGCAAGAATGTGTTCTTTACCCGGCCCAGTGGGACACATTCTTTGTGCTGTGCTTTGCATGCGGTGCCAGGCTAGGATCCTCAGTCATCAGAAGTGGAAGAATTCAGACAGGCCATGGAGTCCAACATGGTTGTGTTGTGCAGGGGGAGAAACTTGATTCACCCAGAGTCATGCAGCTGCTTAGTGACTTTCATGATCCCCAGACCAATTTTTTCCTATACCATGAGACCTGTGTTTTAATTCTGCCTTTGCCACCAATTCACTGCACGACCCTAGGCAGGTCCCTTACTTCACTTAAGTTTCCTCATTTGTCAGATGGGGAAAATAATGACATAACTTACCATGAGATTGCTGTGAGAATCCACTGTGATAATGAAATGAAAGCATTTTTGAGGGCTATAAAGCTAGGAATTGTTGTAATTAATAGGTATAGGTTTGTATTGATCCTTCTGTTACCCAAGACATGCACATGCAAGATAACTGGGAAAATCTAAAAGGGTATATATGGTTTATGGCTCTGGCACAGTTTTTTCCCTGTATTAAGTGGACCAACCTGGATTGAGGTTAAAGCCATGGCCTTATTAGTCCTAAATTCACTGGCTCAGACTTTAGATTTTACTCAGTATAGATTGTGTTATTGCTATTAGCACAGAAATCATATTTATTTACTGCCTGTCAATGGGTATGGTGTATAGAGACTTAGGCTTAGGGTTAAGAATAGGTCTTGTTCTCCCACGGCAATTCATTCCTAAGTTCTGGTTGAAGTGGTGATTGCTGTGATAGTTTTGGTTTTAGCCAAGATTTATGAACACAATAGGAAATTATTGTTTGTTTCTCTTATCATGTACTTCCTTCTCTATATCTCCTTCCTGTGGGAACTCAGGTTAGAAATGAAGGTCATAAAGGGCTCACATAATATGTTGCGACTCAGCTACACCGGACGGGATGATCGACACTTTGTCCCCACTGGCCTCTACATTGTCAGGACTACAAATGGTGGGTTTTCCTCTTTCTACCCTGCCTTTCCTCCTCCCACCCTACCTTTGAGCTCCTTTGAAGACCTTATCCTTGGTGTTGCTTCTCAGGCTCTGGGAACAGGTTGACTTGCTTTCTGTGATCCATAAATTGATGAAGCTGTAATGGCCAGCCAGACTGTCATCAGCTAAAGTATATGTTAATGGTGTATTGCCCTCATCCTGACCCTATTCTGTCCCTTGGCTGGACCTAATCCTTCTTTGTTCCCCCTGGACAGGAGAAAGTGTTGGTAGGAAGCTTCAGGAACAAGTTTTTCCCAGCCCCTAAGCCCTCTGTTCCCCCCCTACCCCATTTGAACCCACTTGCTGTTTCCCTTTTCTTCCTGGGCTCCAGCAGCATATTATTATTGCCCATGATGCCAGAGAGCTAGAGGACACAAATGGCCCTGACATTATAATCATCACTATTATTATTAGCTTATTTTTTTTTGTTTTTGCCTTTTTGGAGGACAGTTGGGGTTAAGTGACTTGCCCAAGGTCACATGGCTAGTTTTTTTGCGTGGGTGTTAAGTGTCTATGGCTGGAACTGAACTCAGGTTCTTCTGACTCCAGGGCCAGCGCTTTACTCACTGTGCCACCTAGCTGCCGCCCCTCCCCATTAGCTTGGTTTTGTTATTGATAATTATTAACAAGAAGAAGAATGTCTTAGTGTTTACTCTGGTACCACTTTGGCATGGTGGTGAGGTTCAGATATTTAGCTTCTACCCTTTGGGCTCTTCCTTGGGAGAGAGAACGGCGAATGAGAGCTGAGGGAAGGGATACTCCCTGACTGTTAGATTGCTTACCAGAGTGCTTATGAAACCCTAACAGGTATCCTGAGTGGCAAACATGAATTTTGAATTGGGCACAAGTTGAGATATAGGAATAGTGGGAAGGAGTGGAGAAGGATTAGTCTTTGAAAAGTAGTATAGGACTTCTCTGAAAACCCTGTTGTTTTTCTACTTTGAAAGGGAGCAGTCTAGTCCTGACTGAAAGACTATAGGCCTGCTTATTATACCTTCTGGATGGCATGAAGACATTGCACAAATTAACATTTCCGGGACCAAACAATCCCAGGGTCAAAATAGGATTAAGATAAACTAGACCCAACACAACTATGAAAGATCAGTGTCTGAGTCCCTGACTAGAATCTGGATTCTGTCACCTACATTGACAGCTGTGTTTTGCCTGTTCTCCTCCTGCTTAGAACCCTGGGCCATGGCATTCAGCAAAAGCTCGAACAGGAAGTTTTTCTTCAACAAGACAACAGGGTTTTCTACCTATACAATGCCTCTGGATGCCATCGCTCCATTTCAGTAAGTAATGCTCCCCACCTTCCTTACCCCCTTTGTCTCTTTCCTTGATTCCCCTTCCCTTTTGTGCACATCAGCTCTACTTCTGACAGATACTCTGTCCCATATTCATGTTAGTACCATGTCCCTTGTTGCTGTGGCTGAAGCAAGTGCTGAGGAGGGTCTGGCACCCCATGGGTTATTTTCCTCCTCTCCAGATTAGATTCTAGAATGTATATAGGGAGGTTCTTTTCTCCTAGGCAGGTAGAAGGAAGGGAATGGGGTTAAACTAGCCCTTTGGCCCCAGAGGTGGGAGACTACATGGAGAGAAGTAGAGAAGATTGGAGAGTTAATCAGCAAGCATTTAGTTAGTGCCTGTAGCGTGCTAGCCATTATAATTGTCATCACTATTATTAGCTTGGTTTTGTTATTGATAATTATTAATAAGAAGAAGAATGTCTTAGTATTACAAGTATTAGTTACAAGTATTAGTAATTGACCCAGTAGCAAATTAGCACCAGTAATATTTTCTTTTGAGAATGGTGGAGGGCAAGGGTGGGTAATGAGGCAGGCTGGAGCTGGGACCCATTGGGATATCCTTTTGTTACTGTAGGTAAGGAAGAAGCTTGAGAGATTTGTTCATTCAGTCCCACCCCTTTTTGAAGGGAACTCTCTTGCTCTTGCCTTCTGTCTAGCCTTCTTCCACCAACCACCCTCTGGTGTCTGGTCTCTAGTCCTGCTTTTCTCTCCAAGAGAAAGACAGTCACATTAATGGCCCCATGCCTCTCCTAACAGCTAGGCCTCCTTTTTGACTAGATGCCAAACCAGGGTGGTTCTTCCCTCACCGTCACTGATCCTATCCCATCCCCAGCCCAGTCTAATGATCTCTTTTCTCTTCTTCTCTTATCCCAGCATCTGCTACTATGGCCGGCTCTTCTGGGAATGGGGTGATGGTGTCCGAGTACACGACTCTCAGAAATGCCAGAATCCTGAGAAACTGTCCAAGGACGACATCCTCTCCTTTATTCGGGAACACAGTGTCTGAGGCTCCAGCCCAGGAGATCATGGCCACCCCCGAGGACCCTTGGCTACTGTCCAAGGAAGGAGGGAGGGGGCTGACAGTCCTATTTGGAGCAAGATAACAACAGATAAGACAGGTCACTTCCTCCTTACAGGAGAAAGAGTGGCATCCAGTGTACATCAAGGACAGGGTGTATGACCCTCTCACGCCTGCTCATCCTGGGTTATATCCTTCCCTTCCCCTAGAACACTTTGTGAGTATTTGGGAGGAACTAAGGAAGTTGGCATTGCTTTTGCTCCTGGTGTGGCCCTTTCTGTTCCCATCCCCAGAAGGACACTGTGGGAACTCTCTCCTTTGGGGCTATAGCCCAGAATGAAGCTATTCCCCTTGTTTGGTCATTAGAGGGTCAATTCCTGGGCATGTTGACTGGCTTGGGGGCAGAGGCAGAAGTTTTAGGGCTCCTGATGAAATGTCATTGCTAAAGCATCAGTGCTCCTGGAGTTTCTCGCACTTCTCCTGCCCTGATGCTGGCCTCTTGTTTGGGCTTTCCTGGGAGTCCTTCCCTTTCAGCCAAGTAGCTGAAGTACTTGGGCAAGATGATGAGTAGAGGAAGAAAGACTGTGGCTGTTGTACATGTCAGTCCTTGTATCTGCCCCTTGCCCTTGACAGCCCCCAGAACCTGACCTCTGATACAGTTTTCCTTTTTTTTTTTTTCACCTCAATGTAAAT
Organism: Petaurus breviceps papuanus; assembly: GCF_028583685.1. NCBI lineage: Eukaryota > Metazoa > Chordata > Mammalia > Diprotodontia > Petauridae > Petaurus > Petaurus breviceps. The sequence goes on from NW_027187367.1 coordinate 12,822,464, forward strand.
GTCCATTGGAATATCTAGTGTTCTTTCTAGAACTGCCTCCTACCCCATTCCCACTTCTTGTCCAAGCCTGAGTCAGGCAAACAACTCTAAAAGTTGAGAAAGCAGCTACCAAATGTTGCCCAGGCATCTTATCCAGGAAACAGTAGCCCTGCCTGCACCCTGGAGGAGTACTTTCAATTGTGGGTGAAGGGATGAGTGCCCATAGGAGTCCCTGTGGGATAGTCTCTTGTCATAGCAATGATGCCCAGTGTGGGGGCTTGGCCCAGGTCTCTGTGTGTTGCCAAAGAGAAGATGCTGGAGGGTTTGAGTGGAGTTTCTCAGGCCTGAGATCATTCCCCTCCTCTAAATTTTCCCCAACAAAAGGCACAACTTGCTTCCATGTTTTCTCATGGGGTCTTCAACTCTTACCTCTCCCATGCACAGAGGGGTCAGGGACCATAGGTCCTCAGTGGAGGAAGGAAGCATGTCTAGGAGCTATTTGAAGAGAAGCATTTCAGTGCTTAGAACTGATAATACATTTCCCTCTGCCTTCCCTGGGGCCCAGGCTGGAGGGCCAGAAGTAAAGATTCCCTTTGCTGGGCTTGTTTCCATGGTGATAAAGCAGAAGGTTGCAGGGCGGGGGGAGTGTCTCCACTGTGTCCATGCGGTGGACCAGCAGTCTTCCTCTAGCCTGCATTTGGTAGTAGTAGCCCTGCCTACAAAGGTAGCTTATTTCCACCCAATACTGGGTTAGGGGTGTGTGTATGTGTCTCATGGCGCCTCAGATCATTAAAGGAAAAAGATATTTTTAAAACCTGTGTAATTTTGTACTGGAGGTCGGCAGTTTGTGCTTGGTACTTTGTAGCGTGGGAACTGACTGACTTGGTTGAAATCTGTCTGGGCTGTGAGGTGATGCAGAAAGAGCTCTCTGAAAAAAGGGAAGTTAGGGAGCTTTAAAATCGGGAGGCTCTGCCAGCCTGGAGAATAAATAGCCTCCTGTTGGAGAGTCCTGTCTAGTGTTACCAAGCTGCTTCCATAAAAGCAGAGACGGGGGGAGGATCTGGTTGCCTTACTGACAAGGCCGAGGTGGAAGGACCTGCCTTGCTCACTTACATAAATCACACAGCTGGCCAGTTGGTGGCACATCCACAATCCAAGATCTGTCTGTGAGACTAAAATAGCAGAAGCGGCAGACTAATTAATGTCACTTTAGACTCTGGAAGCAGAGTAGGGAAGGATGGCTTCACCGACCCCTCCCCCAGCCCCCGACTGCTCTAAAGCATGGCTCTTCCTACCCTTTCCAAGACCTAGCCAAATTGTTCCGAGGTTTTCCCTATTTTTCCCAGAGTACTGCTCTCCCCTTCACCCTGGCTCTATCCTGCTGCTTCCTCCTCCTCCCTTCCCCCAGGGTCCCTCCTTAATGTTCCTGTCTTCAGTTCCCCTGAGCTCCTCTTTTCCTCATCTTGCCTCCTTGCTGCTCGAGCCCCTTCCTCATTTTAGTTGCTTTGCTCTGGCCTCCCTCCAGCCTTCCCTGTCTCCCTGTCCCCATGCTTCAGCAGAGCAGGTGGGATCTGGCCTGGCCAGTGATGTCTGTATATGTTGTTCCTGAACTGCCTGATCCCAGCTGCTGCGGTGACTTCACTGACCTGTAGCCATCCCTCACTGCAAAGCCAATTCTAATTTACTGGCCACTGTCACTATGGCTGCTGCTGCTGCTCCCTCACAGCAGCTCCTTCCCCTCCAAGATGGATTAACTCTGGTCCCCTGGAGCTCTGTGGCTGCTTTTGGCCCCTGGGTTTTTCTTTGTTTATAGTCCTGATGGTCCGTTTTTCTGCAGTGATTGAAGGTTCTGTTGGGTGACTTGAGAGAACCCAACAGTGGGGGTGAGGTGACAAAAGGCACTATTGAAAAGAGCATTTGGAAGGCCTCTGACAGATGTTTACCTCTGACTTGGTACTTTTGGGGGCTAGTTCCCGAGTCCTTCCCCCAACATTTCCTCCCTCTCCCCGACCATCCCTTCAGCTTCAGGAAGACTGCATTTACTTGACAAGTAAATCATTCAAGTCTGATCATTCTTTATTGGCTATTCTCCCTGGGAGGGGGCAGCACCATTTCCCTGCTGACATCCAGGTCCTGTAAACCAGGAGAGTTGAGTACAAGGACCTGGCACCAGAATCTTGGATTAGGCAGCCTAGCCCCCAGGGTCTTGTTAGCATCTACACCTAGGCAGGCATCTTTGGGAGGCAGCAGGTAGAGTCCAGAAAGTGGGACCAACTTTGATTGTGCTAGTTCAGTTCTCCAAAAGCATCATGGCTCCCTGTGGTTTGCAGTGGAAACCAGTAGGGTCACATTGTCCAGTAGGCATAGGCAAGAAGGAGGAGCAAGAAGACTGCCACAGATAGCAGCGTGTTCTTACGGTTCTCTCTCCGAAGGGACTTCAACTCCCTTTCTGTAAAGAAACCCCCCCAGTGTGATGGGGGAGGGGCTGCCCCTTTCCCAGTCCACCTCCAGCATGACTGCCCATCTCTGTACCCCAGCATTTGGAAGCACTTGCCGGGCCCTTCCCTTCTTGGTCAGCATCCACCCCACTGTTCTTGTTCAACCTAGCTCTCCACATATGCCCTTGGGGCTCCCAGAATTTAGCTCAAGTATAACCTTGACATGCTTTCCACCCAAGGCTACAGCTATGTCATCTCCTCCCCTTAAATGCAGTTTTGAGTCCAAAGAGGATGTCCATAGTAACTAAAGGGACAGAAACCAGAGGTGAAGAACAGACCTTAGTATGGGGGAAGGGTGGGGGTGGGGAGGTCTATCAACCATAATTAGTAACTATCATTGAAGAATCATAAACCTAAATTGTTGGAACTTGGAGGGCCCTCAAAAATCATTACTATAACGATGTATAAAACCAAAGATGTCAATAAAAACATTTATAATAAAAGGGGTGGGAAGAAATAATGTAAGAGTATAGAGTTGTAGCCCAAAGGGAAGGGAAGTGACTTGTCCAAGGTCACTTGCCAAGGTTCATGGCAGACCCAGGATGAATCTAGGTCTCCTTTCTGGAGATTGCCCAGATTATCAAATTACTGGTAATTATTCCTCTCTAATTTTTCGAGCCACGCAACTCATCTCCAGGAAGTGTATGGCTATAAAGGAAAGGGACCCATTTAAATAATGTCCTTATATTCTAGTCAGGCCTTGTAGTCTCTCAGTAGATGTTTAATAAGTACTAGGTGAACTTAACTAATGTTCCTGTCTAATTCCTGGTTCTGTGTAGACAGAGAAAGAGGCCAGCTCTGGGAGTCAGAGAGGAAGCCTTAGTCCCTGATGGGAAGACAATAAAGACACAATCTGTGTGCACTTGTAGGTTCTAAAGTTACAATTACCTACCCCACCCCTCCTTAATCAGAGGATATCAGGGTTGGAGAAGCTATTAGGGCCTAGGGAGGCACTGCCTAGAACCTTTTAAAGCTGTTCACCTGCCTTGAGACTACCTAGCCCACCTCTCATCCAGAGCGAGCTCTTCCACTGGTTTGGGGCCCTACTGAAAGACAACATGGCCTAGTAGAAAGACTCGGAGTCAAGAAACTTGAGTTCAAATCCTGCTTCATTCTCACTGGCTATGTGACAACACAGGTAAGCCACAATTTCAGAACTTCAGTTTCCTTATCTGTAAAACACGAATATTAGTAGGAATAGAGCTGAAAGGAACTTTGGGCCATCTAGTCTGACCTTTAAAAAAGAGGAAAAGGGGCAGCTAGGTGGCTCAGTGAATATAGTCCCAGCCCCAGAGTCAGGAGGACCTAAGTTCAAATTTGGCCTCAGACACTTGACACACTAGCTGTGTGACCTTGCGCAAGTCACTTAACCCCAATTGCCTTCCCTTCTACCCCCCTCCAAAAAAAAATAAGGAAACTAAGGCCTGGGGAGATTAGCTTCCCCAAAGTCACATTAGGTAACAAGTTTCAGAGGTGAGATTTGAATCCAGGTCTTCTGACCCTTGAGCCCATGATCTTTGGCTAGTTTTAATCCAATCCAACCCCACAATCACTTTTAAAGTATCTAACTATGAGCAATGCGCTATGCCAGGCACTAGGAAGACAGATAAAAGTCTCCCAAGAGTTATTTGCCACTGGGCAGGGGGAGTGGGGTAGATATATATTACCTGAACAGGTAGGTATATTCATGATCATCTGAGAGAGGGGACTAACAATTGGGGGAGCGCATAGGCAGCCTATGCAAAGACACAGAAATCTGGGGAACAACAAGTTTAGCAGTTTGGTATAGTGTGTGAAGAGATTAATGTAAAATAACCCTGAAGCCAGACTGTGAAGGGCTTTAAAAACCAAGCAGAATTTTGTACTTTGTCTTTGAGGCACTAGGGAGCCACCAAGGACTTTTGAGTAGAGGAGTGACCTGTGATTTAAGATTATTTTGGCAACTGTGAGGAGGGTGGATTCAAGAGGTGAGATCCTGGAAACCAGAAGTCTAAATAGGAGGCTGTTGGAATAGTCCAGGAAAGATGTGATGAGGACCTGAATGAGGGTGGGATCATATAAGGAGAGAAACATGGAGGGAGAAGTGTGGAAGAGGACTCCAAGGATGCAAACTTGGGTGACTGAAGGATGGTAACAGCTTCAAAAGAGGAAGTTTAGAAGGATGTGGTGGGAATAATTAATGTCTCACTATGGTTGTTTTAAGGAAAATGCTCTCTAAACCTTAAAAGCACCATATAACATTTTGACTTTTATAAATGTGAGCTATTAGTAAGAGGGGCCCCTTGACCAATCAATAAGCATTCCTTGTCCACTTTTTATGACTGGTCTCCCTGGGCTGGGGGCATGGACAGTGTTCTTGCAGGCTGACTCCCACCCTGGCCTTGGAGTTGGGGGCAGTGGCCTTAGTGAATGGGGTCATCATAGTCCAACTTGGTCTCAGATTGTTTCCCTGATTCTCAGTTCGTTATGGCAGTGTCCTGTTATTGCTGCCCAGCAGGTGGCAGCATGGCCCCACTCTCTGGGTTCTGTGTGCAAGAAAAGGCATGAGGGATGCCAACCCTGACCCAGGAGAACAGCAGGGATATCCCACAGAATGATGAGTGAAGAAAGGCGTGGGAGGAAGTTTAGGGAAAATATCCAGATAAAAGGCATCTCTAGCCCATCGCAATATCAGAGCCAGAAGGGAGCTTGGAGACTAGTACAGAGAGGTCTCTGAGAAGGGAAGGGCAGGGAGGGAAGGCCCGGGTTCTTATCTGGCCACAGGCAGGTGCTGCCTCGCCCCTTTCTCTTTTTCCTTAGGTCATGCATCAGCTGCTGGTGCTGCTTGGGAGGTTAATGGTGCCTCACCAAAACCCACTCTCCCCACCTAGGCCAGATAAGTTCCATGTTTTCCAGTTTTCTTGGAAAATCTGCTCATTCCTTTCTTCTTCCCCTTTCCCTCCAGGGCTCTTGAGCAGCCTCTACTACCAGAGAAAGGAGGTCTTTTGGATTAAGGAGTCTGCCTGTCCACAAGCATATAGAGCTATAGCATCTGGAGGCCATTTCCTCCCTAAGGCTCTTCTTTCCCAAGTGAAAAATGATGGGGTTGGACTGAGTGAACTCTGACCTTCCCTCTAGGTCTAAACCCCCCCTTGCCACCTCTATCTCAGTGTTTTTTAGGAGAACTCAATCTAGTCCCCTGCTACCTCCAATTCCCTCACTCCCTAGGGGTGAGATACTGTATTGGCAATGATGGATCCTGTGTATGTGAAACCTTGGGTTTCCCAGAGAAGATGCTCTGTGCCTCAGTTTCCTCCTCTGCAAAGTCAGGGTCAGATGACTTCAGAAGTTCCCTTTCATCTCCGATGTGCTACAAGAGAGCTTTGTTCCTCCAGCTCCCCCGATTAGGGATTTGTGTCCTGTAACCCCACCCCACCCACTTTGGCCAGCAGAGGGCAGCCTCACACCACCACCGGAATCAGGGCTGAGTTCCCCAAGGTGCTAGGTGCCTACACTTGTAATCCAAGGAGATTCTTACCATAGCTGGAGGCTTTGCTTGTCAGGTTGTTTTTTTCCTTCTCCAAAGCTCTCCTAGAAGGGAGGGCAGGGGGTTGTGGGGGGGGGGGTAGAAGGCAGAGAAGCAGCTTTGTGCCTCCATGCCCTTCCTCACTTTCCCCCCCAGTACCACCCATCCCAGACCTCTCTCTGCTGGATGCAGGAAGAAGGAACTGGGCAGAATGAACCCCCACCCCCAAGCTGAAACTGAGAGTGTCCAGGAAGGGGCCATTATCAGCCTGGGAAGATGTGTATCCCAGAAAGAACAATGGCATAGCACAATGACACTCATCATCCCATACATATATATACAGTTCTGGTCCTGGTGAGAGCCAAGAAGAGGAAGAGACGGCAGGGGCCAAGCCTGGGGCGGGTGGGCTGTGGAGAAGAAAAGCCCCTGGGAGCCTGAATGTTAGACCCCAGAGCTTAGGGAACGGGGCAGGAGAGGAAGGAGAGAGGAGTGAAGTTTTTCCCTTCCCCCCACTACTCTGCACTGTGGTCTGGCCTCTCAAGGAAGCCCGGCTAGCTCTGGGTGATACCAACAAGATAGACAGTGAGAAGGGAAACTGACGTCGGGCTGGCAATGGGGCTGACAGCTTGGGGTCAGGCAGCTGGAGCTGAGTCCCAGCTGCAAGGGCAGTGTTACCTGGCCTCTGGGCTCAGCTCCTCCCTGTGAAGGCGGCCGTTCACTTCCTCCAGGTTTCTCCTGCACAGGGACAGCTTCTCTTCGAGTCCATCTATCTGAAACACACAAGCAACTTCAGATAATCCCCCTGTAGATGGAGAGGAGGGGAAGACAGGGCAACAGATGGTTGTTGGGAGAAAAGGGCTTTGTAAAAAAAAAAACAAAAACAAACCATAAAGGGCTGTAGAAATGTGAGCTATTATTATAATCTGACACAATGGTGGCTAATCCCTTAACACGAATGCATTTCTATTTTCATTGGGCAGGCATTTATTGAACACACATAGCTTCACACAGGTATATCTCACTTAATGAAAGAAATATGTTCTTGCCAGGTTACTTTATAAGCAATGAACCACATTTTCTCATTGGCTTCTATTATATTTTCAGGGATGCAGTCCTAGGGGAATAATTCTGTTTCCAGGGTAATATTTTTGTCAAAAGCTACCAAAAGGAAATGCTAGAATCACCTACAAATGGAGGGTCTTCAATTCCAGAACCCATTCGGGTCTCCAGAGGTTGCTAAATTGAGGAATCTGTCTTGTTAAATGAAATAGACCCAATCTATTTAATTCTTAAGTATGGATTTTTATAGAGTTGGTTTTAGTATAGGGTATTTGGCTTTGGAATGCAGTGACACACACACACACACACACACACGCTATTCATCTCCTATGTAACTAAGGCTATCCACCTCCCACCTCTGTCTTCCTACAGACAACCTGGGATCTATATGGGACTATAAAGGTAGGGAGGAGGTCCAGAACAATTTGTTGATTAGTCCTTTTCAGTCATTTCAGGGTTTACCATTTCCTTTTCCAGCTCATTTTACAGATGGGGAAAAAAACAAACAGGGATAAGTGACTTGCCTAGGGACACACAGCTAAGCAAGTTTCAGAAGTCAGATTTGAATTCAGGAAGGTGAATCTTCCTGACTCCAGGCCTGGCTGGATCCATTCCACCACCTAGCTACTCCAGGATAATTTAAATTGTAGATAATACTTGACTGAATAACAATTGCTTGGTTTTCTATAATGCTGATTGTGAGCTCACTGGTTCTCACACTATTCCTATAATGAAGAGGGTGGGGCAAGAAGAATACTGAGGAAATACTTCCTGGCCATCTTCAAACCATATTCCCTGCATTCTGGCCCTCCATGGCCTCTCCTTTTTTCCTTTTTCCTACCCCAGCTCTCCTATTAGAATATAATATTTATATTATATTATATATTTATACATAAATTTATATTATATATAAATACATATAATTTATATTCATATGTAATATAATACAATATTATATATTAGAATATAATCCTTCCCTATTAGAACATAGTCTTTCTGAGGGCAAGGTCTCACTTTTGTAATCTGACAGTGTTTGGCACATGGCAATTAATAAAGACTTCATTCGTTCTGCCCATTTCACAGATGGGGAAACAGAAGCCCACAGAAACTGTGACTTTTCTCAAGGGAGTCTGGTCCTCTGCTTCCTTCCTTTTGGGACCTTTTCTGCTGCTGCTGGGGAAGGGGGTGGCAGGTGGTCAACCTAAGAATATATTTTGGAATCTGTGCTTCCCAGGTCTAAGAGGCCAGATCCTAAGTTTAGATCTCCTTTTCCTTTCCTCAGGAGCCCAGAACCAACAGTAAAGAGACTTAGATCTTCATGTCTCTCTTCTGTGGCTGTGCTGTCTTATCCCTTTACTTCCCATCCATGGCAGGTGACAGCTGCTTCCCTACATAGGCCCATGCCCAGTCCAGGTGATAACCCTCCAGGTGACCTGTCTGTCTCCTCCCCTAATCTTAAACCTCTGCCAACTCAAAATTACTTACACAGGGGCTCTGCAGGAGGGAGCAACAGCAAAGACACGAGTTAATTGCCTGGTTAATTGTTTCATTAATCTGCTAATGGGCACCAAGGGGAGGATTGTCAGGGGGAACCAGTTACCAAGGGAAATGGCGAGTGTGCCTGAAGAGGGAGATTTCCTGATGCCCATGTTAGCAGGTTAGAAAGGTGGCTCTGAGGTCAGACGATGGGCACATGTTGATGAAAGTGCATCTAGAACTTGGGGCCCTGAAGAAGCTTTGGAATGGCACCCAGTCTCCCTATAAACTCTAGGTCAGGACTGTACTCCAATGGTGCCAGGCAGTCTTCTACTTGGTACCAATGGAGACTCGTCTTTTATCATTCAACTTAGCTTTGTGCTTCAATCGAGGAAGGAAGAGGATTGGAGAAAGGAGATAAAGGGGGAAAGAATAGAGGAAGGAGGAAGAGGAGGGAGAAGAGGGAAAAGAAGAGGAAAAGGGAGAATAGGAGGAAAGGAGAGAAGGAGAAGGAAGAAAAGAGGAAGGGGAAAAGAGAAGAGAGGGAAAGAAATGAAGGAAGTGGGAGGAGAGGAAGGAAGGAAAGAGAGAAGAAATTGGAAAGGGGGTAATAGGGAGAGAGAGACTTCAGTTTCCAGCAAAGAATTCACCTTGGTGGACTTCTAGAGGCTAGTTCTATAAGCTGGTATATAGAAGGTCCCCAAGCAGTGCTGAATGTGGGAAAACTTGAGGGGAAACACAAAACATGGTTCCCGTTCAGAAGAAGCTTAACATTTAGCAGATTTGTTTTCTGCCCTCTGGGATTTGAGAAATGTAGGCACAGTAGAAAGAGTCCTAGGTTGCAAACCAGAGTGCTTGAGTTCCAGTCTTGGCTCTGTGTGACCTTACTAAACCTCTCTGGACCTCAGTTTCTCTTGGAGGATTTTTCAAGGTTCCTTCCAGCTCGGATGTTTCATCACTCATCTGAGATGCTGCAACTCTGGCATTTCACATAAACATGGGTAGTTTGTTTATAGCTAGAGCTGGCAGTTCTGATCTTATTACTGGTCCCTATTTGTAAAGAAACAGCCCTTAGAGGAAGGTTGGGAAGAACAAGGGAAGGAGCCTCCTGGGCCCTGAGGAAGAGTCAGGGATTCTCTGGTTGATTCTGGAATCTCCCAATTATCCTATTTTTACACTGGGGAGCACTCCAGGGCAATGGCTGCAAAGCTTTCCTTTACATTACAGAAGCACTAGGCACCATGCAGAAAAGAACACAGCATTTGGAGTCTGAGGGCTTGGATTCCAGTCTGTCTCAACACTTACTGGTTGTAGGGCCTTGGACAATTCCACTTTATCTTTTCAGTTTTCTCACCTGTAGAATGCCTTAGAAGTTCTGAGGCTCTTTCCAATCAACCAGAAAGCATTATTAACGCGTTAGGTATCAATAGGTTATCGGTGTGTTGGGAATTGAATATGTAAATACAAAAGTGAGACAGTCTGCCCTCAAGGAGCTTGCCTTCTAGTGTGGAGATGGGGGTGAGATACAAGAGGGTACACATAAGTAAATACAGGATATATACAGAATGAATACACAGTGATGGAGAGAACATTAATAACTGAGGGAATTAGCAAAATCCTTTTGAAGGAGGTGGAGATTGAGTTAAGCCTTGACCAGAGCCAGCCTGTACAAAGCAGGAGATGGAATACTCTGTACAAGGAACAGTAAGTCAGTTTGGCTGGAATGAGGTATATGGGTGGGGGTAACATGGAATCAGCCTAGAAAAATAGGCTGCAGCCAGATAGCAAAGTGCCTTCAATCCTAAACAGAGGAGTTTCTATTTTATTCTGAGGCCAATGGGCTTCTTGGGCAGAGGAGTGGCACGTTCGGCTCTGTTCTCACCTGAGCCTTGTCTCACATCACCACCTGTTTACTGGACAAGCTGAATGTCCCACAGACATCTTATACTCAACATGTTCCAAATAAGACCAACTACATTTCCCCTAAAGCCCATCCCTCCTCTTCTGAATGTCTCTGTTGAAGGCACCACCATCAAAATTCAAAACCTGAGTATCATCCTCAACCTGCACTCCCTCACCCCACATATCCTCTCCAAACATCTCTGGAATCTGTCCCCTTCAAACGACTCACTTGGCTTGCATCACCTCTCAACTGAATTGTTGGAACACTCTCCCTTACTCCTCCTTGGGCAGCTACCGTGTTTCCCCGATAATAAGACCTATCCCGAAAATAAGCCCTCCCCTTACTGTGTAAGATTCCTTTAAAATAAGCCCTCCCCCGAAAATAAGCCCTATTGAGATTGCTACTGTAGTGAAGGTGATCCCCTGCACTACACGCTACATTACGGTACTCTCTGTATGCACCCCCCCGTGAAACGCACGCCACGCTCCGAGCTGCATCCAATCAGAGCTGCAGCAGTGAGCGCATCATCCTGTTCTTCCCCAGTGATTTGCTTATTGAATAAAGGTACATTTTTTTGTTCACATTTACCTGTTTATTAAAATTGCTGTCAATGTTCATTAAAATAAGCCCTCCCCTGAAAATAAGCCCTCTGGTGTTTTTCTGTCCAAAAAAATAAGACAGTGTCTTATTATCGGGGAAACACGGTAGGTGGTGCAGTAGAGAGATCATGGGGCTTGGAATCATAAGATCTGAATACAAATTTTGGGTCAGACACTAGCTGTGTGACCCTGGGCAAATCACTTAACTCAGTTCATCTCTAAAATGGGGACATTCTAGAGAAGGAAATGGCAAACCACTCCAGTACCTTTGCCAAGAAAACCCCATGGATGTTCCATGAGGTCACGTAGAGTCAGACAATCCATCCTGCACACTGTGGAGCTCAGGTCTGGTCATCTCCCTACTCAGTAAACTCCAGCTTGTTGCCTCTTTGATGAAACATAACTCCTCTTGCTTTTAAAGGCCCCAAGCTGCCTTTCCAGTTTCATCACTGTCCTTCCCATGCTCTACCGTCTAGTCAAACTAGGTTTATTTCTGTTCCTCACATGCAATATTTCATCTCCAGTCGCCGTGCCTTTGCAGTGGCCATCCCCCATCCCTGGAATACACTCTCATTTCACCTTCAGAGTCTCAGAGTCTCCTTTTTTCAAGACACAGATTAAACACCATCTTGGCAGCTATGTGGTACAGTGGGTAGAGTACCAGGCCTAGAGTCAGGAAGAGCTGAGTTCAAATCCAGTCTCAGATGCCTTCTAGCTATGTGGCAAGTCACTTAATTTGTTTGCCTGAGTTTCTTCACCTGTAAAATGGGGATCATAATAGCACCTTGTGGTTGTTGTTCAGTCAAGTCTGATCCTTCATGACCCCAGAGTCAGACTGCTAGTAAATGTCTGAGGCTGGATTTGAACTTGGTTTTCTTGACTCCAGGCCTATCTCTATCTACTGCATCCCCTGGCTGCCCTAGCAGCTACCTTTTTAGAACAAAACCCTTCCCAGCATGGTTCTAATCTATATCTGTCCAGACTGATCTCACATTACTACCCCATTGTGCACTCTGCTTTCTGACCCAACCGGCCAATTTGCTGATTTTCCACACATAATCATTCTATCGACTGCCTCCAAGCACTGTTGTGAGGCTCAGATGAGAGAATATTTGTGAAGTGCTTAGCACATAGTAAGTACTATCCAGATATAAGCCATACGATCTACATGAAGCTTTTCCTGACTCCCCCAGTTGCATGCCCTTCCCCCCCAGGTATTGTGTATGCACTTCATGCGTACGCCCAATTATATCTAATCTCCTTAAAACCAGGCACGGTTTCATTTTTTGCCTATTTATTCTTAGTGCCTAGCCTAGTACCTGACACACAGATGCTTAATGGATGCCTGTTGATTTAGATATAATGGTTTGGCTAACGTGTGGATGTTGGCTTGGAAAGGAGAGAGAGTGGAGGCAGGGAGGCCAATCTGGTGGCCAAGGCTAGGGAAGATGTGACGAGGTCTGAAGTGGGGGGTTATGGTATGTGCAGAAAGTAGGGGACAGATACAAGAGAAGGTAAGGAGATAGCATGAATAAATAAGTCTTGGCAACTGGTTGGATAAGGAAAGGTGGGGTAGCAAAGATGGAAGAGTTTGGTGAGTCCTGTGTTTCAAACCTCTTAATTGGAAGAATGGTCATGATCTCCTCAAAAGAAATGAGAAAGTTAAGAGGGGTGGGTTTTGGGGAAAGATAATTAGATACAATGGGTCTGGGATGTCCATGAGCCTTCCAGGGGGAATACTGAACAGGTAGCTGGAATCCTGTACTGATGCTTGGCTCTAAGTCTCTGATCTTTTGATCTGAACTGTGGGAACCAGGAAGAGCCATTGGCTCACTTCTGATTCTCACTCTATGTCAAAGCCACGCAGTGTTAGCCATCGAGTCAAGGGTCAGAGCAGGAGTGTATTTCACATGCCAACTGAGGCCAGAGGGCTGCCAGCCAAGTCACCAACAGCTATTTTTGAAATCCTTCCATCCTCCTAAGACAGGGTAATCACAGTCTCCCATCTTTTCCCTGGTGTCCGAGATCTCAGGAGTCACAAAGAGGACCTGCTCCTCTGGGGGTGGCCCTTACATCTTGCTTGCTTATTAAGAATAAGCCCTCTGATCTCTGGGAAGGGGTTATGTTTCCATTCCTACCCAGCTCCAGAAGTTGCCAGGTGCCCAAACAATAAACAGTCTCTAGAGAGCAAGAGGCAGGGCTCATGCTAAGCAAAATCCTAAAATTGAGGTTGGCAAGTGATTCGTGACCAAGCCAAGCTGCCACCGTGCTCTGGGCACTGCCTGCGGAGCTGGCAGCTTGAGGCCTTTATCTGCATGGAGCCCAATTTATCCAAAGCCCCACTGGATATTCCCACTCTCATTCACCACTTTTTAATGAGGCTTAAATGGGTGAACACAAATCAAGGTTTTAGGCACTGAAGTTCTAACCTCTTTCCATGAATATTTATGTTCCACCAAGGGCCCTCTCCTCTTAGTTTCTAAACAGCAATTTCTCCTTCTTTAAAATCCAGCTGCTGTTGATGTGGGACTGGGGTAGGGTGGGGGTCGGAGGTGGAGAGTAGTTTAGAGACAGAGGGAGGAGAGGGCTCAAGGATTTCCATTCAGCCATGAGTTTATCCTCAGGAGATGTCCCAGCACGACGGCAGGATTCCTAGTGCTGGGGAAATGCAAGAAATTGGCAAACGAGCCATACTGCCCTTCAGCATTCACTGAAGCAAAAGCAGCTCTTGAGTATCTGTGCTAATGGGCCAGGAGAAGAAAAGACCGGTGAAATCCCTGGGTGGTTGACCCACTGGGCAACAACGGCTGCTGACTGGGAGGGAGGTTCCTTTAGCAATGGCCACAGTGGGGAGATCAAGGAGTGTCACAGTAGCTGTGGGCTCTCTTCAAGGAACTATTCCCGATGTCCCCAGTGAACATAGCCAGTTTGTACGGTTCTGTTGTCTTCATTTCTTCGATGCCCTGAGCATAGTAGGTACTTAATAAAGGCTCACGGTATTAGTCCAATTGACCAATGAGTATTAAGTACCTACTACCCATCAGATGCTGGGGACAAGTACAAAAAATGAATCTATTACTTGCAAGGTGTTTATATTCAAATGGGGGAGTCAGCAAGTATATATAAAGATGCATAACATAAAATGAAAAACACAAATACAGACACATAAAACCTAATAAGGTAAATTTGATTCCATAAAATCGTATCTCTCATTCTTAAGCAAAATATATCACCAGGCTCTTATTTGGGTCCATCTGTACTAAAGATCTTCTTTAGTTCAAAAAACTACACAGGAGGTACTTGGTAACTATAGAATCCGAGAGAAAGAAGGAACTTTAGGTGACCCACCTAGTCCAACCTCTTCATTTTACAGAAGAGGAAACTGAGGCCCACAGGGGTTAAATGATTTGTCTGAGGTCACACAAGTGCTACCTTGCAGAGCTGGGATTCCACCCCAGTTCCATGTTTGTCACCAAACCTAGGGCTCTTTCCACCACATCAAGCCACTGAAGTTCATACGACATGGCTCCCACCCAACTTTCCAGTCTTTCATATTGCATCCTTTCACAAACTCTCTGTCAAAAGTCAGAATGGTCTGTGAGTGTCTGCCAGGACCTGACATCCATCTTCCACCTCTATGCCTTCATCTCCCAAGTCTGGAATGCACTTCCTTCTCATTTTTCACCTCAGAGACTGCCTAGCTTTCTAGCGTGCACGACTGAGATGCCTCCTCCCACCCCAAAGCACTAGTTAATAGCCTTTTCTCCTTGAAATTACTTTGTGTTAATCTGTACACAATTTGTACTTGCTTGCACACAGGCCATATCTCTTAGTAGGATGTAAGCTCCTTGAAGGCAGGCATGTTTATTTTTGTTCTCGTATGCCCAGCACCTGGCATAGTACCTAACCACTTAAAAAAGCTGAATTGAACTGATAGAATACTAAGGAACCAGTGGGCTGGGCAGGTTCCTGTCTAAGCTGGCTCAGTGAAATGAACTATTGGAACAAGAATTATGGCTGAAGTCCACAGGAGGCAAGGGAAGCAGAGACATCATGCAGTCATGGTGGGGGCAAAGACCACGTCTGGTATTCTTTTCTGTCTCTCAAAACATCAAGCTCAAGGCTAAAACACAGCTCTTTCCTTGCATTAGTCTCTGTCGTTCATCTTGCTTGTTAGCCATACTTTGTACATTTGTTATAGAAATGTAAGACCATGGGTTTTATTGCTAGTTCCTTTCTTGAATTTTGTCTCCTGGGAATTCCTAGTGCTTTTTTTCTTGCTATGTGGCAGCTAATACTCTCTATGGTATCTAGCTTGGTAGAGAAAGGTAAGCAGCTTTCCCCTCTTGCCCCCCTTCCCAGTTCCAATTTAAAGCCTGTTTTATCAGACAAATGCTAGGGAATAAAAGCTGGAGAGACAGAAAAGAATAGAAAGGAACTCCATTCCCTTGTGAATTGGTGACGGCTTTGCTTCCCTCACTACCTGCAAGATTTCGGCCCTAATTCACGTGCCACATCTTTCATCTAACTTGAGCTAGATGGAGGCAACAGGAGGAGGTGGAAAAATGGGGGAGGTTAAAGGCTTGTATGTCACAGTGGGGCTATCTATTTTAGGGGCTTGGGAGCAGTCTTGCGATCAACGGAATGAAAAGGTAGGGAAGAAAAGTGTTAAATAATCTGAAGGGGAGGACAAAAGAAGAAAGAGGCCAAGTACATATAGAAAGAACTTCAGGGTCCACTCAAGAAGCTTAAATACTAAAGATTGCCTAGCCTATCCAGAGATTACTTCAGGGGTATAAAGGAAGCATTCATTGGAGAAGAGATGATATAGTCCAACATAAGGAACTATAGAGAACATGGTCTGGGACAAAGTAAGGGCTGGGTGTAAGAGCTAGCAGATGGGGTGGGAGAGAGAGGCAGTAAGTCTATGGGATTGATTTGGGATAAATGGGAAATGGAAACATACTCAGGAGCCTCCCTCCACCCCAAACTGGGTGTTTAGGTCTCCTGGAACTCTTGATATTCAAGTTTATTTTAAATGTATTCATCAATAAGGCCAGCATGTCCAATAGAAAGGGTATTTCATCATCAGAGGACTTGGGTTCCAATCTACTATTTATTGTCTTTGTGACCTTGGACAAGGCACAGTGGGGTGGAAAGGACTGGTGAGATGATTTCTGAGGTTCCTTCCAGATTGAAACCCTATGCATTGGGCTAGCCTGAGGAGCCTGGGAGAATAAGGCAGCAAGGCAGAGTTGGCCTTGGAGTTAGTGAGCCTGGTGCGGCTTCCTTCAAGTTCAGCTAAAATCCTACCTTCCACAGGAAGTCTTTCCCAGTATTTCTTTATTCGAGTGCCTTCTTTCGGTTGCTTCCCACCCCATTTATTCTGTATACAGTTTATGTGTATAGAGTTGTTTGTGTGTTGTTTCCATCATTAGACTGTGAGCTCACTGAGGGCAGGGACTCTCTTTTGCCTTTCTTTCCCAGTGTTTCCTGGCACACAGCAGGTATTTAATAGATGTTTATTGACTGGGTCAAATGTTTATCTGATGTGGGTTCAAACCCCTTCTCTGCTGATTACTAAATGGATGACCTTAGGCAAGTCATAACTTTCCTGGGCCTCAGTTTCCTCATATGTAAAATGAAGAAGGGGGACCAGATGGTCTCTGAGGTCCCTTCTATTTGGTTCCACATGTTATCTAGCAGATCTTGTTTTTTTAGATCTAAATACAGCGAAAGTCAGTCAGCTGCCAAGGTTGAGGATGAAACAAAAAGGCTGCCTCTCCTTTCCAAGGTGTGGGTGAAGGTTTTCGATTCAGCACATGTAGCATGGCTGGCAGGGGCCATGGGAGTCAAACATCTCACTGCCACTCTCTGAGGGACCTTCTGAATACAGCTTTCCATCAGAGTGCTATTCACAAAGACATAGCCTTTAGCATTCCACAGGCTAGGGCCAGGACTGGCTGGGGAGAGGAGGGGATGCCTTAGCTGCTTCACATCCCCATGCTTCATCAGAGGCAAAACAGCATCAAAGAAGTGAAGCAAAATCGTCTCACCTGACTTAGAGAATAACACCTTATTCTCAGAGCTTTTGGGAAGTCTCCCCTGGGTCCTATAGAGCATAAAAATGCCGAGTTAAGAGAAACTGTAAAATTCTCCTGAAATCCCCTCCGGGGCATCTTTCAGCAGTTCTCTGGTGGAAATCAAGTCATGAGTCAGACCTTTTCAGAGGAAGGAAGCCTGTCCTGGTCTGATGCAGCTACTGACAACCCCCTCGCCAAGTGGATTGTCAAGGGTCAGGGTACCGTCTCTGCTTGTGTTCCTTGAGGCAAGATACAGTCTCCACAGTTTGCTACAATGGGGATTTCAATTGCAGCTTTGATTATTCTGCTGACACTAGACATATAGGGAGCTGGGGGCTGTCGACGATGGCTTAGTTCTCCCTACTGGGACCACGATGGAACTGAGTCAAGTTGCTGATTGCATATTTTCTCGCAGCCCAGATAAGCGGGAGGAAACTGTGCCCTATTAACCCCAAACTCAGGCAGGGTGGAGTGGGGTGGGGGGTGTCATGCTTTCTGGGCATGAGAAAGAACCATAGGCTTATACTGGTTCTGGATCCCACAGACTGGGCTGCCTTCTGTAAGCCATCTCAGGGCAGCTGTTGATGGAGTTGCTATGGTGTTTGGTCCCACTGGTATCAGAGAACAGAGAATGTATACTGAGTAGCCTTTATCTGCTTGGAAGGTACCTGCCTGTGAGAAGCTCTAGGGAAGGGGGCCAGCTATTTCATTCTGGATAGTTCTCAATGTAGTCTTATTGTCCCATTTCTAGCGGGAATGCTGTGTGTAAACAGGACAAAGAACAAAGGACAAGAACTGACTCATTACAGCTGGGAGACATCTGCCTAGAGGTCCCTCGAGTGTCCACGTCCTCCCACTATGGGAGAAGCCTCCCGCCTAGCAAAGCCACTTCTATGTCCCATGTAAAGGGCAAAAGGATACTGATTCATTCGGCAAGTGTTTATTAGATACCTAGCAGGGGTGACAGGCCACAGGCTTTGCTCTCAGGGAGCTTTCATCTTCCTGACATGGTGATCGTGTTGCTCTGATCTTAAAAGATTCTCCACAATGAATAATCCTGTACTAATATACTACTAATAAGTGTTCTGTCCCCTCCTTATGTCATACCATATATGATGAAAGATCTTCATCGTCATAGCATCATGAACCTTGATAAGGTATAGTTTGCTCTGTGTAGGTAGGGAGGAGTGGAGAGGTAGAATCCAGGCCTCGCCACTTCTGCAAAGTCCCTCCCTACAAACATCTCAACCATAATCTTAGCAGTACTGAATAAAAGCTTGCTGACTGACTGACTGACTCAATCTCTCAAAGCACCCCAACCAAATAGCACCAGAAAGGTTCAGGAGTGGAGGATCCAGGAGCGGAGGAGGGTGAAAAAACGAGCATCTCCCTCCTTCTCCTGCTGCTTTTTCATCTGAGGAGAGAGAGGCAGCCTGATAAAAGTGGGTGGATTTTGGACGTTCACCAAGAGACCTGGCTTTGAATCTTGCCTCCGACACTTTGTAGCCGTGGGGTTATAAGCAAGATACTTAACTCAGAGCCTGGTTTCTCCATCTATAAAACGGGTGCAACCTCCGGGTTTTCATATCTGTGAATCTCTAGGGTTTCTTTGAGCTCTGAATCTATGATCCAAATTCCCAGAGTTATGGGAGTTAGTTATTACTGCCACCATTCTACTACAAATAGGAATGATTTTTCTAGCAATATATATGTACTTCAATAAAACTGGTTTGTGACCAGACGGTTGGGAGTTCACCACAGTGGGACATTGGTTGCAGTAAAGGCTGTACCGTATTATCAGACTTGTGCCCTGGGGTCCTACATCTAGGGCTGGAAGGGACCCCAGAGGCCATCTAATCCAACCTTTTCATTTTACGGATGAAGAAAATGAGGCCCAAGGCGGTTAGGTGACTTGCCCAAAATTCTGACAGATCTAGTAAGTGTGAAGGCACTAGATTTGAACGTAGGTCCTTGAACTCCAAAACTAATGCTCTTTCCATGTACCACGCTGCTAAAAGAAGTTTGGCCAATCTCAGAGGCTGAGATACACAATGGTGGCAGAAGAGTCCACAGAGATGAAATCATGAGTTCATAGACATATCTCAGTCAGTTAGCTAGAGGCTCTAGTCCACATGGCTCCCTGTAGGAAAAGCAGGTAAGGTTCCATTTGGTTCCTATAGCAAGGACATTATGTTGTGGCAGTATCACTGATCAGGGCAATAACCCCTTCTGGTGGGTCCCTTTGAGCAGGTGTTATGGGGATTCATTGGCATGGAGGAAATGTCTGCCAATGAAATCCAAAACCATTCATCCTCCCTGAATTTTTCTAATATTCTTGGATATACTTGGTATTTCTCCCCTAATGATAAGGGTAGGAGACCCTCACATTCTCCTTACAGTCCTATAACCCAAAGCTGCCAGTTTGCTCAGACCATTTAAGAAAAATCTCTGAGAACCTAAGAACAATGGCACGCCATCCTTACATGGACACATGCAGATAAGCAAGGCACAGAATTTTCACAGGGGACATATTAACCACAGACTATGCCTGGGGACCTCCTAATACATGGAGATCAAGGCTGAAACAAATGCATACGTCAGTCTCTGCCTCCTTAAGTCTTCAGCTGTCCTGGGGCCAGAAGGTTGTTTGGTGTTTGTTTTTTTTTCTTCTCCCTCAATATATATTTTATGATGAATTAGTAAAAGCTTCTTCATCACAGAAAGGCTCAAAGCACTTTTCAAGAACTGGCATCCACTCCGTGCCTTATGAATTCATTAATTAAGATGCTGGCAAACAGCCACTTCACACACGCTGACATCCAGCAGCGTTAGGTAATGAGGTTTTAGTCTCCTGACCCCAGTCAAGTGGATCAGAGCCAAACAGAGGCAGCAGAAAGAAATCACCTGCCCAAATCAGACCTGTAGCTCCTGCCTGGCAGAAGGGGAGGCTCATTTACTGGTCAGTGGTCCCTGAACCACCTCCTGGTATCATGCTGGGGAAGGAAACAGGGCCAAAAAAAAAAAAAAAGCATGCCCCTTTCATCTCTTGGCTGGCCATCTCCCTCCCAGTTACCTCCTGAGCCTGGCAGAGCTTCTAAGGAAAAGGACAAAAATATTATCTCTCAAGCCTTAGAAATAGGGTGACTACTCAGTCTTAAGCAGAGAGTTGGCCACCCCCTTTAGGAGACCATTCCAGAACTGATATGTCCTGTAATTTCTTTACCAATCAAATTTCCTTTTCCCTTCATGACTTCCTAGTCCTCAGCTTGTTTGGTTACCAGACCTCTTAATCTGCCTCCAGGGTGACTCTGGGATAAGAACCTCAGTTTCCTTTTCTGTAAAATGAATAGGTCAAACTAGAAAATCTCTAAGACCCCTTCCAGACCCTAAATAAATCTGATGAATCTAACTGGTAGAACGCTTTCTTAAGCACCATTTCATTTTCAAAACTCATGCTCATTTGGATTGCCCTCTTATATCTAGGGGCCGATGACACAGAGCAGCATCTGTCTAGGGACTCTGCAGGGCCAAAGTGAGAATCTATTTGTTTCATTCACCGTCAAGTCTTTGGTTTTTGTCACTGCTACAACTCCTTGCACATGGTTGCGATCTCTTACTTGCCAAATCTAATGGCTCCTTCTCAGTCTTCATCTTTCCCAAACTCTCTGCAGCCTTTAACCTACTGGATCTCTCTCTTCCGGGATGTGCTCCCCTTTCTGGGATTTTGTGATGCTGCTCTCCCTTGTTTCTCTTCCTACTTTCCTACCCATCTCCTTTGCAGGATCTTCACCCACATCACACCCTCTAACTTTAGATATACCACAAAGCTCTGTCCTGGGCTCCCTTCTCTTTTCTCCTTCTGCTCTCTCACACGGTGATCTCATCAGCTGGGGTCACTTATTATCTCTGTGACTTTCAGATCTATATATCCAGCTCCAGTCTTTCTCCTGAGATGCAGTCTTATACCATTGACATTGGACATTTTATACTGGAATGTCCCATAGGCATCTCAAAGTCAGCATAAGTCCAAAATAAAGTTCATTATCTTTTCTCCCCAAACCTACCATTTGTTAAACTTTCCTATTACCATTAAGGGCACCATCACTGTCTTTCACTCCATAGAACCAGTGGTCAAATCTTGACATTTCTATCTCCACATCTTTCATATACAGTTCCTCTCCACTCATAAAACCACCACCTAGCTCAGGCCTTTCTGACCTCTTGCCTGAACAATTGCAATGACCTCCAATTGATTTCCATATCTCAAGTCTTTCCCTGATCCAATCTATCCTGTACTACCCAAAGTGATTTTCCTTTTAAAACACAGATCTGACCAAATCACCCTTTCCTTACCCGATAAACTCTAGTGGCTCCCTATTACCTCTAGGATCAAATATAAATACTGTTTGGCATTTAAACTTCTTCACAACCTGGCTCCTTTTTTCCTTACTCATTACTCCTCTCCATCTAGTTTATGGTCTAGCCATATTAACCTACTTGCAATTTATCATACATAACACTTATTTCCCATCTCCATGAATTTTTACGGGCTGTCTCCCATGCCTGAAATGCTCTCCCTTCTCATTCTTACCTCTTAAAATCCTTGGTTTCTTTCAAGACTCAGTTCAAACCCCACCTTTTGCAGAAGGCCTTCCCCTTTAAGATCATCTTGTATATACCTATTCATATACATGTTCTCACTGCCATCAGAATGTAAGCTCCCTGAGGATGAGTACTGTTGTTTTTCTTTGTGTCCATAGTGATTGGCACAGTACCTGGTACATAATGAGCACTTAATGAATACTGCACGATTAACTGACAGTAAGAGTTCAATAAATGTTGGTATAATTTGTTGGATCAGTATATCCCAATAGAGATTGCAACATCGGGGGCAGCCAAGTAGCACAGTGGCTAGAGTGCTGGGTCTATAGTCAGGAAGACTAGTTTTCCTGAATCAAATCTGGCTTCATACACTAAATGACCCCTAGCAAGTCACTTAACCCTGTTTACCTCAGTTTCCTTATGTGTAAAATGAGCTGGAGAAGGAAATGGCAAACCACAATATCTCTGACAAGAAAACCCCAAATGGGGTCACAAAGAATTGGACATGACTGAACAACAACAACAATACAATACTCTAGATAGGGTCTGACTACAGCAGTGTGTTCTTGTGACAATTTAGGTACTAAAGATGCCAAGTTGAACCATCTGCCTCCAAAAGATGGAATACAATTATTAAGTACCGAAGCATGGATTATTATTCTGAATAAAAAGCTTAAGGAGATTTTGCCTCTACCAGGATTCTACTATTAGGATTGGAGGGGAAAAAATCATGCCCTTCTCCCATGAAACATTAAGATCAGCAGCAGGGCAAGATTTTCTTCATCATCTTAAATACAATTTTCTTGTTATTCAGAATACTCTCTCAGAAGTTAGATCCTAAGACTCCACTGCCTGTTCTTCAATCTTGGGATCTCAAGAGATAAGAGAGTGAGTGGGAGTGGAAAGGGTTTAAGAGAGGAGCTATAAGGAAGCAGAGGGAGGGAGCTGTCCCAGGTACGGCGGTGGAAGTTATTGCCCGGTACAGATGGCTGAAGACTGCCCTGGGGAGTGACTGTAGCCTGCTTGGTAATTGCTTCTTTACAACAAGTGGAGGCTGTTTGCAGGTGCTGAGATTATTCACTTGTGTGGTTTTTATTGCGCTCATCAGATTAACAAACATTTTTGATTAAATCACCACTTCATTGGCTCTGAGCACAGGACTTTTAATAAGAGCACAATATCTATGCTACTGAGCATCAGCCCAATGCTCAGGCCTTGGGTGGGCATGGGGAGGGGAGCTGAAAGAGGAAGAAGAGTTGCTAGCGTCGAGGAAGCAAGGCAGGAGGCCTGGGGATTTCAGATTCTCTTTTTGAATGGTGACCAAGGATTTCTTTGGTAATAGTTCTGGTGGTGCACTGGGCACAGTGCCAGGCCTTGGGGTCAGGAGGACCTGAGTTCAAATCTGGACTCAGATACTTATTAACTGTGTGACCTTGGGCAAGTCACTTAACCCTATGTGCCTCAGTTTCCTCATCTGTAAAATGAGCTGGAGAAAGAAATGGCAAACCACTCTGGTATCTTTGCCAAGAAAACCCCAAATGGGGTCACAAAGAAGTCATGAAGGACTGGAAATGACTCAACAAGCTCAGTTTGAGGAATGGGCTGTTTCTCCAGGTTGGTTCACAAATGTTTTCTCCCCCATAACTAAAACAGAAGTATCCTGAGGGTAGGGATATGGTGTCTTTTACTTCAAAGAAGAGCCATAAGGAACACAAGGTGAATAGGGTTTTTCCCTAGGACTCAGGAGCAGAGGACCTTCTTCCTTGTAGCAACCATAGTCCCAGTACCTCACCTAGTCTGCCAGCCTATATTTACTCCTAGGGTCCACTGGAGGAGGGAGGGCTGGACCACCTCTTTTCCTGGCAAAAGTTCCCTCTTCATTCCCTGCTCCCCATTTCAACTCTTTTTGTCCCAGGTGAAAAAGGTTCTGGTCCCTGCTCTGTTGTTTTGTTGAGTCATTCTTCAGTCATGTCTTACTTTTCATGACCCCATGTAGGATTTTCTTGGCATAAATACTGGATTGGTTTGCCATCTCCTTTCTCATTGTACAGATAAGGAAACTGAGGTAATCAGGGTTAAGTGACTTGCCCAGGGTGACATAGCTAGTATCTGAGGCTAGATTTGAACTCAAGGTCTTCCTGACTTCAGGACTGGAGCTCTATCCACTACACCACCTAACCTCTCTGCTTTACAGTCACAAAAAAGGGATGACAGAATTGGAAGGGACCACCCACATTTGACAGATAAGGACACAAACCCAAAGAGGGGAATTGAGCTGCCCAAGACCACACGGTTAGTTGGCAGCAGAACTCTGACCCAGGTCTACAATCTTCTTGTTAAACCATGTTTCTATTCCAATTCTCTTTATTCTGTGAATTCAGTGGCAGCTTAAAATAATAACAACAAAAATCCCTGTGCTAGTACCATAAGATTCTAAGGCAATTCTGAAACCACAAAGCTTCTCATCTTATGTGGTCATAGATCACAGATCCTAGAATTTTAGAGCTGGAGAAGGGACCTCTAGAGACCATCCAGCTAAACCTCCTCATGTTACAGATGAAGAAACCGTGGCCCTTCGTGGCCTCACAGAGAGTTAATAGCAGAGCTGGGACCAGAACCCCAGTCTCCTGGCTTCCACCACTATGCCACAAGGTATTAAAGTCAAAATTAAGACTATAAGCAAAGAGCAGGCAGAATTCCAAAACTTAGGCAAAAGATGCAATTAACAGAGTCAATTACTGGCCTCTCGGGGAAAGGATCCTGACATGTTTAATGTCCTCTAGTGCACAGGCTACGGATTTGGAATCTCATTAGAAAAACAAGCACCAGAGAGGAGGCTCCATTGGCCAAGGCAGAGAACAGTGGAGATAAAAATCTGTCCCCCTCATCACCTTTCCTGGTTTTAGCTTCTTAATTCCACCCTACTCCCTAACTCTGCTATTCTGTCAAACTCCTCATAGACAAAGCTGGAAGGGACCTTCAAGGCTGTCTTGATCAAGATCCAGTCTTCTCCTTTCTAGATGAGAAAAATCATAAACAGAGTGGGGTCACTAGTGTCTGGGGTGAGATTTGAACCCCTGTCTCCCTGACTCCAACTCCAGTGCCCCATCCACTAGAGGATTCTGGGGATTCTTTTTACTTCAGACTGATAATTGTATCATTCCATCCTCCTTCAGTTTTCTACCAATGGGTTAAATCATTCCCATGTCTCCAGTTTGAGACATCCATCCAGAAGGGACAGTAACTTGTAAGACCTCCATCTACCTCATTAAACCTACTTTTTTGTCCTACTTGTGACACTCAATTCATCATTTTCTCTACAATTCAATTCACAATTGTCTCTAGTCAATCAGTTCAACTAGACACTATCCTCTACCTTTGAAAATCTTGGCCCCTTCTCAATGGGGGGGGGGAAAGGGAGAGAATTTGGAACTTGAAAAACCTTTTTTTTAATTTATATATTTTTATTTTTAATAGTATCTATTTTTTTCCAATTATGTATAAAGACAATTTTAACATTAGCTTTTTTAAAATAAAATTTTGAGTTCCAAATTTTCTCCCTCTCTCCCTTCCCTCTACACTCCCTAAGATGGTAAATACTTTGATATAGGTAATATATGCGCAATCATGTAAAAC
The DNA here is from genome assembly GCF_028583685.1 of Petaurus breviceps papuanus. Lineage (NCBI taxonomy): Eukaryota > Metazoa > Chordata > Mammalia > Diprotodontia > Petauridae > Petaurus > Petaurus breviceps. The sequence goes on from NW_027187367.1 coordinate 12,847,804, forward strand.
ATACTTCTATGTTAGTCATTTTGTGAAAGTCAGAAAAAAATTAGTTTGCAAAAGTGAAAAGATCATGAAAGAATGAAGTGAAAATAGTATGCTTCAATCTGCATTCAAACTATAGTTCTTTCCTGGATATGGATAGCATTTTCCATCATGAGTCCTTTGGAATTGTCTTGGATCACTGTATTGCTGAGAAGAGCTAAGTTAAATCAGAGCTGAACATAGCACAATGAAACTCAATTAAAACGTTTAAAATTTTTTTATGTGTAACTGGGATAAAAAAAATATTAATTAAAAAAAAATCTTGGCTTTTGTCCTCCAGCTATTCATACCTCACCAAAATCCAACTTTGGATTTCTATGCCTTTTGATACTGTTGACTACTTTACCTTCCTTTAGCTTTCTCCCAGGGTTCCCTCCAACCTGTCCTTAATTTCATATTTCCTATCCCCCAAAACTCTGTTCTCCATCCTTTCTTTTGGTGATCTCATCTGTTTTCATGGGTTTAACCATCATCTTTATGCAGATGACTCTTACTACTACAGAGACCTCATCTCCCTCTTGAATTCTTGAAATCACCCTATTTATATAATATACCCTGTAATAATATTAGCTAGTATTTAGATACTACTGTAAGATTTGCAAAGCACTTTATAGATATTATCTCATCTGATTCTCTCAACAACACTGGTGGTGTGGTGTAGGTGCTATTATTATCCCCATTTTATAGATGAGGGAACTGAGGCAAAAAGAGGTTAAGTGACCTGCCCAGGGTGACACAGCCAGTGTCTGAGGCTGCATTCAAACTCAGGTCTTCTTGACTTCAGGCCCAGTGCTCCATCACCGAATAACCTAGAAGTCTCAATATCTGCTCTGAACTTCCCTATTTTTGTCCAGGGCAATACCACCTTTCAGGTAGCCTAAATTCACAATTTTGGACTCTTTCTTGATTTTTCCTTCTCTTCTATCTTCACTTTAACACCAACCAATCAGTAATGAAGCCATGTGGATTCCACTTCTACATTTTTCTATTACTCTTCTTTCTACTCATAGGACTCACCGCACTAGTTCAAGCCCTTACTCCTGGCCTGGATTATTGCAACAATCTAAACAGTATCCCTGCTTTCAGTCTCTACCCTTCTCTAATCTATTTTCCATGTGGCTGCCAAACTGACCTAAAACACAAACGTGAGTGGGTCACATTGCTCAAAAGCCTTCAGTAGCAACCCATTGCTCGTGGGATGTCTAAACACAGTACTGGAAGAAAACTCAGAGGCCACCATCTTGTCTAATCCTTACTTTTTACAAATGAGGAAACTCAGTAAGGTTAAGCGACTTGCCTAAAGTCACTTGGGCAGTCAATTACCAGATAATAACCATAACAATATCCCACTTGACTTACTGAAAAGAATTATAGGGTTGATGCTCCCTGGTTCAAGTTTCATCTTTATGACTGTAAGCTTAGTGAGCAAGTGCAACTCACTATTATCTCTAAGTCTTGGGTAACTAACTCTTTCAGGTTATAAATTATTGAATGGTTGTCATTTTCAGGTGTGGAGGGAATTTCCACCGCAAATAAATCACAGGTCATAGATTTAGCGCCCCCTCCCCACCCCCCAACAGCCGAGGGACTGGCACATAGCAGGTAATGTTTGTTAAACTGAATTGGGCTTCTTCCAACTCTAAATTTTATGATTTCTCCTGCTCAGTTGCTCATGTCTAACCAAGGTGGCATCTTCCTCTTCCCCTCTTCATTCTTTTCCCTTGCAGCCCCCTCCCTTCTTTCTCTTAGTTAGCAGCCTTCTCTCCTTTTCTCTTTCTTTGTAGCCCCCTCCCCCACTATTCACTTCCCTAGTAGCCCCTCCCCCTTTCCCCTAGCCTAGCTGCCCTCCCTAGCTCTCTTTCCCTGCAGCCCCCTCCCCTTTTCTCTTGCCTAGCTGCCCTCCCTAGCTCTTTCCCTGCAGCCCCCTACCTTTCCCTTCTTCCTCTGAAGCCTCTCCCCATTTTCTCTCATTTGGTCCCCCTTCCCTAGCTCTCTTCGCCAGCATCCCCCTCCTCTTTTTCTCTTGCTTATCCGTCCTCTCCCTAGTTCTCTTCCTTAATCCCCCCTCTCCCCTTTTCTCCTCCCGCTCAGCCCCCTCCTCTTTCTGTCTCCCTGTCCTCTCCTCTTCCCTTCCCCCTCTCCCCACCCGCCCCCCAGCACCGTGGGAGACGGGCAGACCCACCGCTCGGTGCCGCAGGGGGGTGCGAGAATCCAGACCGTACCACCCAAGCGCGCCCCCTCTCCCCTCACCTCCTGAGCCACGCTCAGATTCTCCCGCTTCTTTTTAGGCATCTTCCCAGCAGCACTCCCCCGAGTCACCGCCCGTCGGGGCCCCTGCAGCCTCTACGGCGCAGGCGCAGGTCATCGTGCTCCGTTCTCATTGGTCAACAGGGCTGAGAAAGGCGGGGCGCCGTTGGCCATCTTTCTCAATTGCACTGCCTACTGGGCGCCGCCATGTTTGTGTGGGGCAAGCCCTTGTTGATGAGCCCAGCGGGGAGAGGCGAAGTTTGGGCTGGAGCTATGGGATTGGAGGATTGAAAACTGAAAGGCAATGTAGGGACTATCACTAATCTAACCCCTTCGCTGTGTAAAGGAGGAAAGTGAGAAGCCGAGGAGGTGACTTATCTGAAGCTACATATCGAAATTCAGTGGTAGAATTTGAACCCAGTGCCCCAGACTCCTAGTCCAGAATATACATTGATAACTATAATACACAATAATGAATGATAAGGGCATTAAAAGGGTAAAATTAAGTGCTGTGTGATCACAGAGGGAGAAAATTCTTACTGACTTGGAGATCAAGGAAAGCTTCCTGGAAGAGGTGGCATTTGAGCTGGGCTTTAAAAGTAAGACTAAGAATTCTAGGGCAAGTTTGGTCTTACCTTTCTAGTTTTCTTAAGCTTTACTCCCCAGAGAGTACTAATTTCCCTGGCTTATTTTTTGTGGGGGGTGGGAGAGGAGCAGTCTGGGGACAAGTGACTTGCCTAGGGTCACATAGCTAGTAAGTATCTGAGGTTGGATTTGAAATCAGGTCCTCCTGACTCAGGGCAAGTAATCTATCCATTACTCCACCTAGCTGTCACCACCCTGGCTTACTTTAAGACCCAACTAAAATCCCACCTTCTATAGGCAGCCTTTCCCAACCCCTCTTAATTCTAATGCCTTCCCCCAGTTAATCATCTATTTATCCTATAGCTTGCTTTGTATATATTTATTTGCATGTTGTCTCCTTAACTTTGCCTCAGTTTCCTCATCTGTAATATATGCTGGAGAAGGAAATGGCAAACCAGTCCAGTATCTCTGCCAAGAAAACCCCAGATGGGTTCACAAAGAGTTAGATGTGACTGAAATGACTGTTTTACAACTCTCCCTTTAGGTTACAGGGGAATTGAGGGCAGAAACTGTCTTTTGGCTCTTTTTGTATCCCCAGTGCTTGGCACAATGCCTGGCACATGGAATACTCTAAATAAATGTTTATCGATTGATGGATTGCATTGCCCACAATGTTCCAACCTCTGCACACAAGTCTTTACTTCTCCGGGTTCCAAAGAGGAGTGGACCAGATTGCTTCCAAGGGCCCTTTCCAGCCTTAGATCTGTGATCCCTGTAGCAGAGGGCATGAAAGTCCTTGATATGGAGTGCTGGCAGCCGGCAGTCAGCGGTCAGTCCCCACCCAGCAGTCAGTGTCAACTGTCAACAGCATCCTTCACAGCAGCAGCAGCAGCAATGGGTTATTCAGAATCACATCCCAGAATGACCAGATTCTCCACTGACTACAGGCATCAGCCCAAAAGAGGTGAGAAGGACATACACCATCTTCCTCCACATGGGGTTGCTTTGGGGTTTGTCTGGTGCAGACCTGGTCACATGACTTTTCCATCCCTTGCTCTTTCTTTCCCCTCCAAACAGAGCCTTCAGGTAAGCCACTGATTGGAAGGTAGCAACATAATCCTTGGGGGCAGCTAGGTAGTAGGGTGTATAGAGTGTAAGGCCTGGAGTCAGGAATACTCATCTTCTTGGGTTCAAATCCAGCCTCAGGTAGCCCTGGGCAAGTCACTTAAGCCTGTTTGCCTCAGTTTCCTCATCTGTAAAATGAACTAGAGAAGGAAATGGCAAACTACTGTAGCAGTATCTTTTTTTATCTTTGGGTTTTTTTTTTTTTTGGAGGGGGAAAGGCAAGGCAATTGGGGTTGACTTGCCCAAGGTCACATAGCTAGCAAATTTCAAATGTCTGAGGTCATATTTGAACTCAGGTATTCCTAACTTGAGTTTCAGTGCTCTATTCACTGCACCACCTAGCTGGCCCTATCTTTGCCCCCCCCCAAAAAAAAATAGATTCACAAAGAACCTGAAATGGCTGAACTATCACAACAAAAACAAGCCTTGGCACATGAATGTGATGGGATATTATTGTATTAAATATTTGTAATAGTAATAATAGCACCTACCTCCTAGGGTTGTTGTGAGGGTTAAATGGCATGATATTTAGACTAGGCTATATGAGAATTTGGTTGAAGACCCTGGTAATGCTTAGCCTGGAGAAGTCTTGGGAGGAGAGGGGAAGTTGTCTTCACATATTTGAAAAGCCAGATCTCTTATGGAAGGTGGATAAGACTTGTTCTCTTTGGCCCTAGAGGGGAAAATAGGAGGAATGAGAAGTCACAGAGAGGCAGATTTTAGTTCAACATAAGGAAAAATTTCCCAACAAATTAGAAATGCCCAATGGTGGAATAAATTGCCCTTGAAAGTGGTGAGTTCCCATTTATTGGGGGTTCTCCAAGCAGAGGCAGGACGACAGCTCTCAGGGGATGCTTAGAGGGGATTCCTGCTCATGGATGTCTTGGGTTAGATGACCACTGAGATCTCTTCCAGCTCTGAGATTCTCAGATTTTAAATTTCATCTAAATGGACATTTGTTCTCTCGATTTAATCATGTCCTATTCTTTATGACCCCTTTTGGGGTTTTCTTGGCAAAGATACTGAAGTAATTTATCATTTCCTTCTCTAGCTCATTTTCCAGATGATGAGACTGAGGCAAACAGGGTTAAATGACTTACCCAGGGTCACACAGCTAGTAAGTTTCTGAGGCTGCATTTGAACCCAGGTCCTCCTGACTCCAGGGCTAGCTGCTCAATCCTCTGTTCTACTTTGTCCAAATCTTTCTGTATTCTCACTTATCCTAAGTTATTTAGTACATTGATTACCCCTTCTAGTTTTGAATAATTTGCAGACTTTTTATAAGCATGTTATTCAAACCCAGCCTCAGTTGATATTGAGCAAGTGTAATCGTGGGCAAGTCACAGAATATCCTCTCTTAATCTCAGTCTTTTTTTTATCTGTAAAATGTGGGTGGTAATAAATAGTACCTATCTCACAGAGTTGTTGTAAGGATTAAATCTGATAATAGATGTACAGCACTAGGTAAAATTTAAAGTGCTATACAGATGTTAACCATCTCTGCCTTTTTATTGTGAGTTAAAAATATTGAACAAGACAAGGCTCAGGATAGTCTTGTAGCATGCTACTTTCCAGTGTGACACCAATTCATCAATCATTCTTTGGGTCTCGTCATTCAGCTGGTTCCACATATACCTAATTTGACTCTTATATAATCCATGTTTTTTCCTCTTGACCACAAGGATATTATAAGAGAACTTACCAAATACTTAAGATTAATATAGCTGTTTTTTCCAATGATGTAACCTACAGCCCATCTATCCTTCCCCATCTTCCAAGACTCTCATCCATATCCATAATTTCAACCCACAGAGAGCCACCCAACATCAATGGGGGCCTCTGGAGAATACCAGTGGAGTAAGCAGTCTGTCTATTGGCAATTGTTATTATAATTTTTAAAAAAACTCTTTGAATTGGGCATTGTGATGTTCTGGGTGACTAGAAGGTAAACTCACTGATCTTAGGGATTGCTTCATTCTATGTATTTGTATCTCCAATGCCTAACCCATAGCAGGTGCTTAATAATTGTCTGTTGATTGAGTATCCCTCACTACCACCCAATGCTCTGCCCCCCTCCCCCTTTTAGTCATAGATTTCTTCGATGACATCTTTTTAACCACTTCTCCTACGTAATTCCTGGTTTCTTCAGCTTGCTCCCACCACGACCTTCTTTGCTCACTGTAGTGCTCCATGACTCACAGCCTTGCAACACCAGAAAAAGTGGCCTTCCCCCCCACCCACCCCCCACCCCCAGAGAGAAGCTTGGGATCCTGAAATGAACTTTTCAGTTTCCCAAAGGCAATCTGATATTTTCCTTATCTACCAGTCCATTTATTCCTCCCGGTGGTTGGGTGGCTGCCCCACCTTAGCTTTCCATAAGACAGCTTCACAGCCTTATCTCACCTCTGACCTGAGGGGGCTTCCATATAGTCTGTCCCTGGTGTTAAAAAGTTGAGCTGCCCCCTGGCTGAAGTATTTCTGGTAGAAAATGAGCAGGGATTTAGTATGTGGTTGAAAAAACATAGTGAGGGTTGATTTATGTTTGAATTTCATTTCAGGACAATGGATTATATAGCACACCTCCTGGGGAAAAGGCACTGAGGGCTTTATGACCATGCTTGGACCATTTTTATGTCCTGGTGGTTAAAAAAAATGTTTTAGCTAAGCTAGTGCTTTCTCAAACTTTTCTAGTCTACACTCTACTTTAAAGGGGCAGAAACCCTTTGAACCTGTCTACCCTCCCCTTTCTGGCCATTGTGAAAAAAACAAACAAACAAAAAAGTTATGCTCAGCATCTGTGGGAAGAATGCCTGTCCCTGTCTTGGACTCTCAATGGGGAGATTCCTTCTTGGAGAGAGAGATTGACCTAAATGATCCCCTAAAACTCTTTGGCATAGGCAGCTGGGTGGCACAGTGGATAGAGCACTGGACCTGGAGTCAAGAAGACCTGAGTTCAAAACCAGCCTCGGACACTTACTAGTTGTGTGACCCTGGGCAAGCCATTTAATCTTTGCCTGCCTCAGTTTCCTTACCTAGTAAAATGAGGATAATAACAGCCCGTACCCCACAGGATTGCTGTGAAAATCAAATGAGATAATAGTTGTAAAATGCTTAGCACAGTGCCTGAACAGTTTGTTCTCTCCCCCATTCCCTTGTTCTCCTTCCAAATTTTTGGTCCTATGAGTCTTTCCAATGCTGTCAGGGACTGTTCTCTGGTATTGGAGTCAGTAGACCCGGATTCAAGTCCTGGTTATGCTGCTTGCTCTCTGTGTGACCTTGAGCAAGTCACTTCATTTCCTTAGCCCTATTTTCTAGGGACTAGATGACTTCTAAGATCCTTTTCTGCTCTAAAACTCTGATTCCTAAAATTTTAGGAGATAAGAGATTAGTGAAGTCCCATAGTTTGGAAATGACTTTGGCATCCATTGGGAATTTGTAAAGCTTGGGTGTTATTGCATAGTTTAACAAAAGAATTAACTTTTGAGCACTTGCTGTGTACTTTCTAAACCCTGAAGTGCTATGTAAATGTGGGTTATCACATTGTTGAAAACCCTAGCTAGTATGAGGAAGGAAGGAAACAAGCATTTATTAAGCACTTACTATATGCCAGGTTCTGTGCTGTGTTTTCTTCTCTGTCTCTGGGAGGCAGGTGCTATTATTATCTCTTTTTATTTGTTAATTTATTATTTTATTATATTATTATAATATATTTTTATTATATATAAATATATTTGTTTTTATTATATTTTATATATAATAAATATTATTATACTATATTTGGGTAAATTATATAATTATATATTATTCATTATAATATATAATTATATATAAATTAATAAAAATATAATTATAAAAATCATATAATTAAATAAATTCAATATAAATAAATTATATAATTAAATAAAATACAAAATTATATGATATTAATATTATATATTATTGTATTTATTATATTAATATGATAATATATTATTATATTCAAAAATACAAATATATTTTATTATATTATTATAATTTAATTTATATTATCTATTTTACATAATCTCCATTTCCTCAGTTCGAGGAAACTGAAGCAGGAAGAGGTTAAGTGACTTGCCCAAGGTCTGATAAATATCTGAGGCCAGATTTGAACTCAGATCTTCCAGACTCCAGGCTCAGTGTTCTGTCCACCTAACTGTCCGTCACTAAAGAAGCAAAGTATTAAAGAAAAATAGGCTGATAGGGTTAAGAAAGCTCTCCTTCTACCTCTATCTCACAATGTATGACCTTAGGCAAGTTACTATCTTTTCTGGGTCTCAGTTTCTCTATTTGTAAAGTGAGAGAGCCAGACTAACTTCTTTTTTTTTTAAAGCAGTCGGGGTTAAGTAACTTGCTCAAGGTTACACGGCCAGTTATTTCTGGGTGTGGTGCTGAGTATCTGAGCCAGGATTTGATCCAGGTCATCCCGACACTGGAGCCGGTGCTCTTACTCGATGAGCCACCTGGCCACCCCTAAGCAATTGGGGTTAAGTAACTTGCTCCAGGTTACACGGCCAGGTGTTTCTGGGTGGGTGCTAAGTGTCTGAGCCCAGGATTCGATCTCCAGGTCTTCTCAACACTGGAGCCAGTGCTCTTACTCGCTGTGCTACCTGGCCGCCTCCAGACTAACTTCTAAGGCAACTAAGGCACCATTTAGGTGCTGTGTGTTTTTCATTAAATATCAGATGATAAATATTAACTAATTTTTGCAAGAAGCATAAGTTTTTGTAATTCACAAGATATCATAGATTTAGAACTTCTGGTGGGAGGCAAATCTGAGTAGGGGTTGTTTCATTCTTTGTATTTGTATCCCCATTGCCCAAAACAGTACCAGGCATATAACAGGTGATTAATAAGTGCTTGTTGAGTCATTGAAAATTACCTTAACACCAACTAGTCCTAACCTTTTTTTTTTTTTGCTCTTTGGAGGGGGGAGGGCAGGGTAATTGGGTTTAAGTGACTTGCCCAGGGTCATATGGCTAGTAAGTATTAAGTGTCTGAGGCTGGATTTGAACTCAAGTTCTCCTGACTCCAGGGCCAGTGCTCTATTCACTGTGCCCCACCCCTTTTTTACAGAGGAAGAAACTGACACCCAGAGAGGTTAAATGACTTAAGTTACACAGGTAAGATGTGAGGTCAGAATTCAAACCCAAGCCCTCTACCTACAAATCCAGTGCCCTTTCCATTGTATCCACATGTATTAGTTTATCCCTTTATACATTTTAAAATGCTTTCACATTCATGATGTCATTTGCTCTTAGACCAGCCCTGTGAGTTAGTTAGGGCAGGCATTGTTATCCCTATTTTAGGAGGCAGGTACAGAGGTAAGGGGGGGAGGGGGAGAAACTGTACCTGCCATTTCATTGGTACAGGGAGCCCCCCAGGAAGGAAATGGCTTCTACCATCCTAGATCCATACCCAGTCTAAAATTTTTACTCTTAAGAGTATTGCCAGGGAGGTGGCACAGTGAGTAAGAGCACCGGTCCCAGAGTTGGGATGACTTGGAATCGAATCCAGGCTCTGATACTTAGCACCACACCCAGAAATAACTGGCTGTGTAACCTTGAGCAAGTTACTTAACCCCAATTGCTTGTTTAAAAAAAAAAAAGAGAATTGCCAGGGGCACTAAAGGTTAAATGATTTGCCCACAGTCACCACCTGCTATGAATCAATGAGAAAATACATGCCCTGGTCTTTCTAAGACTTACCCTCTACAACCACATTTCCTGAAATTGAGGTCAGGACAGATCTGTCTTTATAAATTCTTTCTAGATTTAGAGCAAGAAAGGATTTGAAAGATGGCCTAGCCTGACTCCTTAGGGCAGCCATACTTTACAGAATACTGGGCCTGGAGTCAGGAAGACACATCTACCCGAGTTCAAATCTGACCTCAGACACTTACTAGCTGTGTGACCCTGGGCACTCTCAGTTTGCCTCAATTTGTAAAATGAGCTGGAGAAGGTAATAGGAAATCACTCCAGTATCTTTGCCAAGAAAACCCTAAATGGGGTCATGGAAAGTTGGACATGACTGAAAAGGACTGAAGAGCAAAAAGTCCATTTTACAGAGTTGGAGACAGAGGCCAAGAGAAAGGGAGATGCAAGCTCAATGACATGAACATTTGGTACAAAACTGATGAACTGATTTTGCCTTTGGGTACCTTATACCCAGGACCAGCATGGAGGCCCATGCTTGGAGAGTCACTGACCTAAACCTTACAAGGAAACACTGAAAATAATTGTGGTTCCATGAAGCCCCTCCTTCCCTAAAGGGAGTGAACAAGCAGCCAGGAATGAGGAATTAACATTCTATTTTTGTCATTCCATATTCATAGTTGTAGAAATTAATAATAATAGCAGCTTATATTTATGTAACATTTCAATGCTTATGACTTCATAAATTATTGACAGAGGGGATCACATTAGACCCTTCCAACTACCCTATGATTATTCTCCAATTAAACAACAGGGTAACTAGTGTCATCCTTTTAGGGTGAATTTTCAAAGGTGAAAAAGAAATCCTCAAGGTCATTTTGCTGGACACTGGAATGTGAACTAAGCCCAGTGTAGGGGAAAGAACCCTGGTTCTGAAGTCCAAAGGCCTGAATTTCATTCCCAACTTGGAGACTTGTGAGTTGCTTGACAAATCTCTTACCTTCTCTTAGCTAGTGTCCTTATCTTGCAAAAATGGGGGTAAATGTTATTTACCTATCTCCTATCTCAAATAGTAGTTGCCATGCCTCTGGAGGTATTACATTAACAGGAGCTAAAATTTGATCTCTCAGCTTTGGTGGGTCCAGATTCCCAATGTTTGGTTTAGTGGGAGGAGAATAGGCCTTGGGAAAACCAGCTGATGTGATCCCAAACTGCACAGGATGGGATGCCAACAGCCAGAAAGCCAATTTAATAGTTTACAAAGAGAAATATCTTTTTCCAGTAGGAGAGCTCATTTGGGAAACCACACTGAGATCAGAAGATTGTTCGATGAGCACAGGGGATCAGAGCCAGGAAGATGCCTACAGCAGAGCTCAGTGAATTTTCTTCCAATCTAAGACTTCCTAAACTTGAGAACTAGACTCATTTTTTCCCCTACCTGGCAAAGAAAGAAAAACAAAAAGGAGAGAGACAGAGTAAAGGGCTAGATGGTGCTACAAAGCATCAACTGTCAGTTTCAGGTTGAGACCAAATTAGGGTTGCTTCTGATCTAAAAAAGGTACACAGATTCCTGGGGTGTGGATTTTGGGGGTCTGTGAACTTGGATAGGGAAAAAAAATAACATCTTTATCCTCACTAACCTCTAACTGAAAATTAGCTGTTCCTTCAATTATTTTAAAATATTATTCTGAGAAGGGATCCATAGGCTTCCTCAGACTGCCACAGGGGTCCGTTAAGGACAGAGTCTAAGTCTGAAAAGGGACATTTGTGAGATGTATGGGGGCTGGGGGAAGGAGGAAGGGCACAGAGAGATATGATTATGAAATAACTAATTGTTAATATTGACAAGACAGGATTTTTTTTTTTTTTACTTTTGAAACCTTATAAGGCCAAGCAAGCATTTGAAGGACCTTGCAAATAATGAGATTGGATTAACTTTCTCCTCAATCTTGTTTAGGCCCCACCCAGGTGGGAAAGATTATTGTGTTCTACCCAGATTGAAGTGAGGTCTTCCTTCCTTCCTTCCTTCCTCCCTTCCCTCCTTCCTCCCTCCCTTCCTTCCTTCCT
>NW_027187367.1:12859545-12887435 GCF_028583685.1 Petaurus breviceps papuanus
CCTTCCTTCCTTCCTTCCTTCCTTCCTTCCTTCCTTCCTCCCTTCCTCCCTCCCTCCCCTCCCCTTCCCTTCCTTCCCCTTTATCACTCTGGCCCTCATTCATGGCCAACAACTCCTAAGCCAAGACCTCCTGGGTCATTGTTTGGGCCCTCATTGGCTCAGAATGAATGTAAATAGCAATTGTTTCTTTCTTGGCCAGAAACCTGAAGGCCCTTCCCCATCTCCTGTACCTATGCTGATTATCTCAAGGGGTAGTTCATAAAGATGAAGTGGAAATGTAAGTTCCTGAGTAGAGAGATTTGTCCCACTTTGTATTGGCACCCCCAGCACCTGGTGCCTGGATGCAGCAGAGCTCTGTCCGTCGTGCCATAAAGATTCTCCTTCCTTCTCTTAGACTTCTGGCACCCCAGCTCAAACCCTATCTTCCACAAGGCTTTCCTGAGCCTTCTAGCTCTAGTGCCGTCCCTCTGTCGGTTACCCCCGACCGAGCTTGCTGGCGCATCGTTGTGCACGTGTCATTTCTCCCATAAGACGACGAGGCCCTTGAGATCAGGGATGGCATTTTGATTTTTTTGTATTCTCAGTGCTTAGTAGGACTGACACATAGTAGGTGCTCAACAAATGTTTATTGACTGACTTTGAATAAATTCTTGTTCATTGATTAATGCCATTCCCCTTTATGCGTGCTTTTTTCTAATCAAATTAGCTTACTTGCTGTTTCCTTTACCCAATATTTCATCTCTGCCTCTTTACAAGTAGTACCCCATATCTGGAATAAGCTTCTTCCTCACTACACCTTATAGAGTACTGATTTTCCTTCAAATCACACCTCAGGGGCCATCGCCTCCATAAGTCCTTTCCTGGTTCCTCTGGTTGTTGGTGCTCAATTAAATTTGCTTTGTATGCCCATTGATTGGGTATAGCACCCTCCCTCTAAACTCACTCCTCCAACTAACACTTACCTGAGCAGATTGGATTCCTAGAGATGCAGCTGCTCTCCCAGTTACCCTATTGGTAACTACTTATAACATTGTAACTCAGTAGCCCTCATCAGTGTACTTCCCATAAAAAAAATCAGCTAGTAGATTAAATTAACTCTTAAAAAAAGACATTTGTTCAAATGGTCTAGCAAGAACAGAAGTTCGTTTTCCTCTAAAACCGAGGGTGTGCTTTCTCACAGACACAAATAATTTGGAAATATAGAAGGGTGGGTGTAAACTTGTAGAAAGTCAGATGTGTAGGCATCATATATGATCAAAGTAACTCATAACTGTGGCCCTCAATGTCCTTTCTCAGGAGAGTCCTTAAATTTACCTTGGGACTAGGGCTTCCATTGCTATGCTGGGATGGTTCCCTAGAGAGCACATTTCAGTTCAGCTGGCTCCTTACAGGACATTGCATTCATGCCACATGGGTCAATGCACTGACTGCAAGGGCTCCCTCTTCAGTGGGTAACTGGTTTCTGTGACTTCCAGCCTCAGACTCAACTGGGTGTGTTATGGCATTCTTTTCAGTTGGAGTTTTGCTGTTCTCTTTCAGAAAGAGCTGAGGTCCTCAGCCTAAGACTGGCAGAAGCTTCTCTAGAATTGCTCCATCAGGGCCTCAGCTTTAAGGTTTTGTCACTCCCTCAGTCAAGAGGTGGGACAGGTATAGCCTCTTATGTTTGACAATTTTTCTCAGTAACCAACCAATTACATTTCTCAGATTCCTTTTGGGTCTTATGCAAAATGAGTGATTGGGATAAACATACAAAGGCAGTTACATTTTTACATTTCATCATCTCTGTCTTTGTGCCTTATGACTTTCAACATTGCTAAAGTCTAAATGAGGCACACACATGAGAAATGGCACAGATTTTGGTATGTGAATGTAATGTGATATTACTGTGTGATAAGTAGCCATGATTATGAAGGATTGAGAGAAACATGGGAAAGTTTATAAGAACTGATGCAGAGTGAAGTAAATGGAGCTATCAATATTTACAATACTGAAATGGAATAACAACAATGACAAAAAGAAATAGAATTCTATGTAATTAAAATAACCAAGCTTGGCCCCTAAGAAGAGCGGAGAAAATCTACCTCTTTCCCCTCATGATAGTGTTTGGGAACTGTGTGGAGGTGTGGAATGTTACATATATTGTCAGAGATGGTGGTTGTGTTAGTTTTGTGCTGCTTCCCCCCCCACCCCATTTTAAAAAACATTTTTGTTTAATGTCTACACTTGATTGGGGGAGGGACAACTATATTTGAAATAAATGTGATATAAAATAAATACATATGATATAAAACTAAAAGATCTCAGTAAAAATTATTTAAAAAAAAAGAAAAAAAAGTTGCATGTGTAACAACCTTACCCAACCCTACTCCTTCTCTTAGCTTGTGGAAGCAAGAATTTGGTGGCTGATTGGGGATTTAGAGAGGAAGAGGTAACACAGATGTAAAGCAAGAGAAAATTAGGGCAACATGGATGTGGCAGGTTTCCCTTTGCTGGGGCCAGCTCTTGGGTCCACACATCTAAGCTCTGAAAAAATAGGATAGTCAAGACAGGAAATAATTAAAGATTCTTGCCTATAATGCTGTTGCCCAGCATGAGAAAAATACCAGATATGGGAATTTCTCTCTTTTCCAAAGTCTATGTTCCCATCCTAGGGAAGGAATGGAAAGGTCTAGAGTTCCTGAAGAATCCCTGAGTCACTGAATCACCAGATGACTGGCCTTGCTGGATGTGCAAATCAAATATGAAATTTTGAACTTCATGGTATTGTTCACACTTCTTTGCTTGCTTGAAGGAAGACTAAACTATTTGATTCCCAGAGTTTTTGGATACAAAATAGTTTCTGTACTGCCTGGGGACTTATGGGGTTTAATAAAGGAAAGGCGGGCATGAAGCCACTCAGAGATTTCATTTTTATTAGGAACTGTTTATTAGCTTATAGATTAAAAGTAAAAGTACTGTATGTAATTAAACATATTTATCTGCTTCTGTGGGAACTTGACACCCTTATGCTAAGATCATGTGATGAGAACACAGGAAATAGCAGATTCAAGGAGGAGACAGGGTTTGCCAGACACAAGTGCTCAGGAACCAATTTATGATTGGGTTATGTTTATGATAATCTATACCCCCTAGATAAGGAGTGTATGCAGTCTAGCAGAGAGAAGGGGAACCAAGGGACAGAAAGTTGTTAACTCTCTGAGAACCACAGAAAACACCATACTTACACAGCATTTCTGCTAGACTGGGTGGAGTACAGTAAAAGAAAATTTTTTTTTAAAGAAAGAAAAGTATGAGCACTGGAAATGTTCAGGTGCAGAGCCTTGAACATGATCAGGTTAGTGGCTAACAATGCCACCTAGTGGTCAAATATTAATTTGTATGTATTCTGATTTAATTTATGTGTACATTGTGTTCTCCTAGTCCAGCGTAAATTCCTTGAGGCCAAGGGTTGCTTCCTTTTTTGTATTTGTATCCCTAGTGCCTAGCACAGTGCTTTGAACATAGTAGGTGTGCAATAAATACTTTCTGAATTGAATAAGAATGCTCAAGTAGATTCTTGCTGGTGATACTGTCCAGTGCTATGTGCTCCTTTTTCTCAAGTTATAATGAAAGAAAAATGGAAACATATGAGAGAATAGAATCAAACACACTTCTGTTTTAAATAGTTTGTTCCATTTCTGCAGTAACTGGTAAGATTACCTGGAGGATACCAGGGACCACAAATAAAACTGTGGCATACTGGGACCAAGTGCCATCTTCTATATGTTCCCCTCATCTGTTAATGCTTCAGAGTTGCCTTGAATTTGATCTGTGCATATTGGATATACTTATATATGTACACATTGTCTTTCCCATTAGAATGTAAGCTTCTTGAGGGGAGAGAGTGTTTTTTATTGTTGTCATTGTATCCTCATTACTGAGGCAGTGCCTGGCACATCGTTAGCACATAATAAATGATTGGTGATTGATTGATTAGAAATAGGTCCACTCAAACTAGGTGGTCACTATGGCAGGTGTTACCAGGAAGAGGACTGGTCACTCCTATGACCAATCTCATCATGCTCCTGTTGCTGTCCTGTTGAGGCTATTGTCTTGGCCTGTAGTCATTGCCCAGATGACTATTTCAAATCCTACTCCATGGTCCAAGTGGATATGAGAGGAAGAGAAACTTCTCACAAAATTCCTTCTTTCCAGGAATAAGTATGAGTCTTTTCTAATAACATCTTATGACTGAAGAGCTCACCTAGTGTAGGTATGTCGTTATCTCTCCCAATAGTTTCTTTCCAGGAAAAGGACCCATAACTACAAAAATATTTATAGTAACTCTTTTTTGTTATAGCAAAGAACTGAAAATTAAGGGAGCACTCATGAATTGGGTAATGACAGAAAAACCATGGTATATGATATATTGAAATATTATTATGAAAAATGTTCCATCTAATAATTAGAAAAACTCTTGAGGTTTTTATCTCACACCTATCAGATTTACAAAGAAGACAAAAAAGGAAAAATGACAATTATTTGAGGGGCTGCAAACAGGCACACTGACACACTATTAACAGAGCTGTGAATTGGTCTAGCAATCCTGGAAAGCAATTTGGAACTATTCCTCCAAAGTTACTAAACCCTTTGATCCAGAACTACTGTTACAAACCTATACTTCAAGAAAAGAGAAAAGGGTTCAGGTGCACAAAAATATTTATAGCAGCTTTTGGAGTGGCGAAGAATTGGGAACTAAGATGGTGCCCATACATTGAGGAATGACTGAACAAATTATGCCATATGAATATACTGTAATTGTTGTTCATCCTTTGTTCTCTGAGAGGGTGATGTCTTGAATTGCAAGTGAACTAGATTTAAGTGAGGCAGAGTTCTACAAATTGGTCAGCCTCACTTTCTCCTCCAGAGTCATCAGACTCCAGTGGCAAGACAACTGGTGATGACCCAGGATGCAATGGGCAACCTTGGTCTTTCTAAATTAAGGTCATAAGGCTATAAGAAATGATGAAAGGACCAGAATCAGAGAAATCAGTATGAAATGATTCAGAGTAAAGTAACAGAACCAGGAGAACAACTTAATACAATAACAACAACGTTATAAAAGAAAAACAATTTTGAAATGCAGATTCTGATCAATACAATGACCAAACATGAGATCAAACTTCAAAATTCAAACTTCAGCATGCTATCCTACCTTTTGAGAGAGAGAAGATGGAATCAAGGTGCAAAATTAGACCTTCACTTTCAGGTATAACCAATGTAGGAAGTTTGTTTTGTTTGACTATATTCTTTTTTTTTTTTGGATGTTTAAATTAATTTTAAACTTAAATACAAAATGAGAAAAAAAGAACATTTTCATGTACACAGCAGAACATAGGAGAGGATTCAATATGAAACAAATTTCCATTTCAAGAAAAATAGAATAGAACCAAGTAAACACAATATAATTAATATAATAACATGACAGCATAATATAATGCAATGTAATATAATATATACTACACATTGTTTTCAAAGCTACCCATCTTCTCTTTTCTAGGTTTTCTGTCATTCTCTGCTGTGCACTTTTTACTTTATTTTTTCCCCTATTCTTTTATTAAAAATTTTTTTTCAGTGGTAGAAGGGCGTGGTGGGAGGACAAGGGAAGCAACAAAAAGAAAGGAACAAAAAAGAAAATAAAGAAAAGAGGGTCATTGAGGCATCTTTTTTTTAATGCAAGGATCAGAAAAGAAGGAAAGTCAAAAGCAAAACAGGTATGAAAACTACAGGTTGAATTGATTATATATGTTGGGGGGGAGAAATGATGGGAGTGGGGGCTGGTGAGCATTCACCATGTAGTTGGCTGATGCAATCTTCATGTAGAAGAGGCTGATAAATCTGCTCTTGGAAAAGTGTGATGATATTTAATAGAAGGGCTCTTCTACCAGATTTGGAGCATGCACAGACATTCTATAACTGGTTCTCATTTGTTAACCACATGATGAAGACTATTGATCGGCATGGAGCTGGGCTGCATTCAAAAAGCACTGACCAGCCAAAGTGATACCAAAGCCAAGAGGCTTTGTTTTTTTATTTTTTTTAAATGTTTAATATTTATTTTATTTTGGCTTATTTTTAGACTGAAAGAAATTGAAGAAGGAGGATGATTTACTGGGTGGGGGAGGGGCTTCGGGCCCTCTCTCATCTGGGGCCAACATGAAGCTGAGAACATGGCTCTGGTATTGCTTCTGTCTCAGATTGTATCTATGCTTTTGGGCTTTTCAGTGAAGAGTTATTGGAGATGACAATGGCACTGTGATCTCTGAAAGGGCAGGAGTGTGAGCCACTATAAGTCTGGGAACTGATATTCTTCTATTTTTTTTTGGAGGGGAAAGGCAGGGGTTAAGTGACTTGTCCAAGGTCACACAGCTAGTAAGTGTTAAGTGCCTGTGCTCTAAGTCACTGTGCCACCTGGACACCCCAATGAGTTAATGTCTTGGCCTGTGTGTGGATCAAACCCCGAGACTGTTTTTTCTTTTAATAGTATTTGATTTTTTTCAAAATCATGTAAAAACAATTTTTAACATTAAGTTTTTAACATTCACTTTTTGAAAGATTTTGAGTTCCAAATTTTTCTCCCTCCCTCTCTTCCCCCCTCCCCAAGATGGCGAGCAATTTGATATACATGTGCAATCATGTAAAACATATGTCTACATTAGTCATGTTGTAAAAGAAGAAACAGAACAAAGGGAAGAAACAATGAAAAAAATAAAGTGAAAACAGTATGCTTCCATCTGCATTCAAAGTCCATAGTTCTTTCTCTGGATGTGGATAGCATTTTCCATCTTGAGTCTTTTGGAATTGTCTTGGATCATTGCGTTGTTGAGAAGAGCTAAGTCTATCAAAGTTGGTCATTGAACAGTGTGGCTGTTACTGTGCACCATGTTCTCCTGGTTCTGCTCACTTCACTCAGCATCATTTCATATAAGTCTTTCCAGGTTTTTCAGAAATATGCCCGCTCATCATTTCCTTTTTTTTTTCTTTTTGGTTTTTGGAGTGCAACTGGGGTTAAGTGACTTGCCTAAGGTTATCCTGCTAGTTTTTTTTTTTGTGTTAAGTGTCCTGAGGCCGGATTTGAACTCAGGTCCTCCTGACTCCAGGATCAGTGCTCTATTCACTGTGCCACCTAGCTGCCCCAGCTCATAATATGCTACAACTTGTTCAGCCGTTTCCCAATTGATAGGCATCCAATTGGAAATCTAAGATTTCCTATTCTTTGCTACCACAAAAAGAGCTTCTATAAATATTGTTGTTCATGTAGATCCTTTCACCCCTTTTTATAATCTCTTTGGGATACAGACCCAGAAGTGGTATTGCTGGATGAAAGGTATGCACAGTTTGATTGCCTTTTGGGCATAGTTCTAAGTTGAAACTGGTGTTCTTGCTGGGATTTGCTGAAAGCCAGATGTTGAGGAGTGAAATACCAGTCTACCTGCCTGACCCAGCACAGATGTATCTTAGACTCAGATTCAACCAATGGCCATGCCACATTTGGAAGTGAATTTGGTGGGAACATTGCTGTTTGGTTTGGCCTTCTCTACCCAGAGACTGTGGTGATATGGGAGAAAGTGTGTCTACAGGTGTTGGAGGAAAATGTTTGTACTTTGGTTCTTACAATGTCTTCAAGGTAATCATCCCTTTGTAAAAGCTAATTGATGTTAAGTGGTTAAATCAAACTGGAACCTAACCTCTGACTGTTAAATATAACAGAGATCTGCTGTTTCATAGCATAACCCTCTTTTTCTGTTCTACTCTGTATATGGAAATGCCTGTTTTATTAAGTGCTTGTTAAGTTCAGAATAAAAATAAAGAAATTCAACAATTACTTTCCCCAGATCTCTATCCTTCTGGAAGTCTTCTCAGACTAAGTTGGTGTGTTGGATTTTCCTAATTTTTTACTTTAATTGTCAATCTATCTCATGGATAAAAGACCTCACATTACACTAGGCACTAAAACTAGCCTCTTGCAACCTTTTAATAAAATAAAAATGCTATGCCAGTAAACCAGTTTTTTTTTTCCTGGAGCAAGCTATCAAATGTTCTTTCAAAATTATTTCCTCCCCTCAAATTCCAAATCCTCTCAGGTTGCTTTGAATAACACATATCAAGACTTTTCTCTCTCTTTCATTTTAGATTTTTGGTTGCTGAAGAAAATCACCTTAAGGGAATGATGGACAATGACATTCCTACTTCCTAAGATAATTAGCTTAGGTCAAAGTTATTAATAACTTCTTCTTCTTTCTGAAATAATCACTGAGAAGAGTAGCTGAGTTCACTCTCCACGAAAATCCAACCTGACTGAGATATTAATATATGTATATATGTACATATGCATATACCCATATAAACATATATAAGCACATAGCTATATGTATACATGTATATCCATGTGTTATATACATATATAGTGTGCATGTATATATGTATGTGTGTGTGTTTATATCCTTATCTTAACCTTTGTAATTCAATAATGGTGATGTCTACATGGGTATATGCAATTTTGATTTTGGTCAAGAGTCTTTTTTTGCTGAACAATCTAAAGAGGGAATAATACCCCCTCTCCTCCCACTCCAAGCAAAAGGAAAAAAGGACTAAAAATTTCCTTGATTTCCTGGTTTGTCTTGTTAGATTTTTTTTTTCTTTCTGTCACATTAGTTTAAATCCAAAGCATGATGGATGTAAACCAATGATTCCTCTTGCTTACAGATCCATTTACTAGGAGTTACTAAGATCAATGAGAAACCCTGCTAAATATTGTATCAATAAATTTCCTGTATACATATGTTTTATTTAGTCAGGAATAAAATCTTGTATTGGAATGAGGGATATACACACACACACACAGGGTGTGTGTATGTGTGTGTGTGTGTATGTAATTGGTAGGAAGAGAGGGGAGAAAGAGAGGAAGGGGATAAGTATTTATATAGTGTTTACTATCTGCCAGGGACTGTGCTAAACACTTTACAAATATTTTCTCATTTGATATATAACCAGGTATTCAGACTTCCCTGCAGAGTAAAAGTGCTGGTACCCTAACCTAGAATCCTGGTAGTTATATATTTAATTTGTCTTTAAAAGATCTTTTCCCTGGGAGCCCAACATTTTATAAAAAAAAAAAAGAATGTTAAAAATTGTCTTTTCATGTAATTGGAGAAATGAAATACTACTAAAAAAAGATCTTTTCCTTTCTTAAAATCCTTGATCAAAGATGATTAATGTATATTACATTTTTGTACATATTTATTTCATGCTGGGAAAGAGGAAATGATGGAAGCCAGTTGCTAGGTAAAGAACATACAGAATTTAAATAGGATAGAGATTTAGCTCTTTCTAAATGTTAGGAATTTTTTTTTTGGAGGGGGGAAGGCAAGGCAATTGGGGTTAAGTGACTTGCCCAAGGTCACATAGCTAGTAACTGTGTCAAGTGTCTGAGGCCAGGTTTGAACTCAGGTCCTACTGACTTCAGAGCTGGTGCTCTATTCACTGAGCCACCTAGCTGCCCCAGGAATTTTTCCAATGGGGTGTAATGCCAACCACTGGCATACCCAGGATGGCTGCTAGCACAGGTTCTTAGATCTGCTTTAATAGGAAAGATAGCTGTTTAAGGGGTCAACAATCTTTTTAAATTACATTTACTAGTTCTGGGTCAAAGTCAGCACCAGGAACTTCAGAGAAAATGCAAGCAGAGAAATAAAAGACCAATAGACAGGGCTCTCATTGCCTGAATCAATTATACACTTTACATACATCTCTGGATTGAGCATTCAGGGAGCTCTGAACATACAGTCACTCTGAATCTGACCAGGGAATCACAAGATCCTTCTCATAAGTGAGCCCTTGAAACAAAATACCAACTCAGAGTACATATACACTTCTCTGGGCCAGAAGGCATACCAACTCTAGTGACTCAGTGCCTAATTAGAAATTAGCAAAAGGTGTGAAAGCCTTCCTACAAGCAAGCTTCCCCTAAGCAAGCCTCCCTTAATGGGCTCCACATGAGACCTATTAATGGGCAGGGAAGACCTTAAATCCCATTAACATTACATGGGGACTCTCAGCAGTTGCACTTTTATTAATAACTTTTGTCTAATTAATATAAACTCCTTAACGTGGGAGAGGAAGTATGATCCAGATGGAGTGGGGACCATTTTTGCCTATAGACTAGAAATGGGTTCATTGTTATAGACAGATGAGGTAGACAAGAACAAGGGAACTCCAGACTTTCTTTGATGAGAAAGAGAGGGGATGGGTAAAGGCAGTGACCAAAGGGAAGGTTATACCTTTCAGTGATTCAAAGGGAAGAGAAAAACATGGTCTGGAAGGATTTAGCTTCTCCCCCTTTTCCTATTGGGAACAGACAGTGAAAAAGAACACTATTTTTTATTTTATTTTTATTAAAAGAACATGTGATGTACAACTGACATCTGTTGATTACAAATGTATGTATTTCAATCAATCAGTAAGCATTTATTAAGCACTTACTATATTCCAGGCATGGGCAACTTGTTGGTGCTGGGCCTGGAGTCAAGAAGACTCCTCTTTCTGAGTTCAAATCTGGCCTCAGATGTTTGCTAGCTGTGTGACCCTGGGCAAGTCACTTTACCCTGTTTGCCTCAATGTCTCATCTGTAAAAAATGAGGTGGAAAAGGAAATGGAGAAACCACTCCAGTCTCTTTGCCAAGACAACTCCAAATGGGGTCACAAAGAATTAGACAGGGCTGAAACGACTGAATAACAAGAACAAATATGCCAGGCACTGGGCTGTGTTCAGAATGCACAGAAAAAGCAAAAATAGTTCCTGTCCTCAAGGAGCTTACATTCTAATAAGGGAGATGACATGAGTATAAATAGGTATATAGAAGGTACTTATATATTATATATACATAAATGTGTGTATATGCATATATATATATATATATATATATATATAGTAGATGAAAGGTAACTTTAGAGGGGAAGGTACTTGCGTTTGGGGGGGATGGGAAAGGCTTCCTTCAGAAGGTAGAGTTTGAGTCTTGAAGGATGCCAGGAATTCTGAGAAGCAGAGATGAAGAGTGAGAGCAGTCCAGGCACGGGGAGCAATCAGGGCAGAGGTGGGAAGGATGGGAGGTGGAGAAGCAGCCATGTGTGGCTCTAACACGTACAAGGGGCAGCAGGGAGACCAATGCAGTTTGACATACAGTATGTGAGAAGGAGTAATGTATGAGAATACTGGAAAGGTAGGAAGGGGTCAAATCTGTGAAGGGCTTTAATTCCTAAATAGGAATTTTTGTTTGATAGGAGTTTATGTTTGATTCTAGAGGTATTATGGGATCATTGAACTTTACTGAGTATAGGGTGGTAATAGGGTCAGATTTATGATTTTGGGAATTCATTTTGACAGATTTATGGAGGATGGGTTGGAATCAGGGAGAGACTCAAGGCCAGGTGACCAGTTAGGAAGCTGACCAACTGCCACTGATGGGCAGGTAGTTGAAGCAGAAAGGCACCAAAATGGAAAGACAGGAGGTGGCATGTGCTAAATGGGACAAACCTCTGAGACTATTCCCTCCCCTCAGATCCAGGTAGAGAGCCCAGTATTCTGAGACCAAGAACCCTAGGAATGGCAAGTCCCTCTTTTTCCACACCTCTGGCCCTGCTTCTAGGCTGGCCCTTGTAATCATTACGGAAAAGATCTATCCTTGTGGAGAAGGGGCCCGTCATCGTTGCCACCACTACCCCCCATTGCTGACCAATGGCATTGATGGGAAACTAAGTCCTGGGAAGAGTAGCACTCTCCAGACCACTCCTTCCTGGCCTAGGCCCTGAAGCTATAGTCCAGGGAAGCAACCTTTGTGGAGATGAGATGTGGCAACTTGTGCATGTGCTATGGCTTCCTATTCACCTGGTTTCTAGATATCTTTTCCTCAGGCTGAGCAAGGACATGTTTTCATTGTTCAGTCATTTTCAGTCTTGTCTAACTCTTTATGACCCCATCTGGGTTTTCTTAGCAAAGATACTGGAGTGGGTTATCATTTCCTTCTCTGGCTCATTTTTATAGATGAGGAAACTGAGGCAAAGAGGGTTAAGTGACTTGCCCTGGGTCACACAGCTACTAAGTTTCTGGGGCCAGATTTGAACTCAGAAAGATGAGTCTTCCTGACTCCAGACCTGGAGCTCTATCCATTGTGCCTCCTCGCTGCCCAGAAGGACACACTAGGGAGTATTAAAAAATGGAAAAGTATTTTTTAAGCATGTGTGTTAAAAAAGTAAAGATAATCCTTGACCTCAAGGAGCTTATATTCTAATAGTGCAACACAGAAAACAAGGAGGTTCTGCTGCTATTTGTCCTTCGTTCTTGAAGAAGACCAAGACATCAGGGAGGTGATGCCATGACATGCAAGTGAATTGGATTTAAGTGAGGGAGAGCGGTGCAAGGTCACCAGCCTCACTTTCTCCTCCAGAGCCATCTGGATCCAGTTGCCAGATATGATTCAGGAGGACTGGAGATGGCCCAGGATGCAGTGGGGAACCTTGGCCTTTTCAAGTTAAGGTCTTTAACATATCTCCGAGGCAGTGTCCATTCAATAATTAAGGCTTAATAAAACTAAGGCAAAGAATTTAAAAAAAGATCTGGGAGGGGAAGACCCTCAGGGTTTCTGCTGAAAACAGAAACAAATGTTATTTGCATTCATTCTGAGCCGATGTCTTGTGATTTGGAAAGTCACAGGGGTGATGAATGAAGCCATAGTGGGGGTAGATTGGTACACTATTTTGCAATGGTAATGGTAGTATTAATTTGATGATGGTTCCAGAATTGGAAAGGAGTGGGGAGGAAGGGCGTTATGGAGCATACACTTGTGAGGGTAAGGTGATTAGTCTGGTGATATGTGGTGAAGTGAAGCATGGATGGAGCTATTTTATCTAGGTACAGTGGGCCACATGAGGCAATCTGTCAGGAAATCAGGGTCTCAGGGTGGGAGATTAGAGGTCCATGGGGCAAAGTGGCTACCAAGGATATGTCTGGGGAGTACCCATGTGGTTGGGATGGCAGAATCACCAACACAGAAAATCTAAATCTCACCAATCCTTTGAGCTTCATCTTAAGCCTTCCTTGACTGTCCAGCCCACGCTGACCCCTCTTTTCTTAGACCTCTTGCTCCATTTTTATTTCCTCCACCAATCTATGATATCATTGTGGGGAAGGAGGGAGCTTCATTCTTGAAGATGCCACATTCTAATGCCTCGATGACTCAGAGGGGTAGGTCTTTGAGAGTTGCCACAACTGAAAAGATCTGCTTTCCCTGCAGCCCATCTGTTGAGCCTTTCTGAGCTTAGTTAGGCTGGTTCTTGAACAACAAAACATCCAAGTCTAGCAGGGATTGGCCCAAATCCCCCATCCAGCTTGACAGGATTTATGCTCAGTGGTCATAGCCTCTGAGAGCCAGGGGTCAGCTCCACATCACAATGATACAACTAAGGAGGAGGTTAGTGAAGATTCTCCCAGTTTTTTTTTTAAGATCAATGAAAGATTCAGAAGCTTTGAGGCTTCTTGTCCCGCCACTCTCCCTCCAAAAAAATAAAGAAAAAGAAGAAAGGAAAAGAAAAACAGAAGTTAATGAAGGCTGTTTGCAGCTTGAAGGAAAACCCTGAATATAGGAAACCTCACTGTAGGTGGTGAACATTTGACATTTACATTAGAGCAGTTTGAGGAACAGGAAAAGCAATAAAAGAACAGGGAAGCAACATCAACAAGAGATGAAAAAACTGGGTGGTTCCTCAGGTCTCCTGAAGACGAAGCTGAAAAGAGGACGACCGTTTCATTCCCCTCACTGCCAGTGCTGACAGAGCTCCCTTAGCTGCGGGGTTAAAGCGGGGAGTCAGATGGTGCAAGGCCTTTTCTCCCTGTCTTGTAGACGAGACAAGTGAAGCTTATAAAGGTGGGATGACAAGATAAAAGAGCTATAATATAGCACTTGCTATATAATAGGCATTGTGCCTTTATAATTATATTTTTGCTTTTTTTTTTGGAGGGAGAAAGATAAGGCAGTTGGGGTTAAGTGAATTACCCAAGGACACATGGCTAAGTTTTGTGTGTGTGTGTGTGTGAGTGTGTGTGTGTGTGTGTGTGTGTGTGTGTGTGTGTGTAAGTGTCTGAGGCTGGATTTGAACCTAGGTCCTCCTGACTTCAGGGCCAGTGCTCCATTCACTTCACCACCTAGCTGCCCATGCCTTTATAATTATTCATAATTTCCTGGGAGGTAGGTGCTATTATCATCCCTAATTTTACAGATGAGGAAACTGAGGCAAACAGAAGTTAAGTGACTTGCCCAGGGTCACACAGCTAGTAAGTGTCTGAGGCCAGGTTTGAACTGACTTCAAGTCCAGTATTCTATCCAATGTGCCACCTAGCTGCTTAATAATTGCCACAGGAGGAATTTGAGTCTATATCTTTTGATTTCCAATTCAGCGATCCTTCAACCATACTAAGCTTCTTCCACTGAATTTAATACTTCATTAATGCAATTAATTGCAGCCTTATGTTCTCTAATTATTTCATGTGTTAATCTTGTCTCTGTAACTAGTTGGTAAGCTCTGTGAGAAGAGCCTGTCTTATTTTTCTAACCTCCAAGAGGAGCAGCAACTCAGATTGGGCAATCAGGGCTTTGTCCCATCGCACTAAGATTTAGAAGGTGCCAACAACATAGCACTGTTCTCAGGATATTTCTTTCTTACCCCAAGTCACAGCCCATAGATGAACTCCTCAACTGGATCAATCCTTCCTCCTCTATCATGATTCTGAGAGGTAGAGGGAAGGAAGAAGTGCATTTTAGAAGCGCATGGGGGTAGCCCATGAATAAACAAAGAGCATTTGTGGGCAGCACATAGATCTCTAGGCCTGCAGTCAAGAAAACATTAAGTTCTAATCCAGCCTCAGGCACTTACTAGCTGAGTGATCCTGGGAAAGTTATTTAAACTTGGTTTGCCTCAGTTTCCTCATCTGTAAAATGCCCTAGAGAAGGAAATGGCAAACCACTCCAGTATCTTTGCCCAAATGGGGCCACCAATAGTCAGACAGAACAGAAACAACTCAACAACCAATCTTTCACGTACCAATTTAAAAACATTGTCTCTTCCTTTCCCTCCCCCTTCTACCACCCATTAAGATGTAAACTTTTTAGTATAGTGGCTATTTTTGTTTTTTCTTTGAATCCCCAGTACTTAGCCCAGAATATAGCACACAGTAAATGCTAAATTATTGCTTGTTTATCGAGTCATCCCTCAGATTTAGAGGGACCCTAGAGATCATTTTTTTTCTGCAGGAGGGGAAACTGAGGCCTGGAAAGAAGTGTGAATACCCCAGACCACATTGGTCCTTCCGATTTGAGGACAATAGCCTCTGCAGCCTTGACCATTCATTTAGCACATCCTGTCTCCACAATTAGGGTTTGGAGGTCAAAGGCTGGTGTCTTCTCTATAGATGCTATTAAAGGGCTTGGCATATAGAGGGTGCTCAGTAAATCAAATGAAATCATTTATGCAAACCTTTAGCAAATTCCAAAGTACTATATACATTTCCATTGTTATTATCGCTATGAATAATTAATAGGCAGGCAGGCTAGGAAGTTGCTGTTTGTTCTATTCTAAAGAGGGGAAATGACATCACAGGTAATGTCTTGACTTGGGCATGAATTAGATTTAAGTGAGGCAGAGTTGTGTAAAGTTGCCAGCCTCACTTTCTCCTCTAGAGTCATTGGTGTCTAGTGGCAAGACAGAAGTCAGGATGATTGGCCATAGCCAGGGATGCAGTGGATGACCTTGGTGTCTTTGATTTCTGTCCAGGTTCTAAGTGCTCTTAGGGCCTGCTTCAGTCACTTTCATGGCCATTGGAATGAATTGTTCCCATCTACCCATTCCAGGGGAAGTTCGAGGTAGACATCCCCAACCCCCCCAATTCACCCACCCAACTCACATGACTGGGTTAGCTAGCCTGCTGGGATGGTTTACCAGGATGTGGCTGATGTGCATACTATCAATTCTTGGAGCCACAGGTGAGAGCTGAGTAGATACCAGGTGGACCCCAAAGGTGGATGAGCATCCCCAAAAAGGGCTTGGCAAACTCTCACATCAGAGCTGCTAGTCCTTCCTGAGCACAGACTCTAGGTGGATAGGGATCAACCCTTCCTCTAACATTGAAAAGGATATTCAGAAAGTCCCCCTGATCTGCCCCAGAAAACAGCAATTAGCCCCGGGAAGTGTACACACAGGACATGAAAACAGTGGGTCCTAATAGCCAAAAAATAGCATTGACCTGGAAAATGAATGACACATGGGCACCATGTTAATATCCCTTTATTCTGTCTCTTTAAAGAGAGACTTGTCAGGGGGTTCTTGATGAAAGGAAGGAAACAAACATTTACTAAGTGTCTACTATGTCCCAGGCACTATGCCCAGCACTTTTTACAAATATTATGTCAGTTAATTCTCACAATAACCTTTGGAGGTGCTGAAGAAACTGAGGCAAACAGATTAGAAGATTTGCCCAGGGTCACACAGCTACTAGGTGTCTGTGGCCAGATTTGAACTCACAAAGAATGAGTCTTCCGTATTCCAAGCCCAGGGCTCTATCCAGTGTACCACCTAGCTGCCTCTTACCTTAGAGTTATCTTTAACTGGTTCTCACTCTGAGTTTTCCTATCTGGACAGTTGCTGAGTTCCTTTGGTTCCACCTCTGGTATATGTGATGGTATATCTCTCACATTTGGTCCCCTTTCCTTCTTTTAATTCTTCTGTCTCCAATCCATCCATCATCTTGCAATCAGAACATATCCATTTGCTTTGGCTTGGCCATGTCACGCCTCTGCTCAAAAGTTGTCAGTGACTCCCTCCTCTCCCTGTTAAATGTGCCCGTGATGGAGTGAGCTTGGTTGACTCACACGGCGGGTCATTCTCCTTCTTCTGGATTCTGTGTTCGTTTCCTTCTTCCCTCACTCTCAGTGAGGGCTTGGGGACAGTACTGGCAGATATCCCAGAGGGCAATGCTCCATGAACACTATTCAAGTTATTATTAAGCTTAAGCTTTGTTTTGCTCTTGGGTGGCATTTGAGAACCATGAAAGGGAGTGTATGTGGCCAGGAGGAGGGAGGGATTTGGAAATGGTTTTAGAAAATAGAATTTTAAATTTGCCTTCCCTGGTATTTTCCTGAAGCTCAGATTTATCACATGGAACCAGAGAATTTCAGAGCTGGAATGGACCTCAGAGGCATCAAGTTCAACTATATCTGAAGCAAAAATCCCCTCTACAACCTTCCTGACAAGTAATAGCTACCCAGTCTATATTTGAGGATCTCTAGTGAAATGCAACTCACTACCACTCAGGCAGCTATTTCTTTGGTTGGGCAGAAAGATTTTTCCCCATGTTACTTCATTTTCCACCTGGATGCCTATTTCCCACCTGGCTGCTCTCATGGACTTCATCATTGTCTCTAGAAAATTATCTTCTTGCAAGATTACTTCAATTCAAAAGCCCACATGTCCTCAGTAGCCCTTCCATTGGAGAGGACAGAGGGTGGACATGGGAGAGCTCCTCTCACTCAGAAACTCCATATAAGGAAGTGAGCCAATGCAGCCACCTCCTCACTTCCCACACCTGCAGCAGGATTCCATCATGTCTGCAGCAGGGATTCATCGCTTCACCTCTCAGCTTCTTTTGTTTGTATTGGCTTCCCCCTTCAAGTTCAAATTCTGCCTTTAATGATTAATGTGTGACCTTGGACATTATTTGACTTTTCTGCGTCTTGGTTTTCTCATCCCCAAAATGGGAGGGTTGGATTAGATGGCCTTTAGGGTAACTTCCAACTCTAAGTCTATGTTCCTATGATTCCTTCCACCTAGAGAGCTATGACCCTAACTAAAGCAGGTGCCAATCTGCATTGGTAGAGGGCATTTCCTAATTGGAAGTTCTCCATACCAATGAAATCACAGGTCTAGTGCCTCCCCTCCCCAGCTCATTTATCCTTTCCTCTCAACTCACTCCTCCTTTTGCCTTCACTATTTCCACAAGTGGCCCCCCTGTCTCCTGAGTTTAAATCTTTGGGGTTATCTTCGGCACGCTCCTCACCCTTGCTTCTCCCCTCCGCTCAGTTATTAAGTCCTGTGGATTCTACCTCCACATCATCTCTCACATTTGTCCATTTTCTTAGCTCTACTGTCTCCCCCTCCAATTCAGAACTCTTTTTCTTGTATGTAGACCTAGTCCTTTTACATTTCTGCTCAAAAGCAATCAGTGGCTCCCTACTGCCTCCCCAGAAATGTTCGAAGTCCTTTGTCTGGCACTCAAGGTCTTTCACAATCTGGCACCATTCTGTCCTTACGGCGTTATGTTATCCTATTCTATTCCACAGCATCTCTCCTCCAGGTAGTCTGCTGTTTGTCCTTGAATATGCAGAGCACTCTCTCACATGCCTTTGTTCAGCCTGTTCCTTCTTCTTGGGATGGCTTCACTCCCTGTTGTTGTCTGCTTTATACCTAGAGACTCCTCAGAGCCCAAGTCACATGTTGCCTCTTCCATCAGGTTTTGCCTGATCCTCGGATGGGTAGCAATCTTTTCCCAGACCACTTCACACTTGACTTTGTATCTCTTTCATGGACTTATCCCACAACAGTGTGTGTGTGTGTGTATCTTATTACCAACTAGACTGCAAACTCTCTGAAGGAAGGAACTTTTTCTTATCTAAACTCTGTGTAAAGTATGTGCATGTTGCCCATACAGAAAATGTATGTCCCCATGGCTTTGTCCACATTGCTCACAGGGAGGCATAAATAGTTACTGTTATAGCCTTCTCTATCCCTTCCCCTTCTGCAAAGAGGCTTTGTTTGATTCCTGCAGGGAGTGAGGGTGGAGGGGGAAATTTGAGATTGGTGCCAGAGGCCGGTCACTCGGCTCTCCTCAGAGGAAGGGTAACAAATCAGAATTATGTCTACCTACCTTATTTCTATATCTATCTATACATATGAGTATCTATATCCCTCTCTCTCTAAATATCGTTAGTCTAAGAGAAATAATTTTAGGTTCAAGCTTCATTCCTTATTGATTTCCCTTTACCAGAAAGAGTACCCCAAGCTATTTGTCCAAGACTCAACTCCCTTTCTACAAAATGCCAGTTTCACAAAGACCACACATGGTGAATAGCAAATAATCCTATTAATCTGAGCTGATAGCAAACAAATCACAGAAAGTATACAGATGAGAATACACTAGAAACGACACAGAGTGCTAGCTCTCCCACAAGGAGGAGGGAGGGAGATAACTCAATCAAGGGAGTCTCAGTTCTCACCGAAAGGAGAAGTTCCTGGAAGTCTCTAGTCTCGAAAGCTGGGAATGGGGATATGATGGAGGTTGCAGACTCTTTTACCGCAGCTTTCCCCCAGCTCCCTTCAGGGATCTTTTTTTTTGCCTCCAATTTATTTTTATTCATTTTCTTAAATATTTTCCAATTACATGTAAAACATTTTAACATTCACTAAAAAAAAAAATTGACTTCCAAATTCTCTCCCTCCCTTTGACCCCTTCCCCCCTCCTTGAGAAGCCAAGCAATTTGATATAGATTACACGTGAGAAGTCATGCAAAACATGTTTCCATATTAGCCATGTTGCAAAAGAAAACACAGATAAAAAACCCAAGAAAAATAAAGAAAATAAAAAAATTTACTTCAATTTGCATTCAGAATTCATCAGTTCTCTCTCTGGAGGGGGAAAGCTCCCTTCAAGGATCTGAAGAGAATCTGGAGCTTTGTATCTTCTTTCTCAAAGCCAGAAGCTCTCGCTTTTCTCTTTTCTTGCATGCCCCTCATGCAAGCAAGGAGAACTGATTGAGTAATCAGTCCCTACCAATGAGTCCCATGCAAATGGCCTTGGGTTATAAGTATATCACCTTGTTGACAAAGGTCCATGTATTCAAAACTGTGACTTTTCCAGTAACAACGTATGGTTGTGAGAGTTGGACTATGAGGAAAGCGGAGAGCTGCTTTTGAATTGTGGGGCTGGAGAAGATTTTGAGAGTCCCTTGGACATCAAGGACATCAAATCAGTCAATTTTAAAGAAATTAATTCAGGCTATTTACTGGAAAGTCAGATACTGAGACTGAAATTTAAATCCTTCAGCCACACAATGGGAAGATGAGGACTCACTGGAAAAGACCCTTGAATTGAAGGCAAAAGGAAAAGGGGATGGCAGAGGAGGAGATGGAGAGATAATGTCATGGAAACAACAAACATGAACTCAGACAGACTTTGAGAGAAAGTGGAGGAAAGAAGGGATTGGCATGTTGTGGTCCATGGTATCGTGAAGATTAGGACAGGACTGAACAATAACAACAATACCTCTTCCCCTTAGCGGCACCCCCACCCCCAAACCTAATATAATGCTCTGGACGGAGTAAGTGCTTTTTGAATGAATGAATGCATGCATGTGTGCAAGAAAGAATAAATGAGTAAATTTGAATGACTAAAGATAGGATTTTGGACTTGATCACTTTAAGCTGTTTCTGCCTTTTCCCTAAGATCTATAAGTATGATTCTCTAACTTCTGCAAGCCCCTCCTAGGCTATAGGGTCTATTACAGTCTGTCCAGGCCTTCAAATTCTGTAGTATTGATTAATCTGTTTACATATTGTATTCCTCTATCCCTCCTTCCCCATCTAGAATATTACCTGCTTGAGTTGACTTTGTATCCCTTGCACATTAAAAAAAAATTTCCACTTAATAGTATTTTATTTTTCCAATTACATGTAAAGATAGTTTCCAACATTCATTTTTGTAAGATTTTGAGTTCCAAATTTTTTCTACCTTCCTCCTTCCTCTCCCCCCTCCCCCAATGGCATGCAGTCTGATATAGGCTATACATGTACCTTCATATTAAACATATTACCACATTAGTCATGTGGTGAAAGAAGAATCAGAACAAAATGGAAAAACCATGAAGAAGAAAAACAAACAAAAAAAAGAGAGCAAATAGGATTTTTCGATTTGCATTCAGACTCTCTAGTTCTTTCTCTGGATGTGAATAGTATTTTCCATCACTAGTTTTTTGGAACTGTCTTAGATCATTGTATTGCAGAGAAGACTCAGTCTATCAAAGCTGATCATTGGACAATGTTGCTGTTACTTGTTTTTTTTTTTTTTGTCCAAATCTGTGACTTTATCTTTGGATCTCTGTGTGGAAACTTCCCCCTACATCATTCAATGCAGATTGGCAAATTACCTATACCTTATGCCTGGGCCCCTGGGAAATTAAATGACTTGCCACTAAAACACATTTAGCATGTGTCAGAGTCAGGATTTTAACTCAGGAATCCCTGACTCCAAGGTAAACCTTTTATTCCCATCTTCTTAGTCTTCAGGATATCCAGTAGGAGGGAGTGGTCATTAGTACTGGCAATGGTGAAAGTTCAAAGGGGAAAGGGATTCCAAGACATTCTGGGGGTGGGGGTGGGGTTTTCTGGAAGGAAAAGTGTTATTAAAATAATAAATGCTCATATTCCTATAGCCCATTATGCTTTCAAAAGAACAACCCAGTGAGGAAGATACTATGAGTATTGTCCCCACTGTCCCCCTTCATTTAATAAATCCTTTTTGAATCAAATAGAATTGACCTTGTTTGATAGCTGTCCTCCCTTCACCAGGAAGCTCAAGAGCTCAGGGGCCATATGTGGTGGGTCCCATGGCGTGTGATCATTATGCTGAGAGTGTGCACAAGGACCATATCTTTATGACAGCCAGTCTGCCAGATGTGTCCCAAGTCAAGGAGAATGGGTCTTTGACACGCCTTCCTGATGCTTTGCATGGCCGTGCCTGCCATTGAGACTTCTCCTTATGTCTCACTGCGGATGAACCTTCCTGGGGGCCCTAAGCTCCTTAAGTCTGTTTGCTATCCAGCAGAGCATCACGGTTTCACTCTGGTCCTGAGAGAGCCTCTGAGATGCATAAGAAGTGGCTGCCTCTTCCCTGCCACTTTGGGAGGTAAGAGGGAATCTCTAACTTAGCCCTATCTATGGCTACCTGAATTTGGAGCTTGCAGAAACTTGAAATGCTGGAGGGGGAGACTGACAACAAATGGCAAATCCCCTGTCTGAGCCCTGATTTGATTCTTTGCTTCTCTGTCATTCCCCCCTCCCTTGGATAATTAGATGAAGGCATTTCCTTTAAGCTACTTGGCAATTTCTCTTCACAAGACACTGGAAGGTGAGGTGGAGTCTGTTGTGGACAAAACACCAGACAATGGGAGTGACTTAGTTTCCCCTATATATCCTCTACCGGTCATCATACATCCTTCTCTCTCCATCCTCAACTCACTTCCCCAGGTTAAGGAAGGGAGGCAGTCACCATGGTTTCTTTTGCCTGGAATCAGACCCAGAAATGGTTTCAAGCTGTCTGTGCATTATCAGTTGATTAGTTAAATGTGTTCCTCTAAGAGTCCTAGTTAGCTCAGGAGCCTTGGCCAACAACAGTGTTTGCCCGTTAATTTGTTTATTGATTTATTGGGATGGATTCAGTGTCTCTTCTCTGAAGAACTCCGGAAGCCTAGGCAACCAGCTGCAACGGCCCAGACACCCTGTCATTGGTCAACCTCCAGTCTGAGTCTAAGATACCCTAAAGTCTGAATCTAGCACAGGGGGGAGGGGAACAGAGTAGGGTCGGGGCTGGTGGCCATCGCTACCCTTCTAAAGGTATCAAAGGCTGTTAGTCAGAGACTAGTGGCCAAAATTTGCTGAGAAGAGACAACCCAAAGTTGCAGCATGAAATGCTTAGGTTCTTAGAGCAAAGGAGGCCTTTTCCTAGGGGTGATGCTCATGGTCCCTGGGAGGCTGGACAAGGGGAAAAGGAAAGTGGGACTGACTTTTTCCCCCAAAGGTTTGTAAACACAGGAAAGGCTCTTGTAGGTCTTAGATAGAGGGAGGCTGTTAGAGTGGAAAGAAGTGGACAGTCAAGGTGAATGGACCTTTGACCTGGCAACAAAGAATAAGGTTGAGATAGCTTCTTTCAGACTTTAGATTCTACAGTTCTTTCAGGGTGATTTGATTTTTCTTTGCTGCTTTTATCCTTTGCATAAATGAGAAAAAGACAAACTGAAAGCCCTTATTAAATAATATGTTACCATAATATCATCACCATCACATTAATTGACATTTCTACAACAATTTAGGTTTCACAAATTGCTTTCTTCATAAACCTGCAAAGGAGATAGTGAAGACATCATTGTCCCCATTTTACAGAAGAGGAAACTGAGGCTTAGAGAGCTTTGCTCAAGGTCACGCAGCTAATGTGTTGAACACAGGTCTCTTGGCACCAAGTCCAGCACTCTTTTTATGACACTGTAAAAAGTGACCTTTGATCAATTGCCAAGCCCTGTTAATTTCATCTTCAATGATCTTTCAAATCTGTCCTTTCTAGTCTCCCTGTTACTACCCTATTGTAGCAGGCCCTCATTGCCATCATCCTGGACTATTGCTGCAATAAACGCCACTCCAATCTGTTTTCCTGCCTCCTTTCTCTTCCTGCTCACATCTGTTCTTCATATCACTTCCTTCTTTGTTGTTGTTGTTGTTTTTTTTGGGGGGGGGTGTGAAAGGCAAGGCAAATGAGATTAAGTGGCTTGTCAAAGGTCACACAGCTAGTAAGTATGTCAAGTGTCTGAGGCTGGATTTGAACTCAAGTCCTCCTGACTCCAGGGCCAGTCTCTATTCACTGCCCCCTATCACTTCCTTCTTTGTGAATAACAGCTAACATTTACATAGGGCTTACTATGTGCTTAGCACTGTACTAAATGCTTTGAAACTATTATCTTATTCAATTCTCATAACAATCCTGAAAGTTGGGTACTATTATTATTCCATTTTACAGATGGGGAAACTGAGTCAAACAGAGGTTTGTTTTTTTTGTTTTGTTTTGTTTTTGTTTGTTTTTTGAAGTGACTTGCCAAGGGTCACCCATCTAGTAAGTGTCTGAAGCTGGATTTCAACTCAGGAAGAGTCTTTTGAGTCTTCTGAACTCCAGCACTAGCATCTATCCACTGCCTCCATAAATCTGTGTATGTCATCCATCTCTCTGCCCAAATATCTTCTGTGCTCCCTTTTGTTTATAGAATAAAGTTTAAGCTTCTTTTCTAAGCATTCAAGGCCCTCCCCAATTTGGCACTGCTTGACTTTCCCTTACTTTATTTTATACCCTTCTAACAAACGTTATACAATAAAACTGGATCATGTTCTGCCTCTCCTTTCAATACACAGATTCTATCCAGGAAGCATGTTTTGAAAGAGGAGGGTCTTTGAGGCAGCTGATAATTGAAGGGAATGAGAAGGACTCACTAGGGAGAAGGAAAAAGGGTAGAGGACCAGGCAGGTCCCGGGCTGTAGGAGACAAACCATCATTTTGTCTGTGGTCAGTATCCAATTAAAAACAAACAACACACAACTTAAGGTGATGATTTTTGGTCATGTTTTATTGGGGGCAGGGTGGTGGGGGAGGGGAGGGGATGAATTCGGAATCTAGAGGACCTGGGTTCAAATCCCAGTTCTGTGACTTAGTGGCAGGACCTCAGGAAACTCACTTCAACTTTGTGGATTCCTTGTTGGCAAAAAGTGAGGGTTAGATTAGATAGTCTCAAAGGCTTCTATGTATCTCTGAGCCTTATAAATGTCTTGGTCTGTTGAATGGGAAGGTGCCGTTGTTCATTCATGGTGGACAGGGTCCCGGGGGGGGGGGTGGCCACTCTCCTGGGGTCTCCTCCCGCTTTTTGCAGGGAGGCTCCCAGCCACACCTTCACTTCAGAGTCTCTTTGAGCAAACAAGGAGATGGGCTAAGGAAGTGAGGAAGGAACAAAGGAGGGGGGACTCAAAGAAGAAGAAAATTCTGCAGCCCATGCCCCTGGAGGAATGCACAGTTGAGTGGTTTCCAGCTCACACCACAGAGCTCTGGCTTCCTTTCCAAGGAGAGCTGCTGCAGCTTTCTGATTGGTTCTTGGGGCCCCTGAGCCAAGCCCGGGCCAGGACCGTTAGCTTGTGTGTAGTTATTCTATTATCTATCACTTTGCATGGCCTGGTGGCCTCCTTCCAGCAAGAGGAGACATCCTCATTTATTTGCTCTAACTCACTTACAGCTGATGTCTACTGTGGCCTGACAGAACCCATGCGTCTAAACATGTCTCAGGGCTTATTCTTCTTGTGGGCTTGGCTTTGCCTTCCCTCTCCCCTCTCCCCTTTCCCCATTCCCCACCTCCCCAAATGCAGAGTCTGCTCCAGCCACAGTTGCATTGAGGGATTTCTTCCTACACCTTGCTTGCTTTTGGCAGAGTGTTGTGCATTTATCCTCGTTCTTTTTCTTTGTCTTGGCAACCATGGTTTTGGAAAAATGAAACCTGGCTTCTAGGCAACATTTCTTTTTTTTTTTTAAATTTTTTATTCATTTAAAACAAATATAAAACAAAAAAACAAAGAACATTTCCATGTACGCAGCAGAGCATGAGAGGAGTCAATATAAAACAATACATTTCAATTTAGAGAAAACTTATATAATAAACACTACACCTTGTTTTCAAAGTTGCCCAGCTTTTCTTTGCTTCCTTATAGGTTTTCTTTTCTAGGCAACATTTCATAATGGAAAGAGCACTGACTTGGAAACAGGTAGATCTAGGTTCAGAACGTGTCTTCGATATTTACCTGCTCTGTGACTTTAGACAAACTTCTCAGTATCCCTGGGCCTCAGTTTCCTCCTCTGTAAAATGAGGGAGTTGGGTTCTTTGGCCTCTGAGGACTCTCTGAGATTCCTTACAGTTCTAGGTCTATCAGTCGATAAAATCCATAGTTCTGGTTGCCAAGCACTAGGATCAGAGGATCTGAGTTCAAATTCTGATAATTCATTTAACCTTCCAGGGTTTCATCTTCTTCCTCTGTAAATAAGAGGGTTGGAGAAATAGCTTCAATGGTCCTTTCCAGCTAAGTGACCTTGGACAAGTAATTTAATCCTTTTTGACCTTGATTTCCTTGTAAATCAAATGAGCACAATACTAATAATACATGTCCTTCCCTCATAGAGATAGAACTTCTGTAAGATTCAGTGATTGGTCACATTTTTTAAGGAAGAAAAAAAGAGGAAATTTACATGATAACTTTATTATATATTTAAAAGGAGTAGCAAGTTGTACATGATAGATTTGCAGATGTACAATCATCTTTTTTATTACGTTATGTTATAGAAATGCTTGTTTTATTCCACAAACTAAAAATAAAATAAATTTTAAAATAATTTTTTATTGATCCTTTGTTTTAAAATCTCCTGATTTTTCCTCTTGATCCTCCCTCTATCCTTCCCAGAGAGACAGTTGGGTGGTGCAATGGATAGAGAGCTGGGCCTGGAGTCAAGATTTGAGTCCAAATCTAGTGGTTCGAACTTGGGCAAGTCACTATTAATCTTTGTTTACCTCAGCTTCTTCATCTGCCAAATGGAAATAACAATAGTATCTACCTCCAAGGGTTGTTGTAAGCATCAAATGGGATAATATTTGTAAATATTAGCATATGGTAGATATCTAATAAATGCTTGCTTCCCTCCTTCCCAGAGAGCCATCCTATATAACAAAGACTTATTTTTAAATTTTTTTTGGAGGGGAAAAGGCAATTGGGGTTGTCACTTGCCCAAGGTCACACAGCTAGTACATATTAAGTGTCTGAGGTCAGATTTGAACTCAGATCCTCCTGACTCCAGGGCAGGTGCTCTATTAACTGTGCCACCTAGTTGCCCTGAGACTTATTTTTTAAATAGAGGAAGAAGCAAAAAACCAAACCCACAAATCTCATAAATACATTGAAAAATATAATTCACATGTATATCTTTCTTTTTTCTTATCTTCATTAAAAAACATTTTATTTTTAACACTTGCTTTTATAAGATTTTGAGTTCTAAATTTCCCCCTTTCCTCTCCTCCCTAAGATGATATGCAATCTGATATAGACTATACATGTATGATCATATTAAATGTATTTCCACATTAGTCATGTTGTGAAAGAAGAATCAGAACAAAAGGGAAAAACCATGAGGAAGAAAAAACAAAAAAACAACAAAAGAAAGAAAAAATACCATGCTTCAATCTGCATTCAGACTCCATAATGATTTCTCTGAATGTGGATAGCATTTTCCATCATGAGTCTTCTGGAGTTGCTGAGAAGAGCTAACTCTATTAAAGTTAGTTCTTATACAATGTTGCTGTTACTGTGTACAATGTTTTCTTGGTTCTGCTCACTTCACTCAGCATCAGTTCATTCAAGTCTTTCTGGGTTTCTTCTGAAGTCTACCTGCTCACCATTTCTTATGGAACAATAGTATTCCATTACATTCATATACCACAAATTATTCAGTCAGTTGAGGGGCATCCTCTCAATTTCCAATTCTTTGCCACCACAAAAAGAGCTGCTATAAATATCTTTGTACATGTGGGTCGTTTTCCCTTTTTTATGATCTCTTTAGGATACAGACCTAGTAGTGGTGTTGCTGGATCAACAAATGCACAGTTTTATAGTCCTTTGGGCATAGTTCCAAATTGTTCTCCAGAATGGTTGGATTAGTTCACAACTTTACCAACAATGCATCAGTGTTCCAATTTCCCCATGTCTTCTCCAACATTTATCATTTTCCTGTTTTGTCATGTTAGCCAATATGATAGGTGTGATGTGAATGTATATCATTCTTTAAGGCTAAAAAATGCTTTCTTCCAAAGAATACCAAATTCCTTCCTTTCTCCCTCCCTCCCTCCCTCCCTTCCTTCCTTCCTTCCTTCCTTCCTTCCTTCCTTCCTTCCTTCCTTCCTTCCTTCCTCCCT
>NW_027187367.1:12887535-12894133 GCF_028583685.1 Petaurus breviceps papuanus
CTTCCTTCCTTCCTTCCTTCCTTCCTTCCTCCCTTCCTCCCTTCCTTTCTCCCTCCCTCCCTCCCTCCCTTCCTCCCTCCTTTCCTTCCTTCCTTCCTTCCTTCCTTCCTTCCTTCCTTCCTTCCTTCCTTCCTTCCTTCCTTCCTTCCTTCCTTCCTCCCTCCCTCCCTCCTTCCCTCCCTTCCTTTCTTCCTTTCTTCCTTCCTTCTTTCCCTCTATCCTTCCATAGGCCTCAGGAACTTACATTCTAGGGCTGGGGTGGAGGGAGGCACAGAGAAATACCCAGGTAAGTGAACATAAGTTAATGGAGTGAAGGCTATGACAAGATTATCAAAAACTTGTGATTTCAGGAAAAGCTTCCTAAAGGAAATAGAATCTGAGCTGCGCCTTGTAGGAACTGAGGGGATCCAAGAGAGGGGCATTAGAGAATCCAAGGCATGGAAGGTGAGGGGACATTGACCTGCTTTGACTTTCATAGCATTTGGCTTTCAGGTTTTGAAGCATTTGCACATTCTAATCCCAATGGTAGTTATTTCTGAACGTGTCCTCTCCACTCTGAGAGTTCTGGTCTCTCCAAAATGCTCTCAAAGCTTAGCATTTATGCTTTGCCTAGACTAGGTATTTATTTAGCAGGTTTTTTTTTTTACTTTTACAGATGAGGAAACTAAGGTCCATGAAGGTTAAATGGTTTGCCATTTAAGGTCATACAGCTGATAAGGGTCAGAGGTGGGGATCTGAACCTAGAATGAGGTTCTTATATGCCAGTAACAATGCTCTTTTCACTATTCTCTGTGTGTGTGAGAGACAGACAGACAGACAGAGACAGACAGAGAAAGAGAGAGGCAGAGACAGAGAGACAGAGACAGGGAGAAGAGACAGAGAAAGAGAGGAGAGAGGAAAAAACAGAGGGGAGAGAAAGGGAGAGGAGAGACAGAGGGAGAGGAGAGAGAAGAGGGGAAGAGAGAAACAAAGTGATCGAGACAGAGAGGAGAAAGAGACAGAATAATAGAGGAAGGAGGGAGAGAAGAAAACAGAGAAGAGAAAAGAGGGAGAGAAAAAACAGAGAGGAGAGATAGTGAGAGGAGATGAAGAGAAAGAGAGATAGAAACAGAAAGAGACAGAGAGGAGGAAGGAAAAAACAAAGAGGAGAGAAAAGGAGAGGAGAAATGACAAGAGAGAAGAAAGAGAAAGTGAGAGGAGAGAGAAGAGGGGAAGAGAGAAAGGTGGGGGGGAGAAACCTAGTGATAGAGACATAGAGAGGAGAGATAGAGGAGAGAGGAGGGGGAGAGAAAAACATAAGAGATAGTGAGAGGAGAGAGAGAGAGAGACAGAGAGAGAGAGAGACAGAGAGAGAGAGAGAGAGAGAGAGAGAGAGACAGAGAGACAGAGAGAGACAGAGAGAGACAGAGAGACAGACAGAGAGAGAGAGACAGAGAGAGAGAGAGACAGAGAGACAGAGAGAGAGAGACAGAGACAGAGAGACAGAGACAGAGAGACAGAGACAGACAGAGACAGAGAGACAGAGAGAGAGAGAGACAGAGAGA
Organism: Petaurus breviceps papuanus; assembly: GCF_028583685.1. Lineage (NCBI taxonomy): Eukaryota > Metazoa > Chordata > Mammalia > Diprotodontia > Petauridae > Petaurus > Petaurus breviceps. The sequence continues at coordinate 12,889,080 of NW_027187367.1, forward strand.
GAGAGACAGAGAGACAGAGACAGAGAGACAGAGAGAGACTGAGAGAGAGAGACAGAGAGAAGGAGGAAGATGGAGGTAGGGAGAGAGGCTAAGAGGCTAAGATGGGTAGCAGCTGCTGTGCAGAGACACAGACTTCCTTGCTAATGTTTGCACGACCTTCCATTGTCTGATTCAACAGTCACCTTCCCTGCTCCCCTGCCCCTCCCCACCCCGTGCTACCAGTCACTGGCCCCTTCTGTCTCCCCCTCGTCCCTCCAATGATAGTCTGTCTGTTCCTGGGTTCTGCAGCTACCTGCAGCTGCTGGCAGCTGGGGGCCTCCCTCGCAAGCATCTCTGCCTTGGGGTGAGATTTGACCCTCGTCTTCAGCATGAGCAGATGGCTCGCTGCTGTGGGTACGGTGTGGAGGGCCAAGAACCAGCTGCAGGTTGCCCCAGACTTTGTCTTTCTCGGGATTTCAATCCTTCTAGCCCTGGGGTGAGAAAGTAGGATGGAGAGAGAAGACGGTACAGGGAGGAGGGGCTGCTGCTGCTGGTGGTAGGGAAAGACAAAGCCAGGAGAAGAAGGAATCTCAAAGATGAGAGGCTTTTGGCAATGCTTCCTGTTCTCAATCCTTCTCTGCCTCTCCCCTTCCCAAACGCCTTCATCTTTTTGTTCAGTTCTAGCTCTTATCCAAGATTGCCCAATGATTCAGGGTGGAACTAATAATAATAGGATGAATTTATATAGTGCTTTAAGGTTTACAAAGCACTTTCCAACTATTATTTCATTTGATTCTCAATAATAACTCTGGGAGGGAATGCTATTATTATCTACATTTAGAGATTAGGAAATTGAGGCAATCAGAAATTAAGTGACTTGCTCAGGATCACACAGCAGGTAAGGGTCTGAGGCTAGATTTGAACTCAGATCTTCCTGACTTCTGCTTCAATGCTCTGTCCCAGAGAGATCAAATCCAGCTGCTTGTGAAAACTCCCTAGTGCCAGAGCTAGATTCAAATGCAATTGGGAGTGCTGCAGTGGATACAGTACTAGCCCCGGAGTCAGGAGGAACTGAGTTCAAATGTAACCTCAGACACTTACTAGCTGCATGACCCTGGGCAGGTCAATGAACTCCAATTGCCTCCCAGAAAATGCAATTGGGAAATTATTTAGTAAAAATATAATACAACACTGTCCAGTCTTTTCAGGCTCTTCATGACTCCATTTGGAGTTTTATTGGGAAAGATACTAGAGTAGTTTGCCATTTCCTTCTGCAGTTCATTTTACAGATAAGGAAACTGAGGTAAATGGTGTTAAGTGACTTGTCCAGGGTCACACAGCTAGTAAGTGTCTGATGCTAGATTTGAACTCAGGAAGATGAGTCTTCCTGACTCCAAGTCTGGCTCTTTATCCACTGCACCACCTAGCTGCCCACAATGCAGCAGTATGCAGGCCTGAAGGCACAGTTCCTGTTTGAGTTTGACACTCATTCTATCCAAGTACTTAGCTGCCTCTAACTGTGACCTATGTGTCTTAGGCTAGGGCTACTTGACCTAGCAGAAAATAGTGGGACGATCGCTAGATTGGGAACTGGAGAACCTGGGTTCAAATTCTGACTTTGCCACTCACTGGTAATGTGACCTTTCTCTAGTGACTTCCCCGGGGAGCCTCAGCTGCCTCCTCCATAAAATGAAAGAATTGTACCAGATGACCTCGGAGGGCCCCTTCATCTCTAAAGCCTATAATCTCCTCCATATTCTCCCAGTATTCAGTTATCTAAGATGTCAGGGATTTTGAAGCAGCTGGTTAAACATCTGTGTATTCAATCAATCATTCAACATACCATTATTGACTGTCGTCTTAATTCCAGTGCCTTCTCTCTGTTAATTATTTCCCATTTATCCTGTATATAGCTTACTTTGAATGTATTTGCTTGCATGTTTTCCCTTGCCATTAGATTGTAAGCTCCTTGAGGGCAGGGACTGTCTTTTGTCTCTTTTTGTATCCCCAGTGCTTAGCACAGTGATTGGCATATAGTAGATGCTTAAGAAATATTGATTGGGGGCAGCTAGATGGCACAGTGAATAGAGCACCAGCCCTGAAGTCAGAAGGACCTGAGTTCAAATCCTGACTCAGACACTTGACACTTAACTAGCTGTGTGACCTTAAGCAAGTCACTTAACCCCTATTGCCTTCCCCCCTCAAAAAAAAAAGGACTTATCAATTGATTGGTTGATTGAGTGGGGGAGGTGAGAAGAAATAAGACTGTAATCAGTCAATAGCTAACTTGCTTGGTTGGTATTTTATTATGGGAGCCAAGAGTTTTTTACTAATATGTCATGCTATGATCTTCTTTTTTTTTAAGTTTTGATTTTGGTAACCCTAAGGAAAAGCATCATGACATAGCAGATAGAGAGATGGCCTTCAAAGCCAGGGAGACCTGGGCCCAAGGCCTGTCTCTGACCCATACTGGCAGTGTGACTCCTAGCAGGTCCCTTAGCTTCTCAGGGCTCCAGGCCAGAGGTGTCAATGACCACATGCAACTCACAATGCTCCCCAATCCAACCAGATTAAAATGTAAAGGAGAAATATTTAACAAAATAAGTAAAAATATGATAAAACACAAAGAATGTTAATATGTGGTTTTCTAAACCAATATATGGCCACAGGGAATCTATAAATATATGATTTAGTGACCCTATTTCTGTTTGAGTTTGACCCCACTGCTTTAGCCAACTCTTGAAGACTCTAAATTGAAGAAAATGTGCCAACCTTCTGAAGGCTCCTCACGAGGAACTTCTTACAAGAAAATCAGAGAGATTAGGGTTTTAGTCCTAGTCCCAATTCTAGCCTAGCCCTATGGACACAGCTTCTGTCTTCAGGGAGTTTATAATCAATCTTGTGAGGCAAAAAGCAAGGGACTTACGAATGTGAGCTCTGGAAGAGACCTTAAAGATCATCTAGAACAAAAACTCTCATTTTTACAGATGGGGAAGCTGAGGCAAAGAGCAAGGAAGTGCCTTGATAAAGGTTGCAAATCAAATTGGTGGAAGAGTTGGGACACAAACCCAAGTGTCCTGACATCTAGTTCAGTGCTCTATGCCATGCTGTGTGAGAGGAGGCTTGTCTAACTGAATTGAAAAGGATGGGGGTGGGTGGTATTGGTTATTAATGCCAGGTAGAGGAATTTTGGAACTTGTTTTGTTTAAGAATATTAATTTAGCTCCCGTATAGAGGATGGCTTGGAGAAGGTTGAACAGATATCTCACTGCCTCTCAGAAAAAGTATACAAATGGCATTTGTGTCCTGTTTGTCTCTCAATCCCTTTTCCAGGTTTATGCCATATTACTGCCCCTTCATGCTTGCCCTTTCCATTCTAATCAAACCAATACTCTAGCTATCTCCCATAATGGCATTTGATCTCCTGCCTCTGTGACTTTGGGCATGTGGTCATCTATATGTGGCATTTTGACCCTTCTCACCTCTGCCTTGTAGAATCCCTGGCTTCCTTCAAAGCCCAGCTTGGGAAAGCCTCCCTTTCTGGCCACTGGACCCAGATGGCCCTGGAGGATGAAGCAAGGCTGGTGACCTTGTGCAGCCCTCCCTCACTTAAATCCAGTTCTCTAGTAAGTCATGGCATCACCTCCCTGATGTCACAGTCTTCGAGAATGAAGGACAAACAACAATGGTTGTGAGTAGACTCTTTCTTTTGAAATTACTTTTTTTTTTGCATTTACTTATTGTGTACAAGTTGTATCTTTTTTTTTTCCAGTAGAACATAAGCTCTTTTTGTTTAGTGACTATCTGTCTTTTGTCTTCCTATACCCCATCTGATGCCATAATGTAGGTGTGTGATGATTTTTTGTTGAATTGAATGTGTTAAATTTAACATTACATTGCTAACCCTTCTTCTGATTATAATCATCAGAGAAGAATGAGACCCTGGAAGCCCATGCTTCCCACACTGGGAAGGAAAGGCACTGGGTAAAAGCCATGCTCTCTGGGCTTCTCTGAGGCTCAAACCTCCAGCCCCACCTCCCCCCTGAGTGGGTGGATTTGTTTTATTAGTCTAAGTTGTGGGGATAATGTATATAGTTAACCAATCAAAATTAGTGACTGAGCCCCCACCTACTGGAAGCCTTGTATTCCCTCTGCATCGGCTGTATTTCACCGAGCCCTACTCATTTGACCTTGGCATAATTGGGTCACCCCTCCTTCCTCTCTCCCCATGGGAACAGAGAGACATGAAGAACTGTATGTAGTGTTTTCACTTTTTGCAAAGAACCAATAAAAGGAACAACAACATGCAACAGAATAAATGCCTATTGTGTTTCTGTGGCTTTAGCTTCTCCTAGGCCCAGCCAGCCACCCATAAATAATATGTAAACATACTCTGAACCTAGGAAGGAAGGAAGGAAGGAGGGAGGGAGGGAGGGAGGGAAGGAAGGAAGGAGGGAGGGAAGGAAAAAAGGAGAGAGGAAGGAAGGAAGGGTGGAAAGAAGGAAGGAAGGGAGGGAGGAAACAAGCAAGAATTTATTAAGTACCTACTATGTGTCAGGCATTATGATGAGTGCTTTATAAATTTTATCTCATTTGGTCCTCACTACAGCCCTGGAGTATAGGTTCTATTATGATCTCCATTTTGCGGTTGAGGAAGCAGAGGCAAACAGAGGTTAAGTGACTAGACTAGGGCCACACAGCTAGAGTAAGGAGTCCTGGAAAAGGCACAGTTTTCTTGTTTAAGCCCCGTCCTATGCTCTTATCCTGGGACCAAGGAAAGGAGTGCAGCTGGAAATAGAACACAATTCTCAATTGTGTTCAACTCCCAGCCATTCCAGGCTCTTGAGCAGCAGGAAAGTGTGAGTGTCTGCTGGAGCATTCCAGGCATGAAGAGCTCCGTGCTCAGCAAGCCTGGATAGGAGAGTCACCATGACTTGTCCCCTGATCCTAAGGAGAACAAAACTCAAAAGGACGCAGCCCTCTCTTTTCTTTCTAAGGTAGCCGAGCCCTGCCCTCTTTATGCCGGAGAGAACTGTGCTGTTGGACTTAACAGTAAAATTAAATTTTTTTTTGGC
>NW_027187367.1:12894233-12901149 GCF_028583685.1 Petaurus breviceps papuanus
GGGGGGGGGGGGGGGGGGGGGGGGGGGGGGGGGGGGGGGGGGGGGGGCGGGACGCCCTAACCCTTCATCCAATTCAAGGGAGATTGAATTCTGAACAGGGTGTTGTCTGTTGCCTTGCCGCCCCCTCCCCCACCCAGCGTGTTTGGGGAGCCAAGGGACGGGGTGGAGAAGCTGCGGCAGATTGGACTCTTATTTAGTGCGTGTAAATGCACCTTTAAAATGCATAGAAGTCTGAACAGAACTCATCTGTCACGGTTTTCACTGGTGAGAGGGATCCATCAATCCGCCATGGAGAATTTTTTTTCTTTTACAAAAGTAAGTATTGATTCTCTATGAATGTAAACTCTCCCTGTGAACCCTTTCAGGCTTCCCACTGGCTCTCTTCAGTCATGTAGCTATGACCTCTCATAGATCACCTCTCCTTTTGTCCCAGGTCCTGTTTTTTGTGGGAGCATGGATGAATGGGCAGGATTATAAGCAGTATAGCATATAAGAGAGAAGGGCTGACCCTGAAGTAGCAGGATCCGAGTTCAAATTCTAACGGTGATACCACCTTTGGACTAATCGAATACCATACCTCGGTCTTTATTCCTTCATCTGTAAAATGAGGGGCTTGGACTAGATGGTCCCTATCTGCTTTTCCAGCTCCACATTATTATACTATTAATCATAGTAATAATTATATAATAATATAAAATAATACCAATAAAGCATTTTAAGATTTGCAAAATGCTTTACAAATATTTTCTCATTTTCTCCTCCAACAACCCTGGGAAAGTAGGTGTTATTGTCCCCATTTGACAGATGAGGAAACTGAGGCAGGGTGACTTTCCTTGTAGCTACTGTGAACCTAATTAGAACTCTAGGTCTATGAACCTATTATCACTAGTGTTTAGATGCACAGCAAGCTGGAAGAGAAGAGGTTAAATTAAGGGAATTCATCCCTTTGTCCACCTGTCTCTGCCCCAAGATGATTTCCAGTCCTAGCTCTGAAGCTAGCTAGCTGTGTAATCTTGGTCAAGTCACTGGTCCTCTCTGACCCTCAGTTTCTTCCTCTGTAAACAGAATTGCTCTAATCCACCCTGGCTCTAACATTCTTTAAGCTCAATCCAAAGAGCTTTTTTAAAAAAGCTCAATAATGAAGCAGGTGCTTATGGGAGGTGGAGGAGACAGGGAAGAGGGCTAGGTGAGGGGGATGGTTGGTGGTTTGGCTGTGTGTATCTTTCAGTCACTGCTGCTTTTGGATTTATAGAGCTGATGACCTCCACCTGCTGTACAGTGGGCCCCTCGCCTTCTGTACTGGTTCCTAACTAGAACCTGATATTGGGCCCATGTAGCTTGTTGATAACACAGCTCCCTGGTGAGCCTGGAGTTCGTGAGCTGTTGAGAGATATGTTTATTTCCTTTTAATGTTGTTCAGGGCTCAACATTTTACCCAGTGGTGCGATAGTAAATAAACAAGAAAGCCGAATCTTTGGCAGGGGGAAATATGGAGGGTTTTTTTCCTTCTGTATTCCTGAGTAATATCTCAAAACTTGTGTGGCTCACGAGGGCCTGCAATGTTTGGCTAAGGAAAAAAAAATATATTTCATACACGAGTGCACACTCACACACACACACACACACACACACGGAAGAAAATGCCCTGTAAAGCTGCTCTAGGGGTCTCTGTGGTACAGGCCATAGGCTCCCAGAGGTTGCTGGGCTGCTGTCAACCCAGGGAACTATAACCTGGATAATTGTCTCCCTGTAAAGGGGCCATTTTATAGGGCCTGGAATCCATTGGCAAGCTGATCTTCTAATACTAGTCTCCAGGACCTCAAGGATGGGGGGTGGGTGGGAAGTAGAATTATTGCACAGAAATTGTTCAAATGTTCCAGCGTAAAACCCGACAGCCATAAAAAAAGGAAAGAAAGAAAGAATTACAAGGTAAATGAGAATGTGAGCTGTTGCTGGAAAGGGAGAAAACGCAGCCTACCTGGTCTGAGCTGGGTTGGGTGATGGGGAGGCTGGTTGTTCTAGGGACCAAGAGAAGCTATGGGGGTTCTGTTGTTGGGGAGAACAGTATGGAGCACCTTGTACCCTCTGGATCTTGGCAAACTTTGGAAACCCTCTTAGAGTTTATAGAGGGAGAAGCACCTAGGTCTCATGATGCCCAAAGGAGTGGGTCCACTGATCTGGAAGGGCCTAGGGAAAGAGAAGGCAGAGGTAGATGAGGAGGAAACTGGAAGACATGGGGAAAGGGAAGGGAACTGGGGAAATACAGGCATGGGCAAGGGTTGGAAAACACTTGGAAAAATTGAGAAAGAAGGGACCTGAGGAGTATGGGAGGAGACTCGGTGACTGACAGACACAAGGGGAGAAGGAGGACTGGGAAAATGCTAGACCACCAGGCCTGGAGTTAGGAGGAGCTGAGTTCAAATCTGGATTCAGACACTTCCTGGTTGTGTGACCCTGGACAAGTCACTTCACCCTGTTTGCCTCAGTTTTTTCATCTGTAAAATAAACTGGAGAAGGAAATGGTAAACCACTCCAGTATCTTTGCCAAGAAAACTTCAAATGGGGCCATGAGGAGTAGGAAATGACTGAATAACATGTTCTAAGCACTGTGCTAAGCACTTTATAAATATTATCTTATTTGATTTTCAACAATCCTGGGAGGTAAGTACTGTGATTATATCCATTTTACCGCTGAGGAAACTGAGCCAAACAGAAGTTAAACGACTTACCCAGGATCACAGAGCTAGTGTCTGAGGATGGATTTGAATTCAAGTCTTCCTGATTCCAGGTCCTCTATCCACTGCTCCACCTAGATGTCTGCTCCTTGTTTGAAGGATTAGGGAGAAGAGGAAGGGAGGGGGAAAGAGAGAAGGGTAGTGGACTGAGGATAGGGAGAGGGAGGCTGGGAGAGACAAGAGGCAGGGAGAGGGGGCTGGGAAAACCTTAAGTGGAGAGGTTAGGAAAGAGAAGGGACCTGAAGGATATTGGAAAAGCAGAGACCAGTGGGAGGACACTGGGAGATACAAGGGGAGAAGTTAAGGGGCTGGGGAAACACGGGGACGGGGGGATGTTGGGAAACAGAGAAGGGGCTTGGGAGATGCTGGAGAAAGACTAGGGTGAGAGAGATGAGACTAGGGAAGGACTAGGGAGCTGGAGTGTTTTTGGAGGAGAGAGCAGTGGGAGACAAAGGGGGATGGAAAGAGGTTGGGGAAACTCTGTGGGGAAAGAGAAACATAACGGGGGAGAGGGGAGGGGACTAAGGTGAATCATAGTGAGGAAAAAAGAGAAAGGGATTAGTAGACACTGAGCTGCTAGATGGTACAGTGGATAGAGCCCTGGTCCTGGAGTCAGGAAGATCTGAGTTCAAATATGACCTCAGACACTAGCTGTGTGACCCTGGGCAAGTCACTTCACTCTGCTTCAGTTTCCTCACCTGTAAAATGAGTTGGAGGAGGTATGGTATCTTTGCCAAGAAAACCCAAAACAGAGCCACAAAGAGTCAGACATGACTGAATAACAAGATGCTGGGAAAGTGATGTCAGGGCCAAGGAGGTTTTGAGAAAGGAACAGAGGCTAATGAGATTTCTGTACATTCTGCTATAAAGTAAACAGTGTAAGGCATATGTTGATCAGCTCTGTTTAATTTTTGAGGCAGGAGCTCGGATGCTCTGAATTGGGATGGTAGCTATGACCAATCCCTCCATTATACAACAGGGCCGATTTAGGTATAAGAGACTTCCTGAGGATGGGGCTTAGCAAAGCCAGAAGGGTCAGAGAGATGGGCTCTCTGCAGCCGGCCAGGAGCTGCACCAGGGAGGTAACCAAAGTTTTTACTACTCTGAAAGGAATCAATAAAGTCAACTGAGAGTGAAATGTCCCTGGAGATGAGGGATAGGACGTGAGACTGAAGGGACTGTTGGCAAGCAGGGTACTGGTCTTTCAAAGAGAGGAGCATACTGGAGTGAAAGACACAGTGCCAGGCAGGTTGGAGGACACTGGGAGATCTAAGGAGAGATGTTTGGGGCTGGAGAAACATGGGGGAGAGTCTCCCAGAGAGAAACAAGGTGTGAAAGAAAGGGACTGGGAACACATTGGGGGATTGGGAGGATAGGAAACATGGAGAGAGAAGGGGCCTGGGAGTTCCTTGGGGAGAGACACACAAGCAGAGATTTAAAAAAAGACTGGAGAAAGGCGAGAGTGAGGAACAGTATGGTACCATAGACAGACCTAGGTTCAAATCCTGCCTTAGACATTTATTAGCTGTGTGATTCTGGGCAAATCATTTCTTCTTTTTTTTCTTTTTCTTTTTGCTTTTTGGAGGGGGAAGGCAGGGCAATTGGGGTTAAGTGACTCACCCAAGGTCACATGGCTAATTTTTGTGTTGTGTCTGAGGCTGGATTTGAACTCAGATCCTCCTGACTCCAGGGCTGGTGCTCTATTCACTGCATCACCTAGCCTCCCCATCATTTCTTCTTCTTAACCTCAGTTTCCTCAGATCTGTGAAATAACAGTACTTAACTTACAGGGTTGTTTTTAAGTGGGACCAAAGGAGATAATGTAGAAAAAGTGATACACTAGGTGGCACAGTGGATAAAGTACCAACTCTGGAGTCAGGAGGACCTGAGCTCAAAGCCAGTCTTAGATACTTATTAACTTTGTGACCTTGGGAAAGTCATTTAACCTTGATTGTCTCAAAATTCATCAAACAAATAATAAAAAAGAAAGAAAAAAAGTGATATTCTAGAAGGATATGGGGAACTTAAATGGATCACAGGATCTGCATAAGTTTTGGGGTGATTAATGTTCCCATCGAGTTTGGGAAATGCTGAAAACTCTCACTCAAATTGGTTGTGGTAACTGAGTCAAGAGTTGATTTTAGGATCCAACCCCTGAAGACCTAGAAGTAACTTCGGGGTCTAACTCCTTCCTTTTACAAATAAGGAATCTGAGGAGCGGGGTGGTTAAATGAGGGATGGGGAAGAGACCCAAAATCACACAAGTAGGATCATATAGTCCAAGACCCCAATTTACAGATGAGAAAACTGAGGATCCGAAAAGGGGAAGGGGTTGCTGAAGGTAACGAGTAGTTATGTTGCAGAGTTAGGATTTGAACTCAGATCCACAGTTTCCATGTCTCCTTGTTACCTCTCCAGTTTGGCTTCTGATGGCCCTGGGAACACCTGAATGACTAATATCACAGATATAGAGCTGGTAGGGACCTTGGAGACCATCAGATATTATCCCTTTATTTTACAGGTGGGGAAACTGAGGCTGAGAGCAATTAAGTGACTAAAGTCACACAACTTGTGTCTGGGGTAGAATTTGAACTCAGGTCTTTCATATTCTAAGTCCTTCTCACCTTCCAGCCTAACTGTGAATCCCTGACCGTACTAGATCATCATGCTCTAGACACTTTGGAAGTTCTATAATGGGGATGAGGCATGGTTCATACTTTCCCTATGACTTACCATCCAGGGAGGAAACAATACAGATCAGAGGGAGAGAGGATTCACTGCGGAGCGACCTTTGCTTAGTCACCTTCCCATCCTTAAGCCTCAGCCTCAGCCTTCAATCAGACCCCTCAAAATGACAGGTCATGGGATCGTAGGTTTAGCACTGAAAGGGACCTTGATGTCTTCACCAACCCCTTCATCTTATAGGTGACAAAACTGAGATACAGAGAAATTAAGTGACTTGTCCAGGATCACCCAGCTAGTCAGTATCTGAGGTGGAATTCAAACCCAGGTCATCTTTACTCCACCTCCAGGTTGAACTAAGGCTAAGGGTTTCTCCTTAAGGTTTTCTCTCTTAATTCTGTCTTCTCTAACAAGTATATCGAATGAGATAGTATTTTAAAGCCCTTAGCACAATATGTAGCAGGCACTTAATAAATGAGTGTTTCCTCTCTCCCTCTGCATTATAATACCTACCATTTATCTACAGCACTTTAAGATTTGGTAAGTGCGGTATATACGTTATTTATTTGATCCTTACAACAACACTGTGAGGTAGGTGCTATTATTATCTTCATTTTACAGGTGAGGAAACTGAGACTGAGAGGTAAAATGAATTTGTCCAGAGTCAGAAAGCTAGTAGGTGTCTGAGGAGGAGTCTGAACTTGAGTCCTCCTGATTCCAAGTCCAGTGCTCCATCTGCCGAACAACCCAACTTCCTGCCTGTGATTTAGTGATTTAGGTAGGAGCACAGGGGGCTAGAGGTGTTGGCCTTAGAGTCAAAAGAACCTGAGTTCAGATCCAGCCTCAGATACTTATTAGCTGTGTGACCCTGGGCAAGTCACTTCACCTTGTTGGCCTCAGTTTCCTCATCTGCCACATAAGTTGGAGAAGAGAGTGACAAACTACTCCAGTATCTTTGCCAAGAAAACCAAGATGGGGTCATGAAGAGTCAGACACTACTGAACAGCAATGACAACAAGGGTAGAAGCAGGACAGACATAACCCTGGTGTCCTTATGGTTTCTTCTACCCTCCCAGGGATTGTGCCATCTCTGTTATAGGCTTTCTTGGAACTGATCCAGATTGCAGTCCTGTCACATCTGCCCACCCTGGGCAGCTGTCATTCATGTCCTCCTGTAAATTGGACACAAGGGTCCACACAGTGTATTGGACACTCCCCTAGAGCTCTTTGCATGTGATGTGGATGTCAGTAGGGCAGGTAAGCTGTCCATCAATTATTCTTTGCTCTGATTGGGTGATCAGCTAATTGACGCCCCCCCCCCCAGACCCATCATCTATTTCTTTCTTTTTTTTTTTTTTAAGCAATTGGGGTTAAGTAACTTGCTCAAGGTTACACGGCCAGTTATTTCTGGGTGTGGTGCTGAGTATCTGAGCCCGGATTTGATCCCCAGGTCTCCCGACACTGGAGCTGGTGCTCTTACTCGCTGAGCCACCTGGCCG
>NW_027187367.1:12901249-12914348 GCF_028583685.1 Petaurus breviceps papuanus
TTTTAGGAGGAGGGAGGGCAGGGCAATTGGGGTTAAGTGACTTGCCCAAAGTCGCATGGCTAGTAAGTGTTATTTGAAGTCAAGTTCTCCTGACTCCAGGACTGGTGCTCTAGTCACTGCACCACCTAGCTGCCCCTCATCTATTTCTTTAAGCAATTTTTCATGCACAATTCCTCATTTATAATGAGTTGCAGCCGTCTCTTGCCCCTCACGTCCCTTCTCGTGGCCCTTTGGATATAACAGCTTTGGTCCTCCAGAGGCAGTGGTATTTTATCACTTGTAGCTACACGATATCTTCAAGAAAAACACTAGGTTCAAATTCCCATATCTGCAGGTGCAATGGGAATGTAAATTTTAAAGATCTTCCCTGCCCCTAGGCTAAAGTGCACCTGGAGCCTGGGGTGGGAGGCTTGTTTTTCAGTAGATACTTTTTGATTGGCCAGTGGGTCAATAAGGTTGCTACATTCTCTGAGCCAGGAGAAGGCTATATAAACCCTGATTTGAGGCTTTGCTTTGGGGCTCACTTTGAGAAGTGTTCTGTGATTTCATCAGATGAAACTCTGGGAAGCCGTTGTTGAGAGTCCTCTGGCTTTGAAAAACCCAGATGTTGATTTGGTATGGATGTAATGGCTGGACAGTTTTGGAAACCTGTCTACTTGATCTGTTTCTCTGTCTTGATAATTCTGTCTGTATACTCTGAGGTTCGGGGTGCTGACCTTTTTCCCCTGAACTAGGTAAATGATACATATTTGACTGATTAAAGTAAGCTTGTTAACCCATTTTGAGTTGCTTTCCTTTATCAAAGCATATCCAAGAACCTGTATTGGCATCCACCCTAGGGACGCTGGGGTGCTTGCTGCTATAGCAGGTTACTAGCTGTGTGACCTTAGGTAAGTCACTTAACTTGTCTGAGGTGGAAGTGTGTCTCTGTTTCCATGTCTGTCAAATGAGAGTTTTGGATTTCATGGTCTCTTCCAGGCCTAAGTCTGTGATCCTGGGGTGTGGAAGAGATGGGTCTTTGTTTTCAGGAAAAGCTTAGGGCCATTAAAAGAACTATGCAATTTTCCCCAAGGCAATCCAACCTGCTCTCCTTCTCCGGTCTGTTAACAAATTCAATTTTAAGGGGCATTTAGTAAGCTTCAATCTGTTTGTAAGGTCTCTAGCTAGATTCTGGAAGCATTGTTCTAGGGGCCATTAAAAGAAATAAAGGAAAATTTAGGTGAATTAGGATAGTGTGGGGATTAAAGTGAACTAGGTCAATTAAGGATGATTTCCTTCAAGAGGCAGAATTTGAACAGAGGTGTAAAGCATAAAAGGAGATTAAAGCACAGTTTATCACCTCCCTAGCTCAAGAAACTTCCATGACTCCCTCTGGCCTTTAGGATAAAATGCAAATTCCTCTAGGATTTCAAGCCCTTCACCATATGGCTTCCACCCACCTTTGAAGACTGATCTCACTGTACCCCACTTTGGGCACTCAACATTCTAGCTAAACAAACCTACTTGCCGTTCTTTATACACAATGTTCTCTTTCCTGCCTCCATTTTTTTTTTTTTTGATAGGCTGTATCACCAGCTTCTTTCTATGAACAGCTCCCAGGGGAGATCTGTCCTGATTCCCTTTAGGTTTTAGTGGCTTTGTGGATAGAGTGTCTGGCCTAGAGGCAGGAAGAGTCATCATCCTGAGTTCAAATCTAGCCTTACACACTCACTGGCTGTGTGATCCTTTCCCCCTGTTTGCCTCAGTTTCCTCATATGTAAAATCAATTGGAGGAGGAAACGGCAAACGACACCATAATCTTCACCAAGAAAAGCCCAAATGAGGTCATCAAGAGTCAGACACTACTGAAAGAACTGAATGATTGAGGCGGCTAGGTGGCGCAGTGAATAGAGCACTGGCCCTGGAGTCAGGAGGACCCGAGTTCAAATTCAGCCTCAGACACAACACAAAAAACTAGCCGTGTGACCTTGGGCAAGTCACTTGACCCCAATTGCCCTACCTTCCCCCCTCCAAAAAAAAACAAACCCTAACAAACCAAAAACCAAAAAACTGAACAATTAGCTCTGATGGTCTCTCCACTGCACCATGCTGCCTCTCATTCTTAGAATGTAGAAGGAACTTAATGTTTGTGGACTGACAGGTATTTGGGGACAGAGGATAATGTTTGTGGATTGACAGAGGACACACCCGGAGGGATCCTATTGACTAAACATCTCATGTTATATGCTGGGGTATGCTGCCTGGCATACAGCTGTCATTTAATAAATCAATGATTGTGACTAATATGGAAATCTTTTGCATGACTACACATGTATAATCTATAGCAAGTGGCTTGCCTTCTTAAGAAGGGAGGAAGGAAAGAATATGAAACTCAAAATTTTTAAAAATGTAAAAAATTGTTTGTTTCTGTGTAATTGAGAAAAAGAAAAATTAAATGTAAAAGTGAATGAATAAATAAATAAATGATTGTTACATTGAATCAGGCTGAATTGAATTGAGCGGAGGGAGAGGGTGTGGGGTTAGCTTGACTCAGAGGGTAGAGAAGGAACAGGCCAAATTCACTGGATAAGGGCATCTCTGAGCTCTTTTGTTGGGCAACATTTTGTTGGGCACCCAGTGGGTGTATGGCCTTGTGTGTTGAAACCCGGAACGTTTGGGAAATGACATTGAAAAGCCCGCAATTTGGATGTAATTTCTGGCTCTTCTATCTCCCACTCCTCCCCTCCCTTCCTCCTCCTTGCTTGTTCCATCCATAAGATAAATATAGAGAGGACAGAGAAATGAATAGTTTGTCTGCAGCCTCTTCTGCAGATTCATCATGTAGCACTATGTGTAGATTTTGGAAACAGCTTGAGATTACTGAATTAATTAGAATAAAATTAATCAAAACACCCACCATAGAGCAACCTGAGCATGCTGAATGTGACTTGGTTGAGAGAGGACCCCAGAGTGGAAAGATGGCACAGCGAGCTGGGCTTCCATCCTCCCTGCCCCCCTGCCCAGATGCTCTCCCACCACTCCCAGGGGGAGGAGAGGGGAGTGTGGATGGAGCCCTGCTGAAGGGAGGGCACACCCCAGACAGGCTGGGATGCTCTGGGCTGTTCATAGCTGCAATGCTGGGGCCTCTATTCAGAGTGAGAGCCAGAAGGGACCCCAGAGTCTGGTTGGTTTAATGCTTTCATTTTACAGATGAGGAAACCGAGGCCCAGAGGTTTATGAACTTGTAACCAAGGTCCCTCAGATAATAAGTAGCAGAGTGAGGATTCATTTGTGTCTCACTGTCTTATTTTTGTTCATTTTCATTTTAGGCACTTTTTCCTACTCTCCTTTTACCCCCCACCCCACCAACCAGGTTGGAAAAACTTATAGAAAGTGAAGTGCTGCTAAACTTTGGTCAAGGAGCTAGGGCTAATGAGGATGGGCAGCACTGTTGTCACTCCCCAATCAATCAATCAACAAGTATTAATTAAGTCCTACTATGTGCCAGACACAGTGTTTTAGGCCTGTTGTAATAAAAAGTACTATCTAGTAAGGGACAGCTAGATGGTACAGTGGATAAAAGTGCTGAGCCTGAAGTCAGGAAGACCTATCTTCCTGAATTCAATTCTGGTCTCAGACACTTACTAGCTGTGTGACCTTGAGCAAGTTACTTCACTCTGTTTGCCTCAGTTTTCTCATTTATAAAATGAGCTGGAGAAGGAAATGGCAAACCACTCCAATGTCTTTGTGTGTGTGTGTGTGTGCTATTTGGAGGGGGGAAGGCAAGGCAATTGGGGTTAACTGACTTGCCCAAGGTCACATGGCTACTTAAGTGTCTGAGCTGGGATTTGAACTCAGATCCTCCTGACTCCAGGGCTCTATTCACTATGCCACATAACTGCCCCCTAGTGTCTTTTTCAAGAAAACCCCAAGGAGGGTGACAAAGATTCAGACATGACTGAAAACAACTGAAATGTTGAACCTGAATATCTAGTATTTATATGGTTCCAATTATGCCAAGCACTGTGCTAAGAACTTTACAAATATTATCTTATTTGATTCTTTCAACAACCTGGAGACATAGGTGCTGTTGTTATCCCTGTTTACAGATGAGGAAGCTGAGGCAAACAGAGATTGAGTGACTTGCCCAGTATGTAAGTGTCTGAGGTTGGATTTGGACTCAGCGAGGCCCAGTGGTCTATGCCCTGGGCCACCTACCTGATCACTTTGATAAAGGGATACAGCACTTACTGGGGACCAGTGTCCAGGGAAGGGAGCTTTGGTCTAGACAGTCACAGGGAACTATGGAGCAGTAGAGGGTCATGCCCCCCCCCCCCACCTTTTTCTAACAACAGTGGTTGAATTGAAATGAGATAAAATTTGTAAAACACTTAGCCTTGTGCTGGCACGTGTTCAGTCATTTTTTCAGTGATGTCTGACTCCCTGTGACCCCATTTGGGGTTTTTTTTGGCAAAGATACTAGAGTGGTTTGTCATTCCCTTCTCCAGCTTATTTGGCAGATGAAGAAACTGAGGCCAACAGGGTGAAGTGACTTGCCCAGGGTCGCACAGCTAATGAGTATCAGGCTGGATTTGAACTCAGGAACATGAGCCTTTCTGACTCCAGTCTGGGCACTCTATCTACCCTGCCACCTAGCTGCCTGCCCGGCACATAGTAGGTACTATACAAAGATTATTATTATTTTTGAGAATAAAAGCAAGAGCTATAAAGGGGTGAAGGCGGATGGAATGGGGGCGTCTGTCCATGTACTTCAGCACTTGCTGAGACTTTCTGAGAAAGACATTTCTATTTATCTCCTTCTCCACTCCCACATCCCTTCCTATTTTGTAGTTCCAATCTTTCACTTGTGTCCAACTCTTCATGATTGAGGTATCTAGCTGCCCCTAGTGATGGTAGGATTGGTTTTTATTAATCTTCAATGACCAGAGCAAGATGTAGAGAGTGGAACTGGGGTATGTGCGGGGGGGGGGATGCAGTATAAGGACAGGTGGGGCAGATGGTAAGGTACCCTGGTAAACCTACCTGGTGGATGGCTGGATGATATCTGAATCATGGTGTGGAGCTGACTAGATATGAATCAGGAAGGCGCAGTCCTGCACAAACAGAGTAAATGATTTCCCCAAGGAAGTGGGGAGAGGCATGGAACAGCTTCTGGAGATGTGGCCCACAGGGTGTTGTTGAGGGAAGGAGGGGGAGGGGTAGGTGGGGGGTGAGAAGCAGGATAGCATAGCCAGGGCTGATGGTGAGATAAGCAGGTGGGCCCAGGTTTCCTGGCATCTATTTGAATTGAATGTGTGTATAGTGCTTTACTGTACCTTAAAGTTGATGATTTTACTTTTTAAAAAAAATTTTCTTTGTCTTTTCTTTTTTTGGGGGGGGGTGTTATTTTCTTTTACAACATGGATAATATGGAAATATATTTTGCATGACTACACCTGCATAATCTATAGCAAATTGCTTGCCTTCTCAAGGTGGGGAGGAAGAGAGGGAAGAAGTGAGAGAATTTGGAACTTTAAATTAAAAAAATTAATGTTAGAATTGTTTTTACATGTAATTAGAAAAAGTCAAATATAAAAATTAAAAAAGAAAGTTTATGCTGATGTATTTTTCTTGTTTTTTTAATATGACTAACAAAGAAATTTTACAATTTTCGTGCAATTTGTACAATTTACTAGTTTTACAAGATAATACATATTTGTAATAGTTTTTTTTTTTCTCATTGGGTGGGGCAGGAGGGAGAGAGATAATTTGGAACAGGAAAAAAAAGAATAAAAAAAAGTGTCTGTGCTTTAAAAAAATAAAGTTTGTGCTTTATAAATGCATACTTCTGTGGGACCAGCTCCAGGCCCAGTGCTCTCCCCACTCTGCCACCCAGCTGCCGATACCATATCATAGGAAGACAAGATCAAAGACAGAGCTGGAAACAACCTTAGGTGCTTATTCGCATCATAACTTCAATTCTTCAAAAACCCGCCTGACAGCAGTATGACCCTAGGCAAGTCACTTAACCCTGATTGCTTTCAAAAAAAGAAAAGAAAAACCCACTGGACATAGATCCCAACCCATTCATGTCTTGCTAGATGGTTTGCTTCATGGGTTGCTATGGGAAGGAAAAAAAAATCATCCCTTGGCGTTTAAGCCTTGGATGCTATCTCCAAAGACTTAGGCTGGTCTTCAGATAACTTATCAAGGGCCTATAATAGAAACCTGTGCAGCTGGGTAGATACTGCCTGGGTATGTCTTTGCACCATGACACAGCCCACTAGAGTCCAGGGTCACCTGCAGGCCGCAACTCTGAGGCATCAGTGTAGGTCTCCAGTGGAAGGCAGAGATATCACAGGGCAACATTTTCAAACCTTGTCTAATGCAAGATTTTCCTTAGCATACAACCATGTAAGTTTGATATTTCCATATATAGGCCTGGGCTCCTTCCAGTCCTTCCCATCTTCTCCTCCTATGCTGATTCCTCCCCCTTCTCCCTCTCAATCAGACTAATTCTCAACAGAGAGGGAGCATGGTGTAGTGGTGTCGATCTCAGGGTTAGGAAGACTAGGGCTCAGGCTAACCCTGTCTCACACATACTGGCTGTGTGACCTTAGTAAGTAACCTAACTTGTTCCTATAGCAGCTAGGTGGTGAGGTGGGGTGTAGAGTGTGTTCAGGGAAGACTAGTCCTTCTGGTGTGACGGCTACCAAGCCCTTTCCAGGGTTGCTTTTTACCTTTGATGTTCCCCTGATCCACTTAACTCTCACCTGTGGCTCCAAGAAGTGCACATGTGGCCATGCACAGCGGCCACAACCAGTAAGTTATTCCATCAGACAGGCTAAACCAGGTTGAGGGTAACTGAGGGGTCTCAAACCCTTCAGTGACTTAGGGGGTGTCTACCCCAAGTATGTGAAGACTTCCTTTGGTGGAATGGGTGGATGAGAGCAATCTGTTCCAACAGTCATGAAGGTGGCTGAAGCAGGCACTGTGGAGTGCTTAGAGCTTGGTTAGACGTTGAAGATGCCAAGGTCATTCAATGCATCCTGGGCCATCACCAGTCATCTTGAGGACTGTGATGATTATGGAATCCAATTTATGAATGAATCAAAAGACATCAGCCGTACCATTTTTACCACTTTTACCTATCTCAAAGACCTGTGGTGATGGCAAGTGATGCAGCAGCAGGCATGGAAATGCTGGATCCTGTAGTCACAATCCTGCACACAGGTGCCCCAGGCCACAGGGTCATCTTCTCCCTGGGAGCCACAATGGGATTTGGAAGCTGCCTGAGTGTCTGAGCAGCCTTTTAAGGATCTCACTGCTCACCTCCTGGTGTAAGGAAGGGACTAGAAAAGGTTCCCTAAAAACTGTCTGCTTACCCAACCCTGACCTGATTACTGTGGTAGGTAGGGATCCCACCCTGTGGCCAAAACACAAAGAAATGTACAAAAACTTCTGCAAAGATGATTTTACTTAATTGTAGGTACAGTGAATGTATGCATACTTATAGATAACACAAAATCCAGTAGACCTGAAAGATGAACAACTCTTAAAATTTTTTTTTTTTGCTTTTTGGAGGGGGGAAGGCAGGGCAGTTGGGGTTAAGTGACTTGTCCAATGTCACACGGCTAGTAAGTGTTAAGTGTCTGAGGCTGGATTTGAACTCAGTTCCTCCTGACTCCAGGGCTGGAGCTCTATTCACTGCACCACCTAGCCACCCCAAGATGAACAGCTTTTGTTGTGAGAGAACTCTGCAGGTATCAAAGCCAAATGCTTTGAGCCAAAAGCTCCAGTGAAACATGGCTGGGAAATGAAGGTCAGCTTACTGAAGTCAGAGCTGGATATACATTTTTCTGCAGTGAAGGGGAGTTCCATAAAGCTGGTGTAGGTTGTAGTTATCATCTCTAAACTGAATATTTGCATTCAACAAAAGCAGTGGCCCTAAAGCAAAATGTTTACCAGAACAATTAATGTCAGCAGATTAGAGCACTTCTCTGATCAGGAACAGTTTGTTGGTAACTTGGAGTGAAAGTTGAACCAATACACAGTTGGCAAGAGTAGAGCAGAAAAGGAGTGGGCAACTTTCAGAGATCTGGTGTATAGCACTGCATTTGCTCACTTGGGTCAGAATACTGGCAAATATCAAGACTGGTCTGATGAAAATGA
Source organism: Petaurus breviceps papuanus (assembly GCF_028583685.1). Taxonomy (NCBI): domain Eukaryota; kingdom Metazoa; phylum Chordata; class Mammalia; order Diprotodontia; family Petauridae; genus Petaurus; species Petaurus breviceps. The sequence goes on from NW_027187367.1 coordinate 12,909,401, forward strand.
TGGGAAATTCAGAAGTCTAAATAAAAAACGAGAACTCCACAAGGTTTACCACCAGGATTGTTCATCCATTTCTAAGAAGGTAGCATTTAATTCCATCAAAAGTAAAGTACAAGTGAAGCTTAGAGAGATTCAGGATTCTTGGCTCACTAATAAGGCAGATGGAATTCAGTTTTATGCTGATAGTAACAACCCAAAATGCTTTTATGATGCCCTGAAGGCTCTTTATGGACCAAAGACCTATGGTGCATCTCAGCTACTCAGTGTTGATGCAGCCATATTGATTAGTGATAAGCACATGATCCTGGAGAAATGGACTGAACATTTCCATAGCATTCTCAACGACAGTTAGTCATCAGTCAATGATGAAGTCACTGACTATTCACCTTAGGTTGAAGTCAGTCCCTTCCTAGCTGAAGTTCCAACTGAAGAAGAGCTTTTGAATGTCATCAGGCTCCCCTTGTGTGGCAAAGCACCTGGTGCTGATTCTATTCCAGTTGAGATTTACAAGATGGGGGAGGGGGGTCCATTGCTCATACAGAAGCTGACTGAAATTTTCCAGGTTATATGACAAGAGGTTATCCTCTCAGGAGTTCAAGGATGCCTCCATTGTCCATCTCTGTAAAGGTAAAGGATAGATTGTCTTGTGGCAATCACAGGGGGGGTCTCTCTCTTTAGTTATTGCTGGCAAGATTTTTGCCAGAGTCCTCCTTAATAGGCTGATCCTTCCCCTGGAAGATGGTCATCTATCTGAGAGCCAGTATGGCTTTAGAAAGGACAGAGGAACCATTGATAGGGGGTTTTCTACCTGACAACTCCAGGGGAAATGCTAAGAGCAGAACAGAAGTCAGATCTGTAGATCTGACCAAGACCTTTGATAGTGTTAGTCGTGAGGGCTTATAGAAAGTTATATCAAAATTTGGTTGCCTGGATAAGTTCTTCAATATTGTACGTCAGTTTAATAATGGCATGCTTGCCTGGGTTCTGGATAATGGACAATGCTCTCACTCTTTCCCAATCTCCAATGGAGTGTTTCAGCCATGTTGTCAAACATCTTCAGTGAGGATGAATAGGGCATCAAGGTCAGCTGCTGCACTGATGGTAAACTCTTTAACTTGAAAAGGTACAAGCCAAGACCAAAGCGGAGGGAGTGTTGGTGCATGATTTTCTGTTTGCAGATGACTGTGCACTCAGTGCAGCCTCTGAAGCTGAGATGCAACAAAGTATGGATTGATTCTCTGCTACTTGCACTAATTCTGGCTTAATAATGAACACCAGGAAAACAAAGCGCTCCATCAGCCAGCACCACACCATCCATGTGTAGAACCATCCATTACAGCAAATGGAGAAGTTTTGAATGCTGTGGATAATACCTTGGCAGTATACTTTCTAGGGAAGTACACATCGAAAATGAGGTTGAAATATACATTGCCAGAGCTAGCTCGGTGTTTGGGAGGCACTAAAGGAAAGCGTGAGAGAGGGAGGTATTTGATTACCAAACTGAAGGTCTACAGAGTTATTGTGCTGATCATATTGTTGTATGCCTATGAAACCTCGACAGTATACCAGTACCATTCCAGAAAACTGAATCACCTCCATTAGAATTGTCTTGGGAAGATTCTGAAGCTCACCTGGCAGGATAAAATACTAGACACTGAGGTCTTTTCTCAAACTAAACTGCCAAGCATTCAAACTCTACTTCTGAGAGCACAACTCCGATGGGCTGCCCACATTATTTGAATGAAAGGCTGTTTTATGAAGAACTTAACAGGGCAAGCACTCACATGGTGGCAGAAGAAGCGATACAAGGACACTCTCGAGGTCTCTCTTAAGAACTTTGGAATTGATTGTGTGACATGGAAGACACAGGCACAGGACCGCTCAGCATGGTGTGCCCACATCAGAGAAGGTGCTGTGTTCTATGAGCAAAGCAGAATTGAAACAGATCAAAGAAAACACAGGATGTGCAACTTTGGAGAATATACCCCAAATGTTCAAGTAGACATTTGTACCCAACATGTGATAGGGCATTCCAAGTCGTACTGGTCTGATCAGCCATAGTTGGACACCCTATAATTTGACTCTACCATATTGATGTCATTTCGGTCCTCTTTGAGAATGAAAAACAACAACCAACCAAGGTGGTAAGGTGGATGGAATTCTGGGCCTGGAGTCAGGAGACTTGAGTTCAAGTCTAGACTCAGATGTTTACTAGCTTTGTGACCCTGGGCAAATGACATAACCTCTGTTTTCCTCAATTTCCTCAACTTTAAAATGGGGACAATATCATCACTTTATCTCGCAAGATCAAATGAAATAATATTTGTAAAGCACTTAGCATAGTAACTGGCACGTAGTAGGTACTATATAAATGCTCATTCCCTTCCCTTCCCTTTCTGTTCCTCCTGTGCTCAAGAACCATCAGTGGCTCCATTTTTAATCAAAATATATCTGAAGTTTCTACCCTGACTTTTTAGGTTCTCCATGTTCAGAGCTTCACCACCATGGTGCACCCACCAGTTAAGTCACTCTCTAGGGCTATACAATTTGCAGAGTAGTTGCAGAAGTCCATCGCTGGAGGAAATTTACTCACTGGGAGTTCTCTATACAAATAAGGTCACAGGTCAGGCAAAAAAAAAAGTCCCTTCCCATCCATTCTACAAAAACCTTCTCTGTCCTTCTATCTCTGCTTCTTTAAATTCTATCCACCAAAATGTCTCAACAGAAATTGGACATTCCACCACATCCCATCAGGGTCTTAATCTCATGGTATAGTAGAAAGAAAGCAAGACTTAGAGTCAGAGGACATAAATCAAAGTTCTTTTATTTATTACCAGCATGACTTTGGGCACCCCACTGTCTCTCTTATAGGCCTCAGTTTCCTCATCTGTAATGTGAGGGAGCTAGAGTATATCTCTAAATTTTCTTCCAGGTCAGGATTCTCCATGTTCTTTCATGAAGCCTTCCATGACCAGCTCATCCAGCTTTCCCCCTAAATGACCTCTTCTTTCCTTCCTCTGAATCATGAACCTCATTGGAAAGCATTTAGTAATAAGTGATAAGCTCACAGTGTTCTCTGATTGCTTCATATATCTAGTCTTGGCCTTTCAATTAGATTGTAAGCTCCTTGAGGGGAGGCAACTGGATAATACCCCTCCTAACCCCACTCTTTAGACCCTAGAACAGTGTTGAACACTGTGATAATTGAAAAAAATCAGAAACCCATATCCCTCTCTGAAATCCCCAAAACTTATTTGCAGCAGATTAACTCTTCTGTGGGCTTTCTACCTGTCCCCTTTCTGCCTTTTTCTGGAACCCCAAGATTATACCCCCTATTTATTTCATCTGGGTCTCTTGCATTAGATAGTGTCTCCCTGCCTATGACATTAGAGGTGAAAAACCAATTGATGTTCCTGATGGAGAGCACTGGCTCCCTCTTACCCCAACTCAAACCCACAACCTTCAGCTACTTCCCTGAACCACATGGGCATGAAGGTGACTCTGATCCGGGCTTCTAACATAGATGCGATAGAGTGATGGAGAGCTTGAGGGAGCTGGGTGTACTGAAGATCATTCCTGATTCCTTCCTTTCTCCTTCTATGGCCCAAGTACCATCCTGTCTGAAATCCCTGTGGCTCTTGGTTGTGTCCTTCCCTTGCTGTTGCTGTTCCCCTGGCTTCCCCTGGTATTTTTTTCTGGTTTTGACCCTGATTCTCTCCTTCTAGGACAGACCCTACTGTCGGCTTCAGTCCTTTATTATTATGAGTCTATCTGTTTCTTGGGTTAAATTCCCTTTAAGTCATTAAGGACCAGGACAGAAGCATAGTAGGCAGTCACTAAAGAGTCAATTTGGAGTGGGAAACATTGCCACATAGATAAGTTGTGTGTGGAGGAGAAGAAACAAGCTTTTATGAAGCACCTATTATGGCCAGGTACTGGGCTAAGCTCCTTTTAGATATCTCATTTGATCTTCACAACAGCCTGGGAAGTAGAGGCTATTGTCATTCTTAGTTGAGGAAACTGAGGTAGACTGAAGTTAAGTGACTTGCCCAGGGTCACAGCTGGTAAATGTCTGAGACTGGATTTGACCTCAGGTCTTCCTGACTCTAGATCCAGAAGTCTCTCTGCTCTACCATTTACTAGTATGCGTGGCTCTAATGAAAAAAATTGTATGTGATTTCCTAAACTTTTTTGACTTTGGAGTAAGTATTGTTTGAGAGAAGAGAGTGAAGTTAGACTTTCCCTGGTATGTTTGTGGCATGTGGCTTATTGATTCAAATTCAGCAAATATCCATTAAGCACCTACTGTGTGCTTGTCTTCATTGGTGTCTTTTAGAAGGATCAAGAATAGGATTGGTTGATGGAGGAGGAGGTGCTGAACTGCTCCACATGAAGAGGAAGCAAGGGACAGGACACATGTGACTCTCGGCATGCTCGGTACTTCAGCTCCCCACTCACACTTCAGAGGGAGCCTGACTTCCCTAGACCAGCCTTGTAGGTTTTCACTTCAAGTGTGGACTTGAGTGCCAAGAGACTGATTATTCCATTCCGAGCCCATCTGGTGGAGGGGCTTATTGGGAGCTGGAAAATGAGGCGCAGGGTACAGACATAGCTCCTTGAATCAAGGGACCTGCAGTGCTCCACAGATGGCCCTTACCTTATAGGCTTGCCTCCTTTCCCCTACTGACACCAGGGAGCTATGTCTGGAACTCCACTTTTGAATGTGGAATGGAAGAGAGTTTCTTAGAATCCTAGAATGGTTAGGGCTGAAGACCAGAGAAAGGAAATGACTTGCCTCAGTTTCTTCATCTATTAAATGGGGATAATCATCTTTGCCTTGGTCTATCAAGGTCACACATCCACATCACCTAATCTATGGGTATTACTTTTTTCTGGACCCTCTTTTCTTCTTCTTCTTCTTCTTCTTCTTCTTCTTCTTCTTCTTCTTCTT
>NW_027187367.1:12914358-12925458 GCF_028583685.1 Petaurus breviceps papuanus
CTTCTTCTTCTTCTTCTTCTTCTTCTTCTTCTTCTTCTTCTTCTTCTCCTTCTTCTTCTTCTTCTTCTTCTTCTTCTTCTCCTTCTCCTCCTCCTCCTCCTCCTCCTCCTCCTCCTCCTCCTTCTCCCCCTCCTCCTTCTCTCTGTTTCTGTCTGTCTCTCCCCTCATTAACTCCAGTGGGGTTAATTATCATCTCTATACAGATGTCTCCTAGATCCTTATTTATAGCCCTAGTCTCTCTCCTGAGCTCCAGTCCCACACCCTCAGTTGCCTGTTGGACACATTATACTGAACACCCTGGTTCAAAACTCAACCTGCCCCAAACAAACCTCATTAGCTGTCTCTCCCTTCACTGCCTACAACCCCTTTCCCTTCTAAACTCCCTGATTTTTGTTAAGGGTGTCACTAGCTTTCTAGTTATGTAGTATAAAGCCTCAAACTCTTGTCACCTTCCACTCTTCACTCTCCCTCACTTCACAGTGTATCCATTCACTCGTCACTGATGTTTTGTCACTGTCCCTTGTCTGTATCTGTCCCCTTCTCTTTGTTCCCAGAACCATCATCCTAGATCCTCATCATCTCACAGCCTGGACTATTGAAATGACCTCTTAATTGGCCTCTGCCTGTACTCTCACAGTTTCTAATCCATCCTCCATACCTCTACCAAAAGACTATTCCTAAAACCATATCTGTGTCCTTTCCTGGCTCAGTAATAATCACTATCATTTATATCATATTTTAAAGTTTTCAAAGTACTTGTCACATCTGATCCTCCCAACTACCCTGGAAGATAGGTGCTAATATTATCCCCATTTTACGGATGAGGAAACTGAGGCCCAGAGAAGTTAAGTGACTTGCCAAGGGTCATAGATCTAGTGTTTGAGGCAGGATTTGAACTCAGGGCTTCCTGATTTCCAGTTCAGCACATCCACTACAGAGCCTAGCTACTTTCAGCAAATTTCAGTATTTTTCTATTACCTAGGTCTATGATCAAGTGCGAACTCTTCTATGCCTGGCATTTCACAGCTTGACTCCAGCCTACCTTTCCAGGTATTCTTCCTTTTTTTTTGCATTTTATGGGCTGGCTAAATTGGCTTTTTTGCATCTGCTCACAGAAGACATTCCATCTCACATGCCCATGCCTTTGTGTAGGCTGTTCCTCATGCATGGAATGAGCTCATTTTTAATCTTCACCTAGAATCTCTAGCTTTCTTCAAAGCTCAGTTCAAGTACCTTATCCTTTAGAGAACTTCCCTTATTCCACCAATCAGCTAGTGACACCTGAATATCTGAGGCAAAAAAATAATCTTGTATTTCTTGTGCATCTATTTTATATAGATTTATGTTGTAGTCCCTTTGGGGCTGCTTCTCCCAATTTGTTACTGGAAAGTTGTAGATCAGGGTGTTTACTACCTTGAATTCTAGAGTACTCTGTGGTTCTTTATTACTAAAACTACAGTTTACCAGTCCCTGTTTTTTTTTTAACTTTTTTTTTTTTTTTGCTTTTTTGGAGGGCAACTGGGGCTAAGTGACTTGCCCAAGGTCACATGGCTAGGTTTTTTTTAGTGTGTGTGTGTTAAGTGTCTGAGGTCAAACTTGAACCCAGGTCCCCCTGACTCCAGGGCCGGTGCTCTATTCACTGCACCACCTAGCTGCTCCTTACCAGTCCCTGTTATTGTTGAGTTGTGTCTGACTGTGAACCTATTTAGGAATTTTCTTGCCAAAGATACTGGAGTAGTTTGCCATTTCCTTCTCCAGCTCATTTGACAGATGAAGAAACTGAGGAAAACAGGATTTTTTTCAGATTTGCCAGGTTTAAACTCAGGAAGAAGAGTCTAGCTGGTTCTAAGCTCGATGCTCTACTCACTGAGGCACCTAGCTCCCCCTACCAGTGTGTTTACCCTACCAATGTGTTTACCTTTAATAGCTGCTTTTTTTTTTTAATTTTTGGAGCAATTGGGGTTGACTTGCCCAAGGTCACACGCTTATTTTTTTATGGAAAGTGTCTAAGGCCAGTTTTGAACTCAGGTCCTTCTGACTCCAGGGCTGGTGCTCTATTCACTGTGCCACCTAGCCACCCCTTTAATAGTTTAATAGTTTACCAATAGCCAGTAAACACAATCAGGGGCGGTTAGGTGGTTCAGTGGATACAATGCTGGGCCTGGAGTCAGAAAGACTCATTTTCCTGAGTTCAAATCTAGCCTCAGACACTTCCTGGTTATGTGACCCTGGGCAAGTCAGTTCACCCTGTTTGCCTCAGTTTCCTCATCTGTAAAATGAGGTGGAGAAGGAAATGGCAAACTACTCCTGTATTGCAGCCAAGAAAAATGGGCTCACAGAGAGTTGGACACAAAGTGAAAAACAACACAAGAGTTTTCATGTCTCTTCTTTCAGGCCAAGCTTGGTCATTATAATTTCACAGCATTTAGTTTCAATTGTTTTGTTGTTCTTTCCGCTTACATTGCTATAACCATTGTGTATATTGTTTTCTGGTTTTTGTTTACTTTACTTTGTACTAGTTCATATATTTTCCCATGCTTCTCTGTATTCATCATATTCATTGATTCTTACAGCACAGTAATACCACATTACATTCATGTATGTATTCATTACCTTCACAGCTTGTTGAGACATTCCCAGATCAATAGCATCTGCTTTTCTTTCTAGTTCTTCGCTATTACTAAAGTGCTGCTAGAAATATTTCAGTATAAATGGGATCTTTGTCTAAAATCATTGACATCTCCAGGTCTACATCTTGCAATGGGGTATCTGAGTCAAAGGATATGGGCATTTTAGTCCTTTATTCCCATAATCCCAAGTTGTCTTTCAGAGTGGTTGGACCAAGTCACATCTCCACTAGGTTAGTATGTCTTTCTACAAACCTCTAACATTGACTATTCGAATCTTTTCTCATCTTTGTCAATTTAACCACTAGGAACGTAGTTAATCTTTTGCCAGCCAACAGCAAGTTATTCTTCAATTTCATCAGGGGAAAATTCATATTCTCTAAGAGGGGAAAGGGCAGCTAGATAGTGCATTGGATAGAATACTGGGCTTGGAATCAGGAAGACTCATATTTATGAGTTCAAATCTGGCCTCAGATACTTACTAGCTGTATGACTCTGCTCAGGTAAGGGACTGGGAAAGTCATTTAACCTTGTTTGCCTCAGTTTCCTCATATGTAAAATGAGCTAGAGAAGAAAATGGCAAGCTGCTTTTCCAAGAAAACCCCAAATGGAAGGAAATGACCCCAAATGGGGTCACAAAGAGTCAGCAAAAGAGGAGAGCAAAGGGCAAAGATTCATCTTTGTTTAACACATTAACATCTCTCCTACCTGCCCCTTACCTTTTTGTGATTACATTAACTTGGTTGAGGTGGGGATGGTGATGATAGAGAATTAATTGGACAAGAGCATTCTGACCAACAACCCCCTCGCCCACATTCATGTTATATCTCCCTGTAACAGAGGTTCTTAATTTTCATTGGGTCTTGGATCCCTCTGGCAGTCAGATAAAATCTCTTCTCAAAATAGTATTTTTAAGTGATTGAAGAAAATAGTTAATTTTAGAGGTTAGTGAAAATAGAGATGTAATTCCTCACCTCCACTCCCATTTCTGGGGTTAGGAACTCTTGGCCTATAGAATGTAAGTTCCCTGAGGGCAAGGGCTGTTTCCTTTTTTGCCTTCTTATCCCTAGTGATTGGTGTGATTTTGGGCAAATAACTTAACCTTTTAGTGCAGGATTCAAGTCTCTAAGACCACACTTGGCAGAGAAGACACCCATCCGCATTGGTAGAGAAAATTTCCAGTCCTTATTCGTATCCTTATCCGTATTCCTAATGTCTAGTACACAGAAATTGCTTAATCAATATTTATCGATTGATTGGATAATCCGAATATCTCTACTCCCAGGGAAGGTCTACCTACCACAACGTTGCACTCCCTCCTTCCTCCCCTCCCTTCTGGAAGGGGACCATTCCCACCCCCTTCTCTCCAAAGAATTTTTTTTTTTTTTAAGCAATTGGGGTTAAGTAACTTGCTCAAGGTTACACAGCCAGTTATTTTTTTGTGTGGGTGCCAAGTATCTGAGGCTGGAACCTATCCGGGTCTCCCGAGGCCAGAGCCAGCGCTCTTACTCACTGCGCCACCTGGCCGCTCCCCCCCCCCCCCCCCCCCCCGCCCCAAGAGGTCTTAGTGCTGAGACCGGGAGGAGTGGGGGGGACAGTAAAGGGGAGTGGGAGGCCCCCAGTTCATGCAGGCATGCGGTGCAGAAGAGCCAGAGCCATTGATTGCTCCAGAAACCCGAGGAACAGCAGATTATAGGTCTTTAAGATGCATGCTGTGAATTTCAAGATCAGGAAATCGGGAGCCCAGAGGAGGATGCATGAGCGCGTGTGTCCCTGGTCCCAGCTTTTTAACCCCAGGCTGGCATCCAAAAAGGAAAAAGCTGGAACTGAGCTCGCTAGGGTGTGAAATTTCTTCGCTGTCTCCTGGGGTGGGGAGGGAGAGATGAGAAACTGCCACGCAGTCGTTCCCCCCACCCCTGTCCCAGAACCCCGTGTATAATTAAAGGCTCTTGAGTCTCTCCGGGATTTTGTCGCTCAAAGAGACACAAGGGGCTGGTAGCGCTGCCTGCATGTCTCCCAGCTGAGCCGACACTTCTCTGCCTTTCCAGGGGAGGGTAAGGGTGGGGGGAGGAGAGTGTTTGGGGAAGGAGGGAGGGCGCGGGGAGCAGGCGCCAACAGAGATGCAGACAGATCTGTCACTTGCCACCAGTAAGAAAATGGTGTGAATTTACTCTCCATTGTGAGCTTCCCTGGAAAGTCATAGTGGCTGCTTCTCTTTCCTGGTTTGTCTGATAATCAGCTCTCATAGCATTACATATATATATATATATAATATCTTAACATTATAGAAATTTGAGCTGGAAGGCTCTGGGGAGGACCCCCAGCCCCTACCCAGGTCTCCAATGCATACGTTCCTTCTGGGCATCCTTGACCAGTGAATATCCAGTATCCTCGCTTATCTCCATTGACAGAGAGCTTATAACCTCTGGGGGCAGTCTGTTTAGTTGCTGGACAATGCTAGTTAGAAAGATCTTCCTTTTGTGGAACTGCTTCTAAATTCCGCATATGCCAAGTATGCTGCTCTCTGGGGTCAGGCAGGACAAGAAGCATCACTTCTACCTGGTAACCTTTTATAAATCTTTGAGGAGATAGTGGTGGTTCAGAAGAGGTCTGAACTTGGGGTCAGAGGATAGGGGTTCAAATCCTGGCTTTATCACTTACTGGACCTTGGGCAAAAATCACTGAATCTCTTGTGGCCTCAGTTTCCTCATCTGTAAAATGAGGAGGTTGGGCTAGATGGTTTCTGAGATCCCTTTTCAATTTTATGATCCTATGACCTAAGTTCAAAGCCTTCCTTTGCCACTTACTACCTATGTGACCTTGGGGCAAGTGACTTTACCTCTCTGGGCCTCAGTTTCCCCATCTGTAAAAAGACAGAGTTGGGCTAGATGATCTCTGAAGTCCAGGTCTATGATCCCATGACCTGAGTTCAAAGTCATCCTTTGCCATTTATGTGACTTGGAGCAAATTACAATCTCTCTGGTCCTCACTTTCTCCATCTGTAAAGAGAAAGGTTTATATTGTATCACAGGAACATGAAGATAGAGCTGGAAGGAATTTTAGAGGCCAGCTAGTCCAATTCCTTCATTTTACAGATGAAGAAATGTAGGAAAGCCCAAGTGGAAAAACTGGCATTGGATCCAAAGCCTTCCGGCTACAAATCCATTGTACTTTCCACTGTACTCTGATGCACCCTCATCAGAAGATATGGGTGTATGTTGGGGAGAAGGGGTTCATGGAAAAATGGACACTGGGGGGGTAAGGGAGCCAGACTCTCAATAAAGGTAAGGGGAGGGTCAGAATTCAGTGGAAAGGATTCTGGGCAGAGTTAGTCAACTCAGGTTCTAGTTTTAACTCTGATGCTATTCAGCTGTGTGATCATAGACAAATTCTCCTCTCTGTGCCTCAGTTTCCTCACTTATAAAGTGAGAGTACTGGACTAGATGCCCCATAAGGCCCCTTCCAGCTCTTGTAATTTCATGGGTCTATGAACATAAGGATCACCCTCAGTTAGTTAATAAATGTTTATTAAACTCCAACTGTGTGTTAGACACACACAGAGACATTTAGAGGGGAGTACTGATTTAGAGGTGAAAGAGACCTTTGAAGTCCCCTAATCCAGCTCCTTCATTTTAGGGGGGAGGAGCTGGGAACTGAGATGTGGAGAGAGGAAGAAATTTGCTCAAGATCACAGGTTAATATGTGGCTGAGTCAGGATTTGAACCCAGGTTCTTTGATTTCAAATCTAGTGCTTCAAAACCACTGTACTGCCCAGAAAATACATGCTTATCTATATATGTATATATACATGTGTATTTTCTAAATCTATCTATCATCTATCTATCTATCTATCTATCTATCTATCTATCTATCTATCTATCTATCTATCTATCTATCTATCTATCTGTCTGTCTGTCTGTCTATCTGTCTCTATATCTGTATACATATAAGTATTTAATACATATAAATTTTATACATGCACATAAAATACAGATGGATTTTGTATGCATATATATGATATATGATATATATACCTATAGACCCCATATACATTCATATATAAATATACACGCACATACACATACATATCCATAGAACTCATATACACAGATACTCACATGTACCCATAGTCCCCATATACATTTGCACACAAACATATAGACACATGTACATACACATATATACACTAATGTTATATGTATATAAAATATACGTGCACAGATAGACTATACTCACAGATCCTATATACATTCATATATATACATACATACATACACATGCACACCCCCCCCTTTTGGACTCCACACACATTCATATATGTACACATTCATGCATACACTCAGGCAGACAGATGTATACACCCATCGAGCCACACACCCAGCTCTCAGTTAATGCAATGTGACAGTGCTGCAGATCTTTGGATAAGCTGCTTTTTCTTTCCCCCATTTCTTTGTCTTCCCTGAGAGGGGCCAATGATTATCACCTTCCAGGTCACCATGTTTGGAGCTCAGAGGGAATACATGGCTCAGATGCTTCCAGCTGTCTCTGATCAAGAAGATCGTAGGGAGTCTGAAAATACATTTCCTGCTATCATCTCTTCACCCCAGAATGACTTCCATGATTATGGGGTGGGGGAAAGAAAGGGGAGAGATACAGCAGTACCAGCCAAACCTGGGATGGAATGTTAATGCCCTAAACTTTTGAGGTAGATGGGAAAAGGAGGAGGATCGAGGGTGGAGGGCTGAGAATAGAGGATAGGAGGGAGACGAGGGGTAAATAGAAGGTGGAAGGGAGAGGATGCAAAGTGAAGGATAAAGGATGGATATAGGAAGAAGAGTGGAAGGTAAGGATTGGAGCATGGAGGGTAGGTGGAGAGTGGTAGGTTCAAGGTGCTTGCTGAGTGGAGGGCAGAGAGTAAGTAATAGAGGATGGAGAGTAGAGAATGAAGTGTCTAGGGTAGAGAATGGAAGATTGGGGGTTCAAGAATGAAAAGTGTCTGGGCAGCTAGGTGGGGCAGTGAATAGAGCACTGGCCCTGGAGTCAGGAGGACCTGAGTTCAAATTCGACCTTAGACACTTAACACTTACTAGCTGTATGGCCTTGGGCAAGTCACTTAACCCCAATTGTCCTGCCCTCCCCCCTCCAAAAACAAAAAAGAAAAACAAAAAAAAAGAGTGAAAAATATTCAATAGAAGGCTGAGAACAAAGGATGGAGGATGGAAGGTAGAAGGTGGAGGGTGGAGGGAAGAGGGTGGAAGGTACAGGGTTCAGGGTAGGAGTATACCCTTTGCAGGCCCCACTCAGAAGGGATGGATTGCTGTCAAGGAGCTTGCCTGAGATACGAATCTAATCTTTCAGCAAGCAGTGGGCTTTAGTCCTAATGAAAACCCCCCTTGCAGGGAGCCCCCAGAAGCCTCTCCAAGCCTCTCCATGACCTAAGGACCCTCGGTGGGGACAGGCTGAGTGCTTCTCAGCCCGTGCTGATGATCCCCAGGAGATATGCAGCTGCTTGTGCTTGCATAAGAACACGGATGCTCATGTGTGAGGGCCTCATCTCTCACTCTCCATCCAACCCGTTGCTCTGTCTTGCTCTGGATAGATATATAATAAAATCTCTCTGCCCGCAACCCATTTGCTAGGAGACAGCATGGTCTTCTGAATTTTTTATGGTTCCACTTAGCTTGGAAGGAATCCAGAGGTCAAACCTGGAACAGCCGCGCCAGTCACCTTGCCAGTCAGCGAGGAGCACAGGCCCTCATCCTCTCTGAATCTCTGCTCACCTACGGGGCACTAAATTACTGCTATTATACTGCAATCCGCCGCACGATATTACTTTGATACACTACCTGCTTTTGTCAGGCTGCAAGCAACCCAAGATGCATGCATTATTTACCAGTTTGGGTATGATGATGCTGCCTCTGCCCCTGCTCCCCGCTGGTGACACCACTGAGCTGGAATCAGGAGCTACTTGAAGCGGGGAGGGGACAGGGAAAACTGCCCATGTCTACTTGGGAGGCGGCTTGATCTGGCCATGGCCCAGTGTCCATCTGTGTCCTTGTCAGGAGAATGCAGGGGACCATTGTCCAGAAAGCTGAAAGGGGCCTTAGAGACAATTCGGTTCAATGCCCTCGTGTTACAGAGAGGGAGAATGGGCTCAGGAAGGGGAAACTTAGTTAATTAAACTTAATTAATTAAAATGAAAAAAATCAATAAATATTTCTAATGCACTTATTATGTGCCCAGACACTATGCACCATGCATATTACAGGAACGATTCCTGCTCTGGAAGTGTTTGTATTCATGTGGAGGTGTGAGAGACTGGTAGTGGTGGTCAAGGGGGTGTTATGCCCAAGGTCACACAGCAAATTATTGACAGAATCTGGATATTATTCCTCTATTATTTTTTTTTGATTCAGTGACCTTTTCACTGCACAACTTGTGTGTGTGTGTGTGCGTATCAGTCCTTTAGCAAGTTTTCCTTAAGTGCCTACTATGTATGTGCTAGGGATACAATTCCAAAAATGAAACAATTCCTACCCTCAAGAAGAATATATTCTATGGGGAAGATACTATGTATACATGTAAGTATATGTAGTATTCACAAAATATGTACAAAGGAAATACAGGGTAACTGGGGGAGTGGAAGGCACTAGCAGCTGGTGAGGTATGGTGGGGGTTGAGGGGAGCAGGAAAAGTTTCATTTAGGTGGCAGTAATTTGAATTAATTTGGGGGCAACTAGGAGGCACAGTGGATGGAGTGCCAAGACTGGAGTCTTAGACACTTACTAGCTGTGTGACCCTGGGCAAGTCACTTAACTTTGCCTCAGTTTCCTCATCTGTAAAATGAGCTGGAGAAGGAAACCACTACAGTATCTTTGTTAAGAGAACCCCAAAAGGTGTCACGAAGGTTTGGACAATACTGAAATGATTGAACAGCAACAAGATTTGAGCTAAGTAGGGATGGAAGCTAGGATCCTGAGAGGGGGATATCTGGAGGGAGTGCATGTGTGTGGAGGAAGATGTACCCTGGTGTTTGTTGGAGGAAAGGGACTGAGGCTGTAGATCTTCTTTCTGGGTCGCTGCTTCCTTCCCTCTTGTAAAAAGGAGGGAGGAGGCAATGCCAATTGGTGCCTGGGTGAAGTCCTGCTTCTGCCCTTGAAGAATGATCCCTTCTCCTCAGGGCTATTCAAGCAGCCAAGGGGAGGTTCATTTCTGACATTTCACCAAGAGGATGTTTGCTTTTGGTGGTTTATCGGAGTCCTAGCTTCCTACCAACTCTTCCCCCAACCAAAATAGAGTCGATGCCCAATGATAGTGCCCCACCTTCAACTATTCCCAATGCAGTCTTTACCCCGAGATAGGTCAGAGGGTCAAAACCTTCTCTCTTCCTCCTCCTTTCCCCTGTTGCAAGCATTCTTTACCTTAGCACACTTGCCTATATTTCTCCCTTGCCTGTTATTGTAGATTATAAGCTTTTTGAGATCAAGGAGATGCTATGCCATTTAAAAAATCTTTTATTTCCTATAGATGGGCAGCAAGGCATAGGTGGCTAATGATCTGGCTTTGAGTCAGGGAGATCTGAGTCTTCTTGTCATCTATTCTGCCTTTGTGACTTTGTGCAAATGCTCTTCTCCAAGGTTACCATGCGTCTGTTTCACATATCCAATCCAATCTGATAAACATTTATTAAGGGCCTACTATGTGCCAGGCATTGTGCAGTTAATAAAAAGAAAGACCCCCTTGCCCTCAAGGAGCTTGCAGTCTAAAAGGAAGACAAATCACAGAAGGAGGCAGGAAAGGTGGGGGAGGAATAGTGGGGGTACCCAGTGCAGGGGCATCTTGTTCTGTGGAGCTGAAACTGGGCAGAGCCGCAGACACAGAGTAGAGTGAATTGAGAGTTGTTTCTGCCCTCTATAAAGGAAGGCATTGGGAGGAGTTTGGTAATCCACCCTCTAGTCAGAGGGGTGAGAAGACTAAGAGAAGTGGTGTCAATTCAAGCATGAGTTAGTAGCATGGTGGGGAGGTTAGAAATGATGAGCTTAGCCTGGGAGGGGCAACTGTTCTGTGGAGTTGAAATCAGGCAGATCAGAAGCAAAATGGAGTGAGACATATAGGTTTATATGCATAGACCTATGTCTTTCTTGGAGTCTTCAGTGTCTGTCCTGCACATTGTGGCATCACCTCCCTGATGTTATGGTCCTCTTTGAGAACAAAGGACAGACAACAACTTCTGTGAGTATAAGAGCTGCCCCACTGGGGATCCATCTGGAACTGCTGGAACTGGCCAGTTAGGCAATGTGGCTCTCGCTCTCTCTCTCTCTCTCTCTCTCTCTCTCTCTTTTAAGCTTTCCAAGAGATCGGAAAGCTTAGACCCCCCCCCCCCCCCCCCTCCCTCTCCCCTTTTCCTTCTTTTTTTTCTTCTCCTCTCTCTTCTCTCTTCTCTCTCCTTCTTTTCCTCTTTCTCTTTCTTTCT
>NW_027187367.1:12925558-12948480 GCF_028583685.1 Petaurus breviceps papuanus
TTCCTTCTTTCTTTCTTTCTTTCTTTCTTTCTTTCTTTCTTTCTTTCTTTCTTTCTTTCTTTCTTTCTTTCTTTCTTTCTTTCTTTCTTTCTTCCTTTCTTCCTTCCTTTCTTCCTTCCTTTCTTCCTTTCTTTCTTCTCTGCCTAAATTGGGTATCATACCTTTACCTACAAGTGCTCTGCCCAAAGGAATATAAATTTTGATGCTGAAACCTTTATTTTTAAGGACCATGCCTTCAACTCAAATCACTCTGGTTCTCATTGATTGGCCAACAATAGGTACCAGGTCAAGCACCACTTGGTAATTGTTTGGCTCAGAGTGTATTATAAATAGCAATTGTTTCTGTTTTGGCCAGAAACCTTGAGGTTCTTCCCCTCCCAGATTTTTTTTTCTTTTAACTAGATAAAGAGGCTGTTCTCTGCTTCATTTCTTACCTAGCCTTAATAACTGAATGAGTGCTGCCTTAGTCAGACTGAGACCTGTTAAAGACCTTAGTTTAAAAAGACCAAGGTCTACCACTTCATGAGCTGGGGGGTGTGGGGAGAGGGGACATCTCCAGTCATCCTGATCTATATCTTGACACTGGACACAGATGGCTCCAGAGGAGAAAGTGAGGCTGATGACCTTGCACAGCCTTCCCTCACTTCAATCCACTTCACTAGCATATGATGGCATCACCTCTTTGATGACATGGTCCTATTTGAGAATGAAGGACAAATGACAATGTCTGACTTAGCTTTATGGCTCCATGGTAACTGCTTCAGCCATGGTCTCTGGAACAAATTCTTCTTATCTTCCCATTCCAACTGGGGGAAATATGACTGGGTATGACTGTGGTGCATGCTACAGCTTCTTGGAGCCACAGGTGAGAGAATTGGGTGAAAGTGGACACCAAAGGTGGATGAGCAGCCCTGAAAAACACTCAGCAACTGTCACAGCAGAGGTCTTCCCCAAACATCCCATCATCCACTGCATCCTGGGCCATAACCAGTCATTTTGACTTTTGTCTTGCTGTTGGACTTCAATGACTCTGAAAGAGAAAGTGAGGCTGATGACTTTGTGCAATTCTGCCTCACTTAAATCTGGTTCACCCGTGAATCAAGATGGCACCCCATGATGTCACTGGTCCTCTTCCAAGAGGATGAACAATACAAACTATGTCTTACCCTTTAGATTTTAGGCTCCTTTAGGGCAGGCACTGTTTTGCTGTGGTGTGTGTGTGTGTGTGTGTGTGTGTGTGTGTGTGTGTGTATGTGTGTGTATGTATGTGTATGTGCGTGAGTGTGTGTGTGTGTGTGTGTGCGTGCATGCTGTATTCCTAGTATTGCTGTACTAGGGTTTCTTGAATTATTTATGGGTTTTACCTCTCAGTGATCCCAAGTGACTCTCTAAGACTGAGTAGCCACTGAGTGGTTGTCAA
This sequence comes from Petaurus breviceps papuanus, assembly GCF_028583685.1. NCBI lineage: Eukaryota > Metazoa > Chordata > Mammalia > Diprotodontia > Petauridae > Petaurus > Petaurus breviceps. Next base: position 12,926,979 of record NW_027187367.1, read on the forward strand.
AGTCACAAAATAGTGTTCCTACCTGAGAGGTCTCTACACCAAGGAAATCACAAGTCTACCAAAAAACAACAATCTTGCTATGTGCTGGTAGGAACTCCATAACTTTTCATAGGATCATAGCTTCAGGACTTGGAGGTCATCTGGCCAAACTCATAGGTGAATTGTTAGCAGAAAATGGTGTATATTTTAGGGAACAGTGGTTATGGATTTCCTCCTTTTCTTTTCCTTCCTTACTGAGGCCCAGAGCCTTGATGTTGTACCTCCATGTGATCTGGGGCAAGGGTGTTTCCTCCCCACCCCCAAAACTGAGGAGTGAGGGAGGAGGGTGAAGGACGGAGGGGTTGGGGGATTTGTTTGCTATTTCCCCCATTATTGCTTGGCATTAGGAAGCTAGATTGCAGGTTACCTTTTCTACTTTTATACAAAGGCAGTCCTTAAAGGAAGATGGATTTCTGATTGAAACCCAGTCAATCGCTGCTAAGATTTGTCTGACACAGCATGAGCACACTTCTAGGGAAATTGCTGAGGTGGGGTGGGGGGAAAGGGGTGATGAACCTCCATCCCTTTCCCACTAGACAAGTCTCCCTCCCCAGCCTCTCCCCAACTCTTTAAATATAGTACAGGACTGAACTACCTGACTGAGATCCTAGAGTAAGCTCATTAGGCCTTCCTCCCTCTCCCACTGGACAAGGTCGATTGCTTTAACTGAGTTCGGGTGGGGGGGGGTATCACACATTCGAGCCTTTCAGCCAGAAGGGCCTTTGAGAACATTATAGGCAATAATAACAATAGCTGACATTTATATAGGGCTTTAAAGTTTGCAGATTGCTTCACATACATCATCTCATTTGAGCTTCACAATAACCCTGTGAAGTGGGTACTATTATTATCTGTATTTTACGGATGAGAAAACTGGAGCTCAGAATGGGAAAATGACTTCCCTGTGGTCAAAGAACTAGTCAGCACCTGAGGTGGAATTTGAACATAGATCTTCTTAACTCCAAGTCCAGGATGCTAGACCCTATACCACGAGATGCTGGCAACTGAGTAATGAATTAGTCAACTCAGGGCTATGGGAGAAGGAGTTCTGCTCTTCTTAGAAAGGAGAAGCCATGCCATTTCTGAGTAGCTCATCCTGGGTAAGTCCTCCCAATCATGAAGGGAAGAGGGTTGTGCTAGTTGGTTAAAGCAGTTGTAGAACCCTTAGAGACCATTAAAATCACCCCCTCCATTATATAGCTAAAGAAAATGAGAGCAAAATTTCCCAGAGATGGGAAATGATTTGCACTAAATCACACAATGGCAGAGAACAAGACTTGAACTCAGGTCCTCTGGCTTCACATACAAAGCCTTTCCTATAATTGCAAGTATGTATTTGTGGCAGAGGGCAAGCAGTGGTAACTCTGAATGTCAAATTTTCTACTCAACTCTGGTTTTTTTCATCAAGAATGCTTGAAAGTCCTCTATTTCATTGAACAACCATATTTTCCCCCGAAACATTATACTCAGTTTTGCTGGGTAGGTGATTCTTGGTTTTAATCCTAGCTCCTTTGACCTCTGGAATATCATATTCCAAGCCCTTTGTTCTCTTAATGTAGAAGCTGCTAGATCTTGTGTTATCCTGATTGTGTTTCCCCAACATTCAAATTGTTTCTTTTTGGCTGCTTGGAACCTGGCTATAATATTCCTAGGAGTTTCCTTTTTGGGATCTTTTTCAAGAGATGATTGGTGAATTCTCTCAATTTCTATTTTGCCCTCTGGTTCTAAAATATCAGGGTAATTTTCTTTGAGAATTTCTTGAAAGATGATTTCTAGGTTCTTTTTTTTGATCATGGCTTTCAGGTAGTCCAATAATTTTTAAAATTATCTCTCCTGGATCTATTATCCAGGTTAGTGGTTTTTCCAATGAGATATTTCACATTTCCTTCTATTTTTTCATTTGTTTGGATCTGTTTAATAGTATCTTGGTTTCTCATACAGTCATTAGCTTCCATTTGCTCCAATCTAATTCTGAAGGAATTATTCTCTTCAGTGAGCTTCTTAAATTCCTTTTCCATCTGGCAAATTTGACTTTTTAAGGCATTCTTCTCATTGGATTTTTGGGCCTCTTTTGCCATTTGAGTTAGACGATTTTTTAAGGTGTGATTTTCTTCAGTCAGTTGACTTCATCTTTTCATGATTTCCTTGCATCATTCTCATTTCTCTTCCCAATTTTTACTCCACTTCTCTTACTTGATTTTCACAATCCTTCTTAAGCTCTCCCATGGCCTGTAACCAGTTCTTATTTTTCTTGGAAACTTTTGATGCAGGAGTTCTGACTTCATTGTCTTCCTCCCATTTCATGCTTTGATCCTTTTTGTCCCCAAAAAGGAACCCAAGGTTTGATTGCTGTGCTTGCTTTGCTTTCTCTGCTTGTTCACATTACCACACAATTACTTGACTTTTGAGCTTTTTGCCACAGTAAAACTCTGCTTCCAGAGGGGAGAGCTTTGTCCCAAATCGCTGGGGTTTTCACAGCTTCTGGAGCTATTAGTTGGGTGCTCTCTCTGCAGCCCCCACAATCTCTGGCCCACTGGCCACACACCCCAGGACCTCCACCCAAGACTGTGATCCAGATCCAAGCAGGTTAAAGCAAGAGCGATTACCTTCTCAATGGTAGCTTGGTCCCCCTTCAATCTGTAGGCCAGGAGCTCTGAAGCAGCCACACAGTGGCAGCTGCACAGCCATTGCACTTTGGTCACTTCTGCCCCAGGGGGCAAGGGCTGGACAGCTCTTCTGCCCCCCCCCCCCCCAGTTGCAACAGATTTCCACACTGACCTTTATGGGTTGATAAGTCAGGAAGCCTCCACAGCTGCTGGTGATTCACTCTCCTGAAGTCTGCTCCAGCCGCTGCTGGAGTCACTCTGGAGCTAAAACCTCAGGCTCACGTGGGGCTGGGTTGGGCGCAACAGCATGCTGTAATGGACCCTTTCTGCTGGCCTGCCTTTAGCGGGAGATTTGTTTCTCTCTGTCACTTTGTGGGTTCTCTAGCTCTAAAGTTTGTTTAGAGTCATATTTTATAGGTATTTGAGGTGGTTATGGGGGGAACTCACAGAATTTTCTTGCTTCTACACCACCATCTTGGCTCTGCCCCAGCACTGCTAACTCTGGAGTCAGAAAACCTGGGTTCAAATTCCCTCCCTTCCTTTCCCCCTTACATACTTATTGGCTGGTTGACTTTGGGTAAGTAATTTGCCTTTCTCTCTGGAGCTTTTTTCCTCTTCTGTAAAATTAGTGTTTTGGAATTGGTAACCTCCTGTTCTTGATTTATAATTCTATCAGGGACCAGAGGCAGAATCAAAATTACAGAATCTTTAAACTGGCAGGGACCTTAGAGACAGTCTAATTTGATCCATGGACAGAGCTTCAGTTCCTGCCTCTGACATTTACTAGCTATGTGTCCTTGAACAAATCACTTAACTTCTCTAAGACTTAGTTTCCTTATTTGTAAAATGGTGGTAGTGGGGAGGGGGATGGACTTGATTACCCTGAGGGTTTCCTTTAGCCCTAAGTCTACTTTGCAAAGAGGGAAACTGAGTGCTCTAGAAGGTGACATTTCCTTGGGGCAGTGGGAAGAGCACTGGCCTGGGAATGGGAAGATGGAGGTGCTGGCGCTGGCTCAGCCATGTGACCTGGAACAAGGCTCTTCCCCTTTCCAGAGGCTCCTGTCCACCTCTAACATCCCCCCCCCCCCAGATCTATAAGTGTGCCATGGTTCACACCGCTATTTAGGAACTGAAGTAGTGGCTTGTATGCAGATCTTCTGACTCCTGGTTAAACCTTTCCCTCCCATCCTTTGGTGATGCCCAAATTTTCGCTAGCAGGTGTCCCTGCAAAGCAGTTGAGCCTGTGATCTATCCCAGAAGGGTGGCTTTTGTGTGCTCTGGGCTCCCTCCTCGTATCTCCTCAGCCATGTCTCCTGCAGCTCAACTCATCAATGTTTGTTTATATATTATTCTATAAATGTATTCTTAAGAGTTCTTAAATTTCTTCTCAAGAGCTCCCCAAGGGCAGAGACTAGGGCCAATCCTACATGAAGGTGGAGTGGGCGGGGTGATGTAAACAGCCTTGAACTCAAAAATATCTCACAGAGGAGTCCTGAAATTATACTATTAGTGAGCCTTTCCTTTGGATTAGCTACTATCCTTTATTTCAAAATGCAGATACCCCCAAGGAGGGGAAAATAATAATAACTAGCATATATATAGCACTTTAAAGTTTGCAAAGTTTTTTTAATATAATCTCATTTGATTTTCACAAGCTTGGGAAGTAAGTGCTATTATTATTTCTCCTTTTGCTGATGAGGAAACTGAGGCTGAGAGAAGTTAAATGACTTGTCTAGGGTCATACATCTAGGTGGGAAGGAGGGAGCAAACACTTATTAATAGCTTACTACATGCCATGCATTATGCTGAATGCTTTACAAATATCATCTCATTTGATCTTCACAATAGCCTTGAGAACTAGGTGATAGAATTATTCCCATTTTACAGTTGAGGAAACTGAGGCAGACATAGGTTAATGGACTTGCCCAGGGTTACACAACTGGTAAGTATCTGAGGCTGGATTTGAACTCAGGTTCTCTGTTTCTGATTCCAGCACTCTTTGCTGTGTCTTCTAGCAGATTAAGTCCCTAACTTTTTTTTGTAAATGTGATTATGGACAGCTGTGGTAAAGAGTTATGTGGTCTGGGGGTTCAACAGGCCTTCATTTGAGCCCTGACAACTTGGTCTATGACCTAAGGCAAGTTATGCCCCTTCACTGGACCTCAGCTTCTTTAAATGAGGATTTAGAGAAGATGTGTAAGTCCCCTTCCTGACCTCAGTTCCCATGGCTCATCTTCCTCTGTGACAATAGGTAGAGATATTTAGAAAAGACTGGAGTCAAGAAAAGGAGGTGAGGGAAAAGACCCTGAAAGGACTGGATGAAGAGGCAAAAAAAGGATGCATAATTTACTCCACTGTTTTATTTAGAGCCAGCCTAGGACAGCAGCCTGCCTTTTGTTTATTTGGTTCCCCACAAAAAGCCTCTGCAGGTCTTTCTACACCAAGGCAGGGTCCTGGATCCATGACTTTAGATCCCTGCCTGGTAGGGTTCATCTTTTCAGCACAATCAAAGGGAAGCCCAACTCATCTCTGCCTCATCTTTCTCCTCTGTGTGGTGGAGGACGAACTGGCTAAGAGGAGGTGATTATAGGGAGAATCCTCAAAGAACTCTCCTGGAAACTTCTAGAGACTCTGGGGAAATGGTGACAAAGTGCTTGAATCCTTTGGAGATGACGGCTTCCCAGGATGATTCCTTATGATAGACCAGCCCTGAAAAGACTTGTTATTTTGAAGTGACAAAGAGAGTCCTGAGTGGTCCCTTGATCTTTCACCAAGGACAGCAACAAGGAGATGAGGTCTTGTGCAAATTAAAAGGAGAGGCTTCTTCTAGAAGCCTCTCTCTCTCTCTCTCTCTCTCTCTCTCTCTCTCTCTTCCTTTCACTCTCTAGCTTACATAGAATTTTGAGATTTCTAGCAATGGCTTGGGCATGGGCTGATCCTTCTCCATTTTGGCATTGTGGCAGCAGTTAGATTAGGAGGATTCCCCTAGGGGTGCATTGCTGAGACACCTGGCTGCCTTTTCTGTGTTGTAGTTTCTTTCCTGAGTAGCTGATTGAACATCATCTTTCAAGATTGGAGACAACCTTGTGACTTCAAGAGGTCTGGAAGTTCTGGGTGCATTGAGTGAATGAAGCTGATTGGTTACAGTGGTTGTAAACTTAATCAGAGAAGATGGCTGACTGCAAAAGGAAGAGACCAAGCCTCTGGCCCAGTTTGTCAGGAGGTAGGGAAATAGTGCCAAACTGAGGTGAGATCTAAGATGCCTAATCAGCAGTCCTGCAAACTGCTTTATGTTTTGATGAAGTTTAAGTATCGCCCTCCCAGAAAATTGTAAGAATGGTCATAAATTAGTTACCAAATCCTGTTTCAAATTGTTTTGTAATTGTATGTTGTGACTCTTTTATGTTTAGCATTTCTTTTGTGTGTAGGAATTAAGTACCTGTCCCATGACTGATTTGTATTGTACATTGAATATCTTTTACTCCTCACCTTGGGGAGACCTTTGACATGTGCCATATTTAACTAGAAGTAGAGGATGTAGGACTAGGGCCTAGGAGAGAGACTAGAGCTGGATAAAGAGCTCTTTGAGTCAACTGCATGGGAATGGGACAGTTGAACCCATGGGAGCAGATAAGATCATCAAGAATGAGAATGCAGAGAGAAAACCAGAAGACAACTATCCCCTGGGATATACTTTATGGTGTATTTTGGATGGAGTGAATCTCCAAGCTGAAAAAGATTGCTTGATGATAGTGGCTGAGGATGACCTGTAAGTGGCAGTAGGGAACAGCTCAGTGTGTCAAGTGAGGTGCATGATAAAGTGTATCTAATACTAGAAAGAGTGGACAGCATCTTCTGGAAACAACAATGTTTCTGCAAGCCCCAGAAGATGAAAGTAGTTTCAGAGGAAAAGGTCTGGGGGCGGCCAGGTAGCACAGCGAGTAAGAGCACTGGCTCCAGTTTCAGGATGACCTGGAGATCGAATCCCGGGCTCAGATACTCAGCACCACACCCAGAAATAACTGGCCGTGTAACCTTGAGCAAGTTACTTAACCCTGATTGTTTAAAAAAAAAAAAAGAGGAAAAGGTCTCCAATAAAAGGAAATCTGTTAGCAATACAGTGAATTTTCAGGGGTACAATGGAAGTAGAAGAGTTGGGTGGGAACTTGAGAAGGTTATGGCTGGGGTGTATGGAAAAGAGAGAACTGGCAATGATAGCAAGGAAGGAGCTGTAGGCTTTGTATTACTGGGATTAGGGGAGGAGGAGGTGGGAATTCACTAGCCATAGGATGGGGATACACTGCTTCGGGAATGGAGATTCCACCCACAAGAGTCCTGAGAAAGGTAGAACCTATCATTAATTCTTTTTTGAGCACTAGGGAAAAAGGGAGATTGGACCAGGTACCAGTGCCCTGCTCCTTGACGTGGTCCAGATAGTAAGAGTTCTGGTGTTTGAGGTTCCCCTGTCCTGAGCTGTGTCCAGTTCAACAAATGTAGCTTTGCCCAGTCTCAGCCCAGTGATAATGCCAATCTGTGATGTTATTGCTGAAGCTAGGGACACTCCAGAGTAGTCTAGACCAAAGTAGGTTCCAGGAAGAGATTAGAGGTAGTGATGAGGTTAGGAGAGAGGCTAGTGAAGTTGCTCAAGGTCCCCCCAAATTTGTCCTGGCTCCCCTGATGATAGCACATGAGAAGCTAAATCAATCTGTTATATTTTGACCTTGCTTTTGTTCCTTCAACCCTCCTTATTTTACAGATAAGGAAGCTGAGGCCCAGAGAAGGGGAGACAACTTTTCTCCAGTCACTTAAGTAAGAAGCAGAGCCAGAATCTGAATGCAGAGCCTTTAACTCCAAATTCAGCCCTTTGGGGTTTGTACCACAATGCCTCTCTCCAATAGTGTTTGTGTATGAAAGACAACACCTTGTATAATATTATTCCAGAAATCATAACCAGAATCACAAAGAGTTTTTATTGGGAGGGATTATAGAGATCATCTAGCCCAATCCCCTCATTTTTGATATGAGGAAACTGAGATCCAGAATGTAGAAACACGCAAAATCACACAGCAAAGTAAGTGTAGGAGCCAAGATTCAAATGCAGGCTGTCTCTCTCTGAGAGCAGCGCTCTTTCCTTTACTGGCAGAGGACATAATTCTGTTAGCTTGCCTTGGGCCAGTAGAGAAACATCATCATTTCTGTCTCTACATAGGCCAACCTAAAATGTTTCCAGTGGCTCTCTGGAAAAACATAGGATATTAAAAATAGAGGTCTGAACTCATCCCCACACTAGGACAAGCCACTATCTCAAAAAGATATGGAACAAATCCAGATAAACACAAAGGTGTGTGGGCTCCCCAAAAGAAATCATAAGCACTTGTAGTTGAAAATCAACCCCTCACATCCTGGATGTGTTCCCAAGGTATACCTCATGTCCCAGGGGTCCCTCATAAGGGACTCTGAGCTTAAACAGGGTTTTTATTCTGGGGGCCTTACCCCAAGAGATTTTTTCCCCCCCCAGATTAAACCTCCAGGGATCTCTAACCCCAAACTTATTCAATAGCTCATTTCTAAGGTTTCCCCAAATGTGAGTAACAGGGTGCCCTCCCCCAAAGGCACAATGAACCTCCTCCATGTATAGCTTGGGTATCTTGTACAAATAACCTTTATTTCACTCCAAAGAGTTATTAAACTGCCTATACCCTTTGACCCAGCAATACCACTACTAGGTCTATTTCCAAAGATGATTAGGGGAAAAAGGAAAAGAGCCTATGTGTTCTAAAATGTAGTTCTCTCTGTGGTGGCAAAGAACTGGAAATTGTAAGGATGCACATCAACTGGGGAATGGCTGAACAAGTTGTGGTATATGATTGTGATAGAATACTACTGTGCTATAAGAAATGATAAATGAGGTCAATGATTTTAGAAAAACATGAAAGGACTTGCATGAAATAATGAAGAGTGGAATGAGAAGAACCAAGAGAACACTGTATACAGCAACAGCAGTATTGTTTTCAGAAAGACTTTGAGTTGGGGTGACTAGGTGGTGCAGTGAATAGTGCACTGACCCTGGAGTCAGGAGAACCTGAGTTCAAATCCAGCCTCAGACACTTAACACTTAAGTAGCTGTGTGACCTTGGGCAAGTTACTTAACCCCAATTGCCCAACCTTGCCCCCTCCAAAAAAAAAAGCAAGAAAGACTTTGAGTGAATAAGTCATTTTGACTATTATAAGAACTCAAATCATGTATACACACACCCACACACCCCCTTACCCCAAACATACATAAAGGATATATGAAGAAAAACACTATGCATCCAGAAAAATAATTGATAAATAGAAGTATGTATAGAATAATTTTACATATCTATATATCTATTTTGTCTAATGGTGGCCATCTCTAGAGCCAGGGGTGGGGGTGGGGGTGGGGGAGGAAAGAAAAAAAGGAAAAAAAAAGAAAAAGCAAACAAAATAAATTTACATGATAACTTTGTTGTATATTTAAAAAGAATAGCAAATTGTGTATACTAGATTTGTAGTTTCATGTGCAATCATCTTTTTTGCTATACTATTATGGAAATACTTGTTTTATTCCATAAATTAAAAATAAAATAAATTTTAAAAAAGAAAATACATAAGATGTAAAGAATTCAAAGGCATTTATGAATAAATCTAGAAAACATACACTATTCAAATAACCATAATACTCATTATATGGTCTTCCTATTCCCTTTTGTGGGACTGTGGAACAGATATTTTGCAGTTATCTTAAATGTGTGCCATCCCAGCAACTCATAGCAATTAACATGGGAGTTTGGCAAGGTCCACATTCTTGGCTGGTTAGGGCATGACTTTCTTTAATCTTTCAGATACAGGGTGATCCTGGTGGCAATGTTCTTTTCACCAATGAGGAAATCTCCAGAGTAGTCAAAACTAAACTCTAGAACTCAGGAATTTTTCACCTCAGAATTACTTATGAGGTAAGGTAACTGGAAAAATAATTAGAAACTCTGGAAATATTCATTTCTCAGGATCACTAATCATTGACCTGTGCTCAGAAAGTGAAATAAAAGAAAGGAGAAGGCAGCCAAGGAGGCAAGGTCCAGTATCAAGATCACTTAGGTGAGCTCATCTTCTCTTTGCCATGTGCTTCTTCTCCCAACCTGCCCTTGGGAGTTGGGAAGAGATAGAAATCCCCTCTCAATACCTTGCTGGAAGTCCAAGGTGAGAGAAAACTCTGGAAGAGTCCTAAGGTAAAAAGAAGTTAAAAGAAGGGGTAGCCTCATCTTGTGATCTGGTTCCTCCTGGTGAGAATCTAGGTTCTTGAACCTCAGTTATTACTCACCTCCTATACAACCCCAATTACTGAGGATCAATCAAGAGTTCAATGTATCCTTGATTAGAGAAATGCAAATCAAAACAACTCACATCACACATATCATACTGGCTAACATGACAAAACAGGAAAATGATAAATGTTGGAGTAGATGTGTGAAAATTGGAACACTAATGCATTGTTGGTGGAGTTGTGAACTGATCCAGCCTTTCTGGAGAGCAATTTGGAACTATGCCCAAAGGGCAATAAAATGCGCATACCCTTTGACCTAGAAATACCACTTCCAGGGTTGTATCCCAAAGAGATCATAAAATGGAAAAGGACCCACATGTACAAATATATTTATAACAGATCTTTTGGTGGTGGCCAAGAACTGGAAATTCAGGGGATGTCCATCAATTGGGGAATGGTTGAACAAGTTGTGGTATGTGAATGTAATGGAATGCTATTGTGCTGTAAGAAATGATGAACAGGTGGACTTCAGAAAAAGCTGGAAAGACTTCCATGAACTGATGCTGAGTGAATTGAGAAGAACGGGAGAACATTGTACACAGTAACAGCCGCAGTGTACAATGACCGACTTTGATAGTCTTAGCCCTTCTCAGCAATGCAAGTACCTAAAACAATTCCAAAGGACTCATGATGGAAAAAGTCATCCACATCCAGAGAAAGAACTATGTTGTATGAATGCAGAGCAAAGCAGATTATTTTCTTTTTTTGTTTTGTTGTTTCTTCCTTGTGACTCCTCCTATTCATTCTAATTCTTCTATACAACATGACTAATGTGAAAATATGTCTAATAGGAATGTATATGTAGAGCCTATATCAGATTGCATGCTGTCTTGGGGAGGGGGAGGAGGAGGGGAGAAAATTTAAAATTTATGGAAGTGAATGTTGAAAACTAAAAATAAATTAACTTAAAAAAAAAGTTCAATGTATCCTCCAGGAGGGATCAAGTTCTCTAGCAAAAGGCATAGGGTGGGGGAGAAATTCCCTATCAGAAGTCCAGACCGATGACAGGCATGATAGATGTCCCTTTCTGAAAAAGGTCATGCCTGTAATCTCATCATATTGATCATCCTCCTACTACCTCTATAAAGATACATAGATAGGGGCAGCTAGGTGGCACAGTGGATAGAGCACCAGCCCTGGAGTCAGGAGGACCTGAGTTTAAATCCAGCCTCAGACACTTGATACTTCCTAGCTGTGTGACCCTAGGCAAGTCACTTAACCCTGATTGTCTTGCCAATAAAAAGAGATACATAGATAAAACAAAGACTAATTGTGGGGAAAGGAGATGATTTGAAGACACTGTGGTATAGGGGAAAGAGCACATAGCTGGGTACTTAGGCACTGAAACATGGGTTCTATTCTGTGTTCTTCCACTGACTCACTACACACCCTGATTCCCTTCTTCTGGCCCTTAGATTTTTTTTCTCTGTGAAAGAATGGAGATGGGTAAGGCAATTAGGAATTGCCTTCTTGTTTCTAATAATAGCAATGACTATTTCTAATAATAGTTCTAATAATTCTAATAATAGCAGTAACTAACTAATAGCAACACACATTTGTATACTAGGTTACAACTACCCTGGGAGGGAGGGCAGATAATTTTCACCCCCCCTTTTGGAAATGAATCTCACAAGGAAGTGTCTTGTCCAAGATCATATAATCAGGAAGTGGCAGAGCTAAGATGAATTCAGGTTTTCCTACATTTAGTATGGGTGATTCCCCTGTCTACCATAGTGTCTACTTCTTATTCTATGATTTGCCTTTTCTTTCTGAAGGTCAATAAAGGGTCCATTTGTTGCTGTTGTTGAGTTGAGTCCAACTTTTCGTGATCCCATATGCGGTTTTCTTGGCAGAGATACTGGAGTGGTTTGCCATTTCCTTCTTCAGCTCATTTTACAGGTGAGTAAACAGAGGCAAATAGGGTTAAGTGACTTGGCCAGGGTCACACAGCTAGTAAATGTCGGAGGTCAGATTTGAGTGCAGGAAATGAGTCTTCTTGACTTCAGGCCAGGCATTGTCTCCATTTTGGATCCACAAAAGGATCCATTATCCTTCAATAAGAGGAGCAGAATGGGGATTCCAGAATCTCTTGTCAGGGGATGAATCTTTATTAAGATTTTCATAGCTGAGGCAGATAATGAACATAAATGTCATGCCCATAGGTAACATAGAGCCACATCCCAAATCACTTCTGTATTTATGAATTATGGCACATAATAGCTTATTTATAGACCAGCTTGTCTCCATAACCAGGTTGTGATTCTTCCTTTCAATCTGCCCCCATTGAATCAAAGAAGTTCCCTTAGCAAGGAAGGTTCTTGGGACCTGGGTTCTAGGAACAGCCAGTCCATGCACATTTATTGAATATGTACTATGTGTTAGTCACCGTGCTAAGCACTGATCGACTGTTGACTGACACTGTTTCACTGAGAAGACTGTCTCCTATAATATGGCTTCATTTAACATTATGTTTTTAAGCAAATACTATTTATATGGATTATTTGCGCCTGACCTATGTATGGCAGAACCTTCTCAGCTTGAATTGGTCTGATCAGCCACAGTCAGGCACTCTGTGCCTTGACCCTGACAGAGTGATGTTATTTTGGTCCTCTCGGATCGCAAAGGATAACAACCAACCAACCGACTAATGAAAAGTAATTACTTTCACTGCAAGGTAGAATGTCTTTGCCAATGCTTAGAGATCCAAATAATATCACTATCTTCTCAATCATTTCTGGAGCCTCCTCCAGCCAGAATCATGGAATCCTAGAGTATCAGAATTGGAAGGGTCTTAAGAGAATGTTTCTAGGTCATTCCCTTCATTTTATGGGTGAGGAAACTGCTGGGTGGCTGGCAGAAAAGCCAGGCACCTATAGCTTGGTGCGCTGTATCCAGCAGGTACCCAATGCTGAATAAATACCCAATTGCTGAATTGAATGATGGGTCATTGCTTCAAAAGATGTTTTACTCTTCACCTTGAGTGAAGGGAAGGAAGAAATAGAGGGGTCTCTTCCCCTCCATGGGCTCTGGTTTCTTTCTCTATTGTCTATAGCACGATAGGCTTGGGCATGCTGGTCTCCCTGACATTCTATGATTCTAAGTCTCTGTCTTGTTCTCCTTCCCTCTCCCTCTCCCTCTCCATGGCTTAATTTGTTAAGCTGTAGAACTGACTTTTAAATTATTGAGGACAATTTTTTTTAATGGCTTCTCTTATGGTCCCTGAGTGGAGGCCAGGGCGGAGAGCGGCAGGTACACAAATACGCTATTGGAAAGCCCTGTGGATTTGCAGCCCTGCCAGGGGAAAGAAAATTAACTTTAAAAAACCATTGTTGCTTCATAGAAAGCCATGATGAACCCTCTATTTAGAGACAATTCCACCCTGTCTCCCTCTCCCCCTTCCCCAGTTTTCTTGCAGGGGATCTTTGTTGTTCAGTCATTTACCTGCCACTGCTGGGCCCCCCTCTCCACTCCCTCATCCCCCAAGCTGCTCATTATGATGTCTCCAAAGGGAGATTAAGAATTTCCCAGTGTCACAGTGTGTGTGTAGGTGTGTGCAGGGTGCAGATTTGTTTAGGGGTCAGAACAGTTATGGGGGGACTATGGGATAGAGGGAGGCTGGTCCCCAAAGATGCTGTTTACCACTATCTCCCTGAGGGAACTGAGTGAATTTGGAACAGGGGAGGAGGCAGATGGAAATGATTTTCCAGGTCAGCAGAATTTCTGGGAGGGAGAATAGTATTGAAAGTTTCCCAGAGGGATGTGTGATTCATTGGCCCAATGATAGAGAGAGGCAGTGGGCATGTCTTCCTTTTCTCCCTTGGGGAGGAGGGAAAAGTGCGGAAAAGCAAAAAAAAAAAAATTAAGAAATTTAAAAAAGAAAGAAAAAAAAAGACTCCATCACAGCCTTGGTAGGATAAAGGTCATGTGTGCAGCTATATACATGTGTGGATGAAACTGTGTGACAAACTGGTATGTAGTGGAAAGCCTGCTGGACTTGGAATTCAGTGAGATCAAGCCTCAGTTTTCTTTCCTGTAAAAACAGGTACCTGCACTAGTCACTTAACCTCCCCACCTTAGGCAACACTCTAACTGAAGCAAAGTTGTCAATGTGTGTTGATGGAAGGAATTTCTACATAAAGAGTTTAAAATATCAATAAAATCACAGGTTCAGGCTGTTCTCCCAAAAAGAATGATGCATTTGGAAGAATGCTGGATTTGGAGTGCGAGGCCTTCAGTTCCGGTCAAACTCTCTTAGATGCAATCTGTGACTTTGGCCAAGTCACTAACATTTCTAAGCTTCAGTTTCTTCATTCATAAAATGATTAGTTGAATTAGATGACATTTGTCCTTTCTTTTTTTTGGGGGGGGGGAGGGCAGTTGGAGTTAAGTGACTTGCCCAAGGTCACACGGCTAGTTTTTATGTTAAGTATCTGAGACCAGATTTGAACTCAGGTCCTCCTGACTCCAGGGCTAGTGCTCTATTCACCGAACCACCTAGCTGCCCCATCTTTGTCCTTTCTTCCAGTTCTAAGGCAGCTGGTGGTGTGGTAAGCAAACCATGGGCTTGAATTCAGGAAGACCTGAGTTCAAATCAGGTCTCAGACATTACTAGTTGTGTGACTCTGATGGAGTCATTTCATTTCTGTTTACCTCAGTTTCCTCACCTGTAAAATAGGGATCATAATAGCACCTGCCTCCCAGAGTTGTAGGGATCAAGTGAGATAATATTTTTAAGAGACTCTTGACACAATGAAGGGCAGCTGGATGGTGCAGTAGAAAGAGTGCCAGGCCTGGAGTCAGGAACACTCATCTTCCTGAGTTCAAATCCAGCCTTATACACTTGCTGTGTGACCCTGGGTAAGTCACTTAACCATTTGCCTCAGCTTTCTCATTTCTCATAAAAAATGAGCTGGAGAATGATCTTTGCCAAGAAAACCCCAAATGGCATCACTAAGAGTTGGATATGACTGACCAACAACAACTTAGCACAGGGCTTCGCACATAGTAGGTGCTGTATAAATGCTTATATGCCTTTCCCCTTTCCCCTAATCTCTTCTCTGTGATTCTACTTCACAGGGTGGTTGTAAGGCTTGAATTCTAGGTGGCAGAGAGGATAGGGGAACAGGCTAGGAGTCTGAAAGGCCTAAGCTCCAATCCTGCCTCAGACACTTACTAGTTGTGGAATTCTGGGCAAGCCACAATCTTTCAGCCTCAGATTCCTCATCTGTAAAATGGGGATGACAATAGTAGCACTTACCTCCTAGGGCTGTTGCAAGGATAAAATGAGATCATATATTTAAAGTGCTTTGCAAACCTTTAGAGCACTCCATTAGCTACCATTGTTTTAGATAAAAAGCACTTTGTAAACCTAAAATTGCTATGTAAATTCTAATTCTAACATAGGTGTGCAAATATGCATGGTGTATTCAGTTTGCAGAAGTGCTGGGGGCTGGAAGTGGGAGACAGAGGGGGACTTTTGGAAAAAATAGATTTTCAAGGCTTTTTTTTAAATCCTCCTGTTGAAAATGTCTCTAAAATGGCCTAATGCCCTTTTCTCAGCACAAGGTAATACACCCAACTGAATCTTCCACTGCTAATTGAGAAACCAGCAGTGTCTTGGGGGAACGACCATTCAGATACATGAATCCTCCTACATCAAGAACTATAGATATCAAGGTCAAACAATAATGCTAATAGCATCTATTTATATAACAATAGCTGACTTTTAGATGATTCTGTAAGGTTTGGAGAACACTTTATATAAAGTTTCTCCTTTTATTCTCAAAACCCTGGCAGGTAAGTACTTTAAGTATATTGTCTCCATTTTACAGATGAGGAAACTAAGCCATAAGTGATTTGTCCAAAGTGGCAGAACTAAGTTTGAAGCTAGGCCCCAGGGGTCTTTCTTTTTTACCCACATAATACTGGGGCAGGTGTGGTAAAATGTGGTGCAGTGTATAGAACATTGGCCTTGGAATCAAGAAGCCTTGTGTTCATGAGTTCAAACTCAGACTCAGACATTTCCTTAGCTGTGTGACTCTGGGCAAGTCACTTCACTCTGTCTGCCTCAGTTTAGGAAATGGCAGACTAATCCAGTATTTCTGCCAAGAAAACCCCAAATGTGGTTATGAAGAGTGAGATATGACAGAAACGACTGAACAATGATTATATTAGTGCTGTAAGGAAGTCAACCAAATGGGGGCAGCTAGGTGGTGAAGTGAATAGAGCACCAGCCCTGGAGTCAGGAGGACCTGAGTTCAAATCTAGTTGCAGACACTTGATACTTATTAGCTGTGTGACCTTGGGCAAGTCACTTAACCCCAATTGCCCTGCCTTCCTCCCTCCAAAAAAAACCAAACCACAAAGTCAATGAACAAATGAATCAATGAATGAATAAAGTACTTAAGTGCTTACTGTCTATAAAGCCCTGTGGTAAGTGCTGGGGATGCAAACAGAAAGGGGCACAACACACAGGCAGTTTCAGCTCCAAGTCAGATGGAAAGGTCTCAAGGTCCTTAGGGGTCAGCACCAAAGAAGATAATGATTACTTTTAAAGAATCATTTCCATTGACAACATCACATCAGTTTGTAATGTTGAACCATTTGACAGGATCTGTGCACATAGTGCATGGTACCTCCCCCTCCCCCTCCCTCTCCCCTCTCTCTCACCCCATGCCATGTTAACCTATGGATCTGATCATGTTATTCTAAAAACTTTAGTAGTTCCCTGTTGCCTCTAGGGTAAAATACAAGCTCCCCCACTTTTACATCTTAAGATTCTCTACAATCTGGCTTCAATTTTACTTTTCCAATCTTCTTTCACATGCTTTATTTCCAGTTCACCTCAATTACTAACAATTCTCTGAACTCAACATTCTGCCTCCCGACTGTGGATACATGCACAGAATGAACGAATGTGCTTGCTCCCCATGCCTAGAGTGCCCTCCTCTATTTCTGCCTCTCAGAATATTTGTTTTCCCTTCAGGGGAAGTCTCAGGTCCCAGGACCACCAAGAAACCTTCGATTTATTAATACTTTCTCTCCTCAAACAGCTGTATATTTCACTTATCTTGGCTTGTATTTTATTCTCTTGGTAGAATGTCGTTGCTGTTTGTCTTTCATTCTGGAAAAGGACCAGAACATCAGGAAGATGATGCCATGACTTGCAACTGAATTGGATTTAAGTGAGGGAGGGCTGTGCAAAGTCACCAGCCTCACTTTATCCTCCGGAGCCATCTGGGTCCAATGGCATGATATATATCAGGATGGATGACTGAAGATGGCCCTTGACAGAATGTAAGCACTTCGAGGATGAAGAGTATTTTGTGTTGCTCTTTGAGTACCCAACGCTGGTCTGTATAGTGCCTTGCAGAGAGTAGGCACTTAAAAAAAATGTCTGTTGAATTTAATTGAATGGAGCTTGTTAAAACAGAACTATCATATATGAAAATTTCCTTTCGTTCCACAAATTTTAGGGCTTACTATGTTCTGTGTTCTGTGCTAGAGGCTATGGAGGTGACAGAAGATGTATAAGAAACAAGTCTCTGACCTCTGGGAGTTTATGCTCTAGTTGGCAAAACAGAATATATTCATGAAAAGTTAAAAAATAATGCAAGACAACTAACTATACAAGAGATGCCATATGGCATTCGCTCCCTTATTCATTCATTCATTAGTTCCTTGGGTCTACCATGTGCAACATATCTGCATGAGGCCCTCAATAGAAGGGGGGAGTCCCATGTTTATATTGCAGAGGTAAGAACAACTATGAGTGTCTATAGTGCCAGGCAGTAAGAGGAGACATAGCTCCTGGGGGTACTTTCCCCCCTAATCAAATTCACAGAATAGCCCTCCCAGACAATACTACCCTAAGTTCAAGGTATTCTGAGGGTCTACATCCACTCCAAACCACGACTCATGAACCCCCATTCTATCCATATAGAGTACTGCATGTGTTTACCTTTACTAGTCAGTGGGAGGACACTATTAGGAAGGAAAAATACCGACATTTATTAAGCACCTACTGTTTGCCAGGTATTTTGCTAGCCACTTTACAAATATTATCTCATTTGATCCTCACAACAACCTGCAAGATAGGTGCTATTATTTTGCTCATCTTACATTTGTGGAAACTGATACAGACAAAGGTAAGTGACTTGCCTGGGGTCACACAACTAGTAAATGTCTAAGACCAAATTTGAATTTGGGTGTTCTTGATTTTAGGTCTTACACTCTATCCATTGTGCCATTTGGCTTCCTTTGGTTAAAAGGAAGCATTTTTATGCTATAGTATAGTATGAAAGGCAGCAATAAAACATTTTCCCATATATCTGGGCCTAATCTTCCACAAATATGTACACCTTCATGGAAAAGAGAGAACAGATGGAAAGAGTTGCCAAAGGCATACAAGTGGAAGGCAATTCATCTCTCCAATTCTCTAGGACTGCTCATGTTTCTTGATGATATTGTAACTCTTCCCTGACTCAGGGCTACTCCCTTCTTCTCTCTTCTAGGTACACTGTGTTTTGCTCCACACATAGTCTCTCCTGACCATTGATAGTCATGGTTCCCCTAGACATGGAGTTGAGGAACTTCTGTCAGAGACTGGCTTCTGGCTTCAGGTAAAACCTTGTAGTAGCTCTTTCTCATGAGAAGAGTGGGCTCTGCCTTGCTCTTTTAGTTTAAATCCCTAAGGCTTTCCATAGCTCTTTCAGAGGATGAGCTCTGAACACCTCACCTAGCCTTTTTGTCTAGGAGGAAAAAAAAAAACAAACCTTGGTTTCTTCCTCCAAGGAATGGTCTATACATCTCTCAGGTTGGGTTGTTTCTGTCTTTGGTTTTCCAAGAGGACCATGACATCAGGGAAATGATGACATGACTTGCAATTGACTCTGATTTGAGTGAGGGAGGGCTATGCAAGGTCACCAGCCTCACTTTCTCCTCCAGAGCCATCTGGGTCCAGTGGCCAGATGTTCATCAGGATGACTGGAGATGGCTCAGGATTCAATGGGAGACCCATATATCTCTCAGTCTATGTCATAGACTAGAAGAGACTACATCTTCAGCAAGAAATTCTTTGCCCTAAGTGTCAAACTCTTTACAATACAATATAGAGTCACTCCTATCTAAATGACTAATGCTTACAGGCTTAGTCCATTTTTTGAACTCAACTTCCTGGTCACCCAGTCTTAAGCAGTGGATAGATCTTGAACATCTGAATTTGAATTCAGTTCCAGATACTAGCTGTGTCATTCTGCCTCAGTCTCTTCATCTATAAAATAGGGATAAATAATAGCACCTAACTCCAAGGATTGTTGTTGTGGGGTTCAAATGAGATAACAATTGTAAAACAGCACAGTGCCTGGCACATATAAAGCCATCTTGTTCTTCTTCTTGTTCTTCTTCCCTCCCCTTCTCCTTCCCCTTCCCCTCCTACTCCTCCTTTTTTCTTCCTCCCTTCCTTCCTTCCTTCCTTCCTTCCTTCCTTTCTGTCTGTCTCTCTCTCTCTCTGTCTCTCTCTCTCTCTCTCTCTTTTTCTCTCTTTCTTTCCTTCTTCTCCTCCTCCTCCCCCTCCTCTTCCTTTCTCCTCCACCTCCACTAAAGACCTCATTCTACTTTATGGTAGGTATTCCTTAAGTTTCTTGGCTTTAGCTTGCTGGTTCCTAGACCAGCTAACCAGTTTCCATTCTTCAGGTTACCCTCCTAACAAGCTGACAGGGTTTTTGGAGTCTGAGATTCCCCAGTTTCTCAATTCTAAAACCTACTCTCACATGCATGTTTGGTGGGGGTGGGGCAGGGTGGGGGGGGGGAAGGAAGAAGGAAAGTAGAAAGAGGCAGAGACAGAACTAAACCCAGGGTCAAGGTCACTATCTTCCCCTTCCCTAGCCATAGTCTTATCTTTTTTCATGTACCTATTACAAACAAAACATTTTGGGCTTTGGGTCTACTCTTATGAGACTAATGAATGTTTGTGGTTGATGATAATTAGGAGGACTAGAATAGTTAAATAAGGACAGAATATGATTACTTGCCAAATGGGGGGTACAGACAGTAAGAGCTGTTGGAGCTAAGGAGGAAGAGATTCTCGTGGACTGGGTCACTCCAGGGGAAAGCTTCATAGGGGAAATGAAGTTTGATCTGGGACATGAATGATGGGTAAGATTTGGAGAGGTCAACTGGAGAACAAGAACCTGTGACATTATAGTAAAAAAAAAAGCATTGCATCAGGAAACGTGAGTGTGAGGTGACCTTGGGCAAGCCTTCCTGTGGCTCTGTTTTTTAATCTGGGAATGGGGATGGTAATACTAAAGAGGCAGTATGGCTGAGTGCGTGGAGTTAGGAAAACCTGGATTCAAATCCTAACTCTGACATTTAGTAGCTGTGTGACAATGGCCCAGTCACTTAACCTCTAAATCTTAGTTTTCTGATTTGTAAAATGGAGATGATGACACAGTGCTTTGGGAGACTTAGATGAGATATGGAAGGTAAATTGCTTTGCAAACTTTAAAGTGCCTCATAAATGTCAGTTATTATTGACTATCTCACATGGCTGTCAAGGGAAGTGCTCTATAAAATGTCTGTTAGGGTTGGGGGGCTGGGAAAGGAAACGGAAGATGATGCACTTGGCTCCAGCTGGGACATATGATTTGAATTGTGTCCTCATTAGTGGGGATGGATTGCAGTGAGATATATTCTTTCATCAGCCTCTTCCTCCCTCTTTCTCCCCCATCTCCACTTCACCTGGTAGACAATGGCTCCAATCTGTAATAAGCCTGGATGTGGTTGGGTAGGGGGGTGGTGTGTGGTCAGTAAATGGAGTTCTTTTAGGGGTGGTAAGCAGCTTAGAAAGAGACAACCCATGACTGTATCCACATTAGTATTGAGCTCTGGTCTCTTGAGCTTAACTGGCCAAGATGTAGTAAGTAACACACAAACTCACACGTACACACCCACACAGCCCTACCAAGGCGGATTAGCTGTGCTGTTTGGATCATTATATGAGTCATTGACTGCATCTTCAATCCCATCTTCATGGAGTCCATGCTGCCAATATTAATCATTGAGTGTTTGAGTTGGAAGGAAACTTAGAAGCTATCTTTTCCAATCCTCCTCCCTGCCCCCTCTCCCTTTTTACAGGGGAGGAAACGGTCTTCCAGGCTTTTGATATAAAATCCTCAGTTTGGTGTTCAAAGCCCTTCCTAACCTAGCCCCCTTCTGCCTTTCCAGTATTCTTATACTTTACTCCTCTACGCATACTCTGATCCAGTGACACTGGCCTCCTGGTTGTTCCTTGAAAATAACACTCCATTTCCTTATTATCGTTTTTCTTTTACAGGTTGCTTCCCATGCTTGGCACATTCTCTGTCTCTGTCTCTGTCTCTCTCCTTCCTTCTCTCTCTTTCTTTCTCCTCCCCCCTCCCCTCTCTCTCCCCTTCTTTCTCTCCCTCTCCTCCTCCTTCTCTCTCTCGCTCCCCTATTTCTCTCCTCCTCCTCCTCCTCCTCCTCCTCCTCC